>NC_056731.1:995096207-995443707 GCF_019279795.1 Protopterus annectens | reverse complement strand
AAGTGATGGGTACAAAGCGTCATATCTAGAGGATATTCAGTTCCCTTTGCCACCTCTCCATCCCTTGTGAAAAAAATTCCAGATGTTCCACCCGGTCACAGGAAGCAAGCAAGCGTAGAAATTGCAAGGTTGCTAGAAAAAAAAGAGTTATCCAACCAGTCCCAGCAGACCAGAGAGAGTCCAGAACTTACTCAAGGTTCTTTTTATTTCCAAAAAAAACAGGGGACTGGAGACCCATCTTGGATCTCAGCAGATTGAACAAATCTGTCAAAACAGAGTTCCGGATGGTCAAGCTACAATCTATACTTCCCTTTCTAGGGAAAGACAGTTGGATGTGCTCAGTAGATCTCCAGGATGCGTACTACCACATAAAAATGGCCAGACCATCCAGAGATCAACTGCGCTTTTGTTTTGGAGCCAGTCTTTATCAGTTTTGAGCTTTGCCCTTTGGTCTCACTGCAGCCCCCAGAGTGTTCACCAAATGCATGTCTGTAGTCAACGGCTCACCAGAGACACTTAGGATTCCAGGTGTTTCCAATATCTGGACGAATGGCTCCTCACCGGCACCACTGAGCATCAACTCATACATGCAAGGGATACAACCTTAAGTCTTTGCAGTCAATTGGGCATTACTATAAACTCAGTAAAGTCTGCCTTATTGCCATCCAGACGTACCGCTTTTATAGGAGCAGATCTCAACACTATTTCTATGACCATAAAGCTTCCAAAAGAGAGTTTGGACCCTTCGATAACAAGTACTGAACCTCATCTCAAAGCAAAAAGCACCAGTGCTCAAAGTATTAGGGACAATGGTGGCAGCAGTCATTGCCATTCCTTTCGGTCAAATGTATATGTGTATACTGCAGTGGCTCCTCTTCACACAATGGTCCTTTCAAAAACTTCCGATGTCACATCCGATTATAATAACGAATGCATGCAAGAGGGTTCTTCACTGGTGGATGACTTCTCCTCAAGTAACACTAGGACGCCCCTATGTTCTACCCACTCCTACTATTGCCACTGTGACCACGGATGCCTCCCTGATAGGGTGTGGGGGGGCATTTTCAGGGAAGGACAGCCTAGGGCACATTGGAGAAACACGAGGCTCATTTGCATATCAATGTCCTAGAGATGAGAGCAGTACTTCTAGCACTGCAGTCCTTTCAACACTTTCTTCCTCTAGGGACTATTGCAGTTCAGACAGACACCATGTTGGTGGTCTGGAACATAAACAAGGAGGAACCAGATCTTACCCCTATGTCGAGAGGCTTTGAGAGTATGGTAGTGGGCAACATCCACCCAGAGCTTTCTGATAGCAATGCATATCCCGGGGAGATCCAATGTGATAGCCGGGGGTTCCTCCAAGGGCCACATTCATACACAATTGGCCCCGGGTCTCCTTTCTCCTTTATGCTTTTCCCCCATTTCCCCTGATATCCAAATTTTTGCAGAAAGCCAAGACTCTGGGAACGACCATTATTCTAATAGCCCCTTATTGGCCTTGTCAGATTTGGTTCCCCTTCCTGCAGCCTTCTGGAAGAACCTTGGATCCTGGACCCAGTTCCAGATGATCTGATTTATTCAACAGGGGCTCTTCATCCTGCACTTCATACCCTCAGCTTGACAGCTTGGCTGCTCCAATTCCAAGAATAGCCAGGTTCCAGAATCTTTCACCTGCAGCTCTGAACATCCTAACATCTTCTCATAAATCATCCACCAGGAAGGTATACCTTAGTAAATGGAGAAGATTTTCCATATGGGCATCCCAAAACAATGTTGACCCGTATTTGGCATCAATTGCTTCCATTCTAGAGTTTCTGACCAAGCTTTTCAATGAAGGGGCAGCTGCAGCAACCATTAAAGTTCAATTGGCAGCAATTTCTAATTTTCATATTGGTGATCCAGGGGCTCCTATCATGCCCCATAGACTGTCTAAAGCCTTTCTTAAAGGTACTATCCATTTGAAACGCCTATTAGATCCCCAGCTGCACCATGGAACCTAAATTTTGTTCTTTCTCGAATTATTTTACCCCCCCCCCCCCTTTTGAACCAGCCTCATCTTCCGACCTAAACTACTTATCATGGAAAACCATTTTCCTAGTAGCTATTACTTCTACTCGAAAGGTTTCAGAATTACATACATTGTCCATTAAACCCCCATACTTGATTTTTCATAATGACAGAATATTACTGAGGACAAATTCGTCATTTATACCCAAGGTCTGTTCAGAGACGAACCTTAACCAGGCTGTAGAATTACCTGTTTTTTTTCCCCAGAATATGCTAATGAAATGGAACATATGCTGCACAAACTGGACGTCCATAGGCAACTTTGATTCTATTTAGACAGGACTAAGGACATTAGGAAATCAGAACAGCTCTTTGTTTCCTTTTCAGATTCAAAGAAGGGTACTCCTGTGGTAAAACCCATGTTGTCAAAATGGTTATCAGATTGCATTTCCTTTACATATAGCTCTATGCACATGCCACTAACTCAAAAAGTAAAGGCCCACTCTGCTAGGGCTGTTTCCACATTTTTAACCTTTCTTGCCAAGCTACCCATAGATTCCATTTGTGCAGTAGCCACATGGTCTACACATCCTACATTTATCACTCATCACAAATTGGCTAGAGCCTCCAGGGACAGGGCCTCCTTTGATTCCACGGTTCTGAGGAATATACTTCCGTGAGCCACCCAAGAAACATGGTGCTTGGAACACTAACCCATCAGTGAGAATGAAGGCGAGATAGAACAACTTCACATAAAAAGTTATGTACTCACCATAACGTTCCATGTGAGTTGTTCATCTCACCTTCATTCTTACGTCACAACCTCCAATCCCTCTACCAAGAATTCTAGAGGACAGGAATGTTGAGTAAAGTCTTGGTGATGTTTAGTCTTTATCTACTGTATTATTGTGTCTTCCTACCGGTGTATTTATTTATCAGTATTGTTGGCTGCAAACGAGATCTGAGGGAAGCACTAGTGCATCATAGGACAGGGAGTAGGCCATGAGCTGGTTGAAGACCTCAAGCTTTTGCATTCGCCCAAGTCCGAGCCAAGGATTGGCTCTGCACCAATCAGTGAGAATGAAGGTGAGATGAAAAACTCACATGGAACGTTATGGTGAGCACATAACTTCTTTTTTTCTTACCTTTCTTGCCATCTTGAGAGGAAGCAGCTCTGAGGCTTCACCAAAACAGCAATCAACTTCAAGCTTGTTTTCTATAAGATATAGCCATGTAGGTGAACTCTCCACATAGAAATTACTGCCCTTTTAAGAAATTATTTATATATTTTATTTGCTGACTAAAAACAGTATTTCCAGTTCAAGAAAACAATGGTATTTGTAAATTATCTGAAGTTATATGTCAGGAACAGCTATTTTTAGAGCTGGACTTGCTTTTAAGTATTAGGAGTTAATTTTCAGGTAAAAAGTATACTTGCAAATGAAAGTTCTCAAAAGCAGTGTAAATTTTAATGATTGGGAAGTGTTTTACAGGGCAAGAAAGATATTTTAACTTGAATGATTGTGTACTTTCTGTGACAGCTTAGCTTCAGTTCTTCCTGTCAAGGTAATTCAGAGTTTTTTGTGTACTGCATGTACTTTAATTTTGAAGGGGACTCTGTGGGCAGGTGTGTGTGTGTGATGCATGTAAACACTTGTCTGACAACTTACTGTCTGACCAGCGCGTTCCAGACATGCTTACCAGCAATTAGGCTTCCTCCTCGCTACAGCATGGATGCTTACTCTTGTCATGCTGGCTGTTCTCCCACTGTACCTAAAAAGAAAAGCAACACATAAAGGAGCCCTTGCTGCCACCCCAAGCTCAGACAGTCCCTCAGCTGTTAGTGGGTGACTCTGTAGTGGCCAACTGCTGTCCCTCAGACCACCAACTTACTACTGCAGGTTCCTGTGGTGTAGTCCCTTTCACCACCATGGACCAGGGTCAGTCATGACCTATGCAGCTGTTCCATTGTCCTTTCCAGGCATGGGAGAACCATCTTCCTCGGGAGTGGGAGAGACTCCGAGCGGCTCTTTTTGGGAAGGCAGGAGACAGTGACATCTTGCCAGGGGGTGAAGTGCTATCCCTTAGTTGGCCTTCATCCAGGGAGGTCCCTTCTGTGGACATTGTGTCTGTAAACATGATTTACTTACACTAGCCAAGAAGTTTTTACTGACTGGTAATCCTGAAATTCTGAAATCCTTAGCAGAGTGCAATCTCAACCAATAAATTTGTGAGGAAAGTTTGTCAGAGAATTCTAATATTGACATAGACAGGGCTTCTTGATGTGATTACTAAGCCCAAAACTATGATTCTGATTAAAGTTGTTCCTTTTCAACTATTTCCTAGTTGAATTAGGTGTTTTCGGGGAGATACTATATGTTGCAGGTAGATCTGTCTCATACTACACCCATCCTTCCCATTTTCCCAGCCTTGGAGGATGTGTTAATTACGTGCCTGTAATAACACTGACTCTCCAGTACCTCAGGCTAACACGTTCTTGTTATCTCATAGTAGATTTGACACAGCTTTAATTTTGAAATCTGTCAGCTGGAAACAGCCATTCTAACCCTGTAACTGTGGGTAAGGAAGGTAAGGTATTGGACAGATTATAAGAACATTTTATCTTCTTCCACTTTTAGTATTCAGGATTCATTAACTACCAAATGTGTGGAAGTTTATTCTTAATTGTGTAGACTTTTTGAGGGAATACATTGACGCACTTCCTTCAGAAGGTAGCTACTATTTGAATCCTATTATTTGGAATATGTCTCATGTATCTAAATATGCTTTTAAGACTGTGTATGATGTTACTGGTAGTGTGTCCTGCGCCACTGCTAAGGTCACTGCTACAGTTTGAGGAAGCATTCCTGGTTATATAATCAAAAATTTGCTGATGCAGTAGAGACTGTGATTTTAGACTTTATTTTAAATGAGTTTTGTTTGTCTCATCTGCTACTCAGATCCTCAAACAGTTTGATAAAAGAGGGACATTAATTCAGGGAGTTCTGAAGACTTTTCATGTCCCCATTACAAATCTCTCTAATCCTTTATTCCCTTTAAGGGACAAAATCTGCAAACCCTGCCATCTCCTGGCAGATAGGGAACATAACAGTAGCAACAAAAAACAATTATAGGAAGGTACAAACAAAAGAAATAGTGAACCTTACCGAAAAAAATTGATAATCTAATCCCTAAAAGTGATTATGCAAGCAGTTACCCCCCACCCTTATCGCTGTAAATGTGTTCCAGAAACTGGCAGAAAGTATTCCTCTTTGTCAGTAGATTGTTTCAGACTCTTGGGTGACAGAAGAAATTAAACTGATGGAGATGGCAAATGGTTCAAAACCAGGTCTCCTCTTTTCTCCTCCTGTCGAATGTCAGTCTGTAACTACAGATGCCTCATATTTTGATTGTGGAGCAGTTTCTATGGGAGTGAAGCTGCAAGGTCTGTGGTACTCTTCAGATGGACCAAAGCACATCATTGTCAAAGAGGTGTTAGCTGTGATTCATGAACTGGTTCAAAGGGAGACATAGTTACAATCACTTCATCATCTCTGGTCCCTAGGATCTCTACAGATGATTACAAACAACACCAGGTCATACCCTCTATGCTGGCTGACTGCGATAGCTTTAGGGGCAGCTGTTCTGCGTGGTTTAACCCTCCAAGCATCAATTCTGTCAGAGTAAAATGTTATGGCAGACAAGCTAAGCAGGACCAGGACAGACCCTTACAGATGGAAATTGAATGGAGAGGTGCTTCAGGGATTGATCCATTTGTGGAGAATACGTTATATAGCTCTGTTTGTCTCTTTTCAAAACAAGCCGAACAAGTTCTGCACCAGGACACCTTACAGGTATGCCTGGAAAATAGATGTGCTCTACCCTTACAAATTGTCCATCCTTTCCACTGATTTCCAGGGTGATTCTGAAGATGCATTGGGAATCCCCAGAAGTCATTGCAGTGACTCCCTTTTGGCCAGGCACCCTTGATTCTCCCTTCTTATGGTACTGGCCAAGGGCAATAACCACAAGCTTCCTCACAGACTGGACCTGTTCACACAAGACAAGGGGAGTTTGATACACTGTAGTCAACAACTTCAGCTTAACTGCCTGGATGATTCAGTTTTGATACCTTTTAGGAACTTGTTTCATGTGGACATACAGCAGGTACTAAAGGAGGCAAAAAATCTGCTACTTGGAAGTTTTATATTAGCAAGTGGAAAAGATTTTCCCTGATCAAGTACCATGACCCTGTCAAGGATTCTGTACTACTGGTTTTTAAATATTTGTGAGAGTGACACTTTCTTCTAGCCTTTCTTATTCCTCTGTCAAAGCTCATCTAATGGCCATTTTAAGAGGTCTGCCTATGGATCCACCCCTTTCATCTCTGTTTTTGGTAAAGCAGTTTCTGAAGGGAACGTTGCATCTTAGGCCACATAGAAAACTGATGGCTCCTTCTTGGGATTTAAATTTTGTGCTGGAGAAGTTAACTGCCTCCTTTTGAACCAGCTCATCAGGTGGACTTAAGGTTCATCACATGGAAGGCTGTACTTCATATTACTCCAACATCTACAAGAAGAGCATCTGAGTTGCAAGCTCTCTTGGTAAGTGAATCCTATGTGTTCTTCCATAAAGATAGGGTGACATTAAAAACAAATTCTTCATTTATGCCCAAATTGTTTTGCAGTACTTCGGATCAAGGCATCCATCTCCCAATGTTCTCTCCAGATCATCAGAACCAGAGGAAAATAATTCTACATACTCTAGATGTGCACAGGTACTGTACTGACAGAACTAAGTCCTTTAGAAAAGTAGATCAGCTATTTATTTGTTATGATGGGGTGGAAAGAACAATTCATGCCAAAACAGGCTATCTTGAGATAGTTGTCCTCAGCTTACCATGGCCAATATATTCCAGGCAGTATCAAGGAACATTCTACTAGAGCTTTGGCTTCTAAGATGGCATACTGGATGGGTATGGACTTTAGAAACATTCTAGAAGTAGCAACATGGTCCTCTACTTGCTTTTACAAAGCATTACAAACTGGATTCCTTTTCTAGGTCTAGGTCTGGCTTTGCTAGGACCATTTACCAGGGGTTCTCGAGCCCTTATCCTTCCTCCTCACAGGTTTGATAGGCTTTAGTAGTCAATCCTTTTAGCTAAAGACTGTTGCAGCAGTGAGATTGATGAATATAGTACAGTTGTGTAAGTTGCACATACTATAATATTAATTGTTCAGATTCCTCACTGTGCAGTAGCTGGACTCATCCATAAAGTTATTTGTTACTGTTTATATCAGAGGGAGTCATGATGAGTACACTCTTGCTCTTTGCATGGGCAAGAAAGTCCTGAAATCGTCTACACCGATTATTTCTTTCTAAGTGGCTAGCCAATCAGCAGTCAGAGTTTAGGTGTGTGAGGGAAGCAGAGCTTTCTGAAGTTGGATGTTTGAGCAGGATCCAACCTATATAGCCAAAAGTTATTGCAGCAGTGAGAAATTTAAATGTCTTCTTTTATGGAAAGTGCAATTTACATAATTGCACTTTCTGAGAAGCATGTTTCAAGTCAAGAAATTCAAGACATTAAATACTTTTTTTTTTGTATTTTGCATCTAGGTGTGAGTAGGGTAGCAAAATCAGTTTGGGATTGCAGATAATTATTGATTCATTTTTAATTAATAGATCTGAAGTGTATTTGCTGTGGGTTGTCAATGCTTTTCATAAACCAACTTACACATATGTGAGGTTAATATATGTTTTGGATAAGCAGTTCTAAAGCATTGAAGGATAAGAGGAAAGACTTAGTGGAAGGTTACTCTTTGATAATTTGTTTGAAAAGTAGAGCCAGGCAAAGTTGTCCTCTTTCCCATTTCCCCTTTTATTATTTCCTTTATATTTAGAACCATTGGTAAATTAAATAAGGAAGTCATAAATGCAAGGACATAATTGGTGTGGTAATCAGGAAAGGTTGGCTTAAATTGCAGATGATATTTTTCACCAGATAAATACAGAAGAGGATATCTCAATGTTGTGGAACATTTTGAGGTAGTTTAATTTCTTTTTGGGATGTAAAATTAAGGAATATAAAACAAAGGCTATAACTTCCAAGTATGTATTCACATTATGAGGACGCAACCAGGTATTTTGGAGTATGAATTAAAAAGGTTTCTGTTATAGCAGCTAAGGATATGTGGTAAGTGACCAAACAAAAGATAATACAAAAACTGGAAAACTGGAAGCTCTTGTTTATGGGTAGTAAGATGCAAGCAGTGAAAATGTTTAGTCCCTTTCCATTTATATACAGGTCAGGTGTATTTTATCAAGTAGAGGAGACATTGTGGACAGCAATTAATAGAGTTGAAATAATTTATCTAGGAGGGGAAGAGACAAAAGTTATATGAGGATAGGTTGATCCCTGCAATCAAACAAGGTGGTTTAAGATTGCCTGATTTGAATGGTTATTTTAGAGCTACACAGTTAAGGCTCATATACACAACGCAAGCAGAATGTTGTAATTCAAAATTAAAAGAGATGATAATGAAGCAGTGGGAGTTCATGAAACAGAGACAGTGGGACTTTGTATGCAGATCTTTAAGGAGAATAACAACCATATCAAACATTATATTCATAATGTAGCAGAAAATATTCTAAGAACTAAGCATGAGAATGGAGAAAGGAGTTTTGCCAATATTGATGGCTGTAAGTTGGGGTACAGAAACTAGCAAGAGGGCTTGGATTTCACTTGAGAAAACTGGTAAAAGGACTTGGATATTGGGAGCAAGTAACTAGAGCAGGAAAGGTAATAGAGGGATGAGGCCAAAAAGTAATTTGGACTGCAGGCTAGATATTGCCTATTCTACATGAATTAATATAAGATTATAGGCAAAGAGAAATGGATAGGAGGATCTTAAGTGAAAAATCTGTTCTGGTAGAGTTTTTTAGTTGAATCTGGAACAGAAGCTATATAATTAGTAGAGTATATAAAATATTGCATGATAACTAAAAGAATCAATCAGTGGAGTTTAGAAAGGCTTGGGAAGAGAGACTGGAAAAGCAGTTTACAAGAGAACAATGAGAGGACATAGGTATGCCTCCAAATTATGCAACCAAGTTCAGAAGGTTTAGGATCTTTGCTTGGAAGTGTTTACATAATTACTTTTACACCCCAAAGAGACTTCAAAGAATTTTTCCTCAGGCAGATAGCAAATGTTGGACGTGTAATGGGGAAGAAAGTGGTAACTAGGAGCATATATTTTGTGAGTGTAGTGAGTTGGCAGATTTTAAAAGTTCTGTACGGAGTACTTTGTCAGAAATATAGTGTGAACAAATGGTTATAAGTAAGGAAATTATTCTTTTGATTTGGGACACAGGATCTCAATTGCCTAGACATAGTATGGACTTACTAAGTTTAATATTGTTGGCTGCCAAAAAAGAAATTACTTGAAAATGGAAATCAAACTCTAAATGAACTGTATTTGAAGTGTTAAATATTATAAAAGAAAGTAAACGAGAAAGGGATCTTTAGAAAAGCAAAGTAGCAAATCACATAGAAATAATGGAAATTGTAGGAACAGTACATGTAGAATAATGTTCATGTGTAGGAGTCCAGTTTGTAGGGAAGCAGGAATTCAGCAATTTATGTATTGTTGGACTGATGATGTTTACGGAAAAAGATATATGATGTAATGCATGTAAATGGAAAAAAATGTTAATATGGTTTGTTTTGTTTTCTATTAATGTATGTTTATCTAGGTCTTAAGTGATCATTTAATAAAAGTGTTTAAAAGTAATAAAAAAACAAATATAGTTTAAATTATGCTAAATTAGACACAATATGAAAACATTGGTTAAGAGTAGATAGAGATTATATGATAATGATTTAACAGTTGCGTGGGGCCACATTACTAGTTAGCTTCTTGTAACTTTTATTTTTAAAGACCATAACATTATTATTCTTACAATGTTTTGTAACGCTTTGGAGCTTTTCTCCCCGGGCCTCCTCTGAAAATGGATTCCTACCTAGCCTTGGCTGAAAATGGGCTCCTATGTAGTTGGACTTTCCTGGTAATCAAATGTCAATAAATAATAATTAAAAGTCCTTTGGCATTTTTCTTGGAGGCACTTGAAAAATAATGCCATGTGTGACTATATTTTGACGTATTGTTCTAATGTCTCATGAAGTAGTTGGAAAATGTTACCTACCACTAAATGTAAACATCTTGCTCTAATTTTGTAAATAGTTTTATAAAATGTACTGTTCTATATGTACATTTTTTTTGTTTGTTTTATTGTAACCTTAAAAATTCTTGTATGTATCTGTCTTGGAGCTTTTCTCCCTGGGCCTCTACTGAAAATGGACATGTATCCAGTTGGACTAGCCCGGTCAACAAATGTAAAATAAAAATAAAATAAATAAATGTTTGTTTCATATATGCTAGCTGCTTTGGTATAGAGGATCAAGCCCAGGCTTTGAACTAGGAGACCCAAGTTCAATTAGTGGCCTGCACACCTGTTGGCTTGAGGCGGGGGCTGAGAAGGTTTAACCTGTTCTCCTCTGTCTTGGTGACAATTGGGGGCATGTCTGGTTATTATGGTACATTAATTTTCCTAGTGGGGACCAGAGAAATGTGCAATATATGTGGGTTGCAGGAATCGGGGGGGGGGGCATTTGCAGGCTTTGCTTGTAAATGGAAGTACACAACATCCCACTACCATGCCTCTTGCATGTCTTCTTAATGAATGCATGCTAAACATTTGTGGAGAACTAGGACTACAGTGTTGTTGTGTCTTTCGGCTTTTCCCGGTTAGGGGTTGCCACAGCAGAACTCCGGTCCGCTAATGATTGGCAGTAGATTTTTACATGCCGAGTTGCCTGCTCTGATGCACAACCTTCAACGAAGGTATGCCCATTCACACATGTCTCCACACAGAAGACGCTCTAGCTGAGAATCGAACAGGACGTCATACTGTGAGGCGACAATGCTACTGCAGCACCACCACTGCGGAACTAGGACTACAGTGTGTTAAAGAAAAAAAAAGTGATCCACTCAGAATGTTTGCACCACTCCTAGAACCTGCCCTCCCTCATGAGAATGGGTTTTAGTACAGAGGGTTAAGGCTGTGAGCTGCAGTTCCTGGGGTTCAGGGTTTGATTCTCAGCCCTCCTTTGCCTACTGTCTGACCTTGAGCAAGTCACTTAACCAGACAGTGCTTCAGACAGCTGGGTATGTGGACTAGGTCCTTCAGTGTTCTCCTGACCTGCAAGGCTAATAACTACCTATGAATCCAAGGGCTCACACACAGAAGGAATTGATTGAGTTAGGTTGTTGGGGTTGGGGCTTGGCGGTTAGTCACATACGTGTGACAGTGTAGATAAAGGGCAAAAAGGAAACATTATAACACAAACATTTTGACTGAGTGTATGATTTTAAGTATGAACAGCAATGCTTATTTTTTTGTACGAAAGAAACAATAATCAAGATATAATTTATATTTTATACTTCACAGTAGAAGAGTGGTTGCAGTGACATAATTTGGTTGGTGTTAAAACTTTTCTTTTTTTATTAAGATTTTCTGTTAATGTAATGGGATTAACAATTCACAATTAAATGCATAGCTGTTTAATTTTTTGTTGTGACTCTTATTGCTTTTGCCTGTATTGAAAATGTGGTTGAGTGCCTGTATTTACGGTTATTTTGCATTGATGGGAAAGTATCTTGCATCTTGTCATGTCTAGGGTACTATAAGTGACGGACAGCAGGACAGTCTGCAGTCTGAAAGTTGCTTGTACTTTAGAAAGGAGCTATCTACTCCAGTACTAAATGCTCTCAGATTTCAGGTATAACTTAGAACTGTGGGATCCACATTAGTTTCAGGGTCACTGTTAGGTAACCTATTTTTGAACTTATTTGAATGCATCTTTATTCGCAAACTTGGAGAAACATTTGAATTATATTGATGCAGTACTCCTCCATCCATGCTGTCTAGTGAGAGAGAATGTCAGACTGAAAATATCCTCTAGCATGATGCTTCCAACAGCTGAATGAAAAAAGTGATCGAGTTTGCACCTTTCAGCAGTAGTTTACTGCACTTCCTACATATTTCTATTTGTTTATATGTACAGTTTCATAGATATATATTCAGCAGTTTACTATTGTATTTGTGATTGATACAGTTGCAAGTATGGGGATAACGAGACTAGAAAATCATAAGACGAGAATATCATGGACACCAGGAGTGAACAGCCGGATCCCCCCCCCCCTTTCTGGACCCATGCTGGCACTTGTTTTTGTGCCAGCACTGGTTGGGAGGTTTGATATTCAATGTTTTTGCAATTGTGGTTTTCGACATTCCGGTACTACAATCTTCTGGTCTCATTATTTTCATATTCGCAATTGTAGCAATCACACATATAATAGTAGAGCTGCCAGCAGTACAGTGCTTCCTTTGCCTGTCTTTCACTGTAGCTTTTTACCTCTTACTGTTTCTGTAGACACTGGTCTTGCACTATCAGATGTCACTTAATGTGAAGTTGCCCTTCCTTTGCTCATCCATTTATAGTTCATAGCTTGGTACTAGTCTATCGACCCTAGGGCCTATACAAGCCTAATCATAACAATTCCCTGGATATTTCTTCCCACAATATTTACTTCCCTGGACCCGTCTAGCAGGGCGACTGACATGATCCCCAGGGTGAATTTCCTATCTCCCATCCAGTCGTCAAGGTTTTGTGCAGCTGTATTACAACCCCACATATAGTCCCACTATGGTGTGCAGTATCACTCTTTACAATTTCACATAAGCCCAAACTGTGATTAGAAAAAAAAATAAACCCTTCTGTTGCTGCTACCTTTGCCTTAAACGCATTCACTTTGTTGTAACATTGAGGATGCCCATTCTCTGCTTCATTTCCTATCATCATTTGTCATGTCAGTAACCGTTACCTACAGTGGTCACTAACTTAGTGCTCACTGGTGGTAGAGGGATCACGTTTATTTATTTAATGTGTATGAACTGGATAAGTGAGCTGGTCTGAGGATGTTTTTAGCCATGACCCAGGCTAAGTATTCAGTAAAAAAGTAAATGCAGACAAAACAAGTTTCAGAAAGTTGAAAATACATGGAAATGCATACAAATCTCAAGGAATAACAGCAAGTAAAAAGAAAAATATGATTTTCACGTTTTTTTTTTTTCTAAAATGACTTTGAGTATTAAAAACTGTCCAATATAGAAAACATTCAGAAGCATAGACCTATGCAACCATACCTCAAGATATTTTACATGATAGCGTATAGTTGAACACGAGGTATTTTACATGGTTAACGTGCTTCAGAAAGATTTATCCCTATATGATATTAATGTAACTATTAGTCATCAGTGTGTTGGCTTCAACATATTACGTATTGCTTAAGAAAGCATTTGAGAACAATGTGTTAAGTTGTATGTTATAAAGTGTATGGTATATTTGTACAAATAATACAAAAATAGTCAAAGTATGAGAATAGATGTAGTAAGGTAAATAAGATTTGTACATATCTCATTTGTTTCATTTATACAATAAGTTGCAGGAATTAATATAATAGGGAAGAGGCTGATGAGATTTTTAAGGTAATAACATTTACATTTTGTTTAAAAAGTTATAATATTGTTCCAGCAATCTTTTTATATTCATTTGTTTTTCTTTTAGTGATTGAAAGAAGCTGAAAGTAGACAGAGTGTAGAAACTTTATGGGCTTTAGTTTCATGCATAATGAATGATTTAACAGTGTATTATTTTCCATGTGTTTGTATTTAAAAAAAATACTGATGTTCAACATTAGATCACCGTTGTAGCCTAAACTTTGTGGGTCCAAGCCCCTCGTCTGGCCAGCTTTTTAAAATTAGAGGGTGCCCTTCCACATGCTGTAACTCTCTGGAGATCCTATAAAAAGATAGTGCCAGAAACCGTAAGAGTTTTCATACCGGTGAAGTTAACTCCTTCATCAGGCTTCATCTGACAGTCAGTTGGATAGTGATATTTCAAGCCCCTGGGAAGATGTGTCCCCTGCTGTGGAAACCCTTCCACATATTTAATTTTCTGAAAAAAAATTGTGTTTTCCATTAGATACTATTATTTTTTTCTAGGAAGCCTGTAGTTTTTGGACTCACACCCCATCGGGGAGAACGTTTGTGTAACTACTATGAAAGAATTGTGTAAAATATGTATTTCTTTTTTACTACTTCCTACAATTTTTTTTAAGATTTGTGTGTTAAGGGTAGGGTATCGTGCTTGAGGAGACTGTTGGGTGCTCTTACATCAGAGCTACCTTTTTGCTGTTTAAAACTTTACCAACAGTGTCGGGAGCAGTTACCATTCTTCTCTGTCCACAGGAAGAAGACAGTGGGCAGTGATTCTTCCGGTGTCAGGTCAACTGTGGTTGTGTCTCGTTTGCTAATGGGTGACTCCACTGTGGCATGCTTTGAGTCCTCAGGCCCCACTCATCTTTTTCCCTCCTCTCCCTCTGATGTGGCATCTACAGCCACTAAGGACTAGAGGATAGACACGCTCTCTTTGGCTCTAGTGATGCCATTTGTGGGAAAGGGAAAGCAACTCTTGTCACTCTCCAGGGAAAGGTCTTGTGAAACGCCACTTAGCTTGGAAAGGGAACCTAAATCCCAGGAGAACGTGCCTGTTTTGCATTGGTCCTTTTTCAGGGAAACCTCCCAGAAAAGAAAATTAAAAAGTGTGGCTTGGCTGTTTCTGTTTTGTGGGGCAGGGAAGATTTGCTGGGATTTGATAGGGTGTTAGTTTCTACTTTTACTATTCCTATTTCCTCTGTATAAAAGAAAACATTTTCCTCAAATTTGAGTCTGAAATTCAGTCAGAAGAGCTGGACTTGGTTAGTGAATATTGTGTTTTTAGGATTTTGTAGTCAACCTGAAGATTTTGATTCTGAAGAACGTGTTGCTGCAGGATTCCTTCTAGAAGACCTTTCTTTTTTCTGAAACTTTAACTTGAAAGAGTTGTTTTTCAGTGGGATCAGATGAATATTGCTCAGCAAAGGTATTATGAATTGGTACAGTTGGGCATTCCTCACTGTGCAACTTTTCCTCCTGTTTTATCTGCTTGTGAGAATGTTTCTCTCACAGCTTGCAGTCTACCTGACGCACAGCTTCCTGCTCCTCGGAAGTCCAGTGGATCACACAGGATACTTCAGACTCAGAAATACTTGTTTTCTAATTCTAAAGCAGATCCTGCAGTGATTTTCCTTTCCAAAATTGCTTCTGATTAACAAATTGCTATTATACAGCAACCCCCCATTAATATTCAAAAACGTGCATGCTGATTGGTCAGCGTGCACGTTGTAAATCAGAGTTATAGTAACGGAAGGAGGTCCGGTCGCCCGGACTTTTTCCATTACCATAACTCTTTTTTTTTTTTTTTTACAGCAAAGGAGAACACAAGATCTCCGTTGCTTCACACTGTCTCGCTATGTTAAGCGAGTTTAACATAGCGAGACAGCTTTAAAAAAAGCAACGGAGAATCTCTGTTGCTTTTTTTAAAGCTGTCTCACTATGTTAAACTCCTTTAACATAGCGAGACAGTTTGTAAAAAGCAACGGAGATCTTGCTTTCTCCGTTGCTTTTTTCAAAACTGTCTCACTATGTTAAATGGGTTTAACATAGTGAGACAGCTTTAAAAAGGCAACAGAGATTCTCCGTTGCTTTTTTAAAGCTGTCTCGCTATGTTAAACCCATTTAACATAGCGAAACAGTTTTTAAAAAGCAACGGAGATCTTGCTTTCTCCGTTGCTTTTGCCCACAGCTCTGATGTACTGCGTAGGCATGCGCAGTACATCAGAACTGCCGCAGAATACCAGACAGCTGCGGAAGGGCAGCAAGGAGGCATTAACAATGCCATTATTTAAGAAAAGTAATTATTTTTTTCTTAAATAATGTCATTGTATAATAGCAATAACCCACTTCTGGGTGTGGGTAATGCTGGATTTACCCACGGTTGGCTTTGTTTGGCCACCCAGGCTTCACCCTCGTGACCAAACCACACCAACCGTGGGTAAATCCAGCATTACCCACACCCAGGTGTGGGTTATTGCTATAATAACTAATCCCATTCCCTCTGATAAGGGTGGGAAAGCTTTAGACATATTTGGGAAGAAAGTTTATTCTGTTGTCACTTTAACATTTAGAATTTTAAATTGGGAGGCTCATATTTTAAATCCGTTACTTCTGTATGTGGAGAACATGAAAAAGTTTACTTGTTAATCTTCTGTATTTGGAGACAAAAAATTATTTGAGTGCCATTATGTGTCTGCTTCTTATGTTACTAAATGCGCCTTAAAGTGTTGTTATAATGCTGCTGATTCTGTCACCTGGACTGCTGCTTCTGGGTCAGTCATGGGAAGATTTAGTTGGTTAAATTCTGAAAATCTTCCTGAAGATGTTAAAACTGAAATTTTTCATTTTCCCCTTGGGCAAGGAAGTTTTGTTTGGCCCTTCTGTAGCCGAGGTGCTTTTAAGAGGTTTGAGAATAGAAAGCTGATTTAAGGGATGGCACAAATTTTGTAACCTTGCTTTTTAATTTTTCTTTACCTCAGCTACCTTTTTCCAAAACCAATTTAAACAGCAAGGTGCCAGTAAACAGGATTTTAAAAACAGTAACAAGGACATTCCAAAAAGAAAAGGATAACCTTCAAACTTGGGTCTATGTTCCTGCATCAAATAGGAATTACAGCGAACGCCTTATAATTGAATGATAAACAGTGAAAGTTTAAACTACCGAACATGCTTAACATCGTAAAATAATTCATTGAATGGCCATAGTTGGCCAACATTGCAAATGTAATCAGTCAAGGTGGGGGCATCACCCCCCCAAATGGGAAGGGGGGGGCTGTGCCACCCACACCCCCCCCCCCCAGCTATATATACCAACTCAGAGATCACACTACAGTGTGGAATAGGGCAAATTTAAAAAAAAGGCTTCCTTCACTTAACTTATGCATCACGGTACTTCCTGGTTGTTAGCCATCTGTAGCGATTCAATTATTTTTTTGATGTTACTCATGTTCGGTAGTTTAAACTTTCACTGTTTAATGTTCGATTATAAGGCGTTCACTATAATTCTTATTCGATGTGCCAACATAGTCCCACAAAATAAAGGATAGTCCATTAGATCAGACTGTTTTCCCTGTTCTGGCTTCCTTCCTAGTACCTCTTCCTATCCCTAAGTCTTTGCCTTCCCTTCCCTTGTGACTCCACATTGTTGCATACAGTTTCTAATAGTCATTCAACAGTGATGTACTTGACAGTGGGTTTCTTTCCTTTTTTCCAGGGCATACAGCCAACCAGATATTCCTGTTTCCTCCTCTTCTGCAACAAATGCTTTCTAATGGAGTTATAGAACCAGTGCATGCAGACCTGTAGGGCAAAGGGTTTTATGCAGTGTTTTGTTGTGGTGCCAAAGAAAAAGGGGAATTTGGAGGTCTGTGTTTAAACCTCTCCTTTTTCGTTATTTTTATAAAAGTCCCAAAGTTCATAATGTCCCTTCAGACCCTGTTACAGCTAGTCCCTTTACTAGTTTTCATCATGTTGCTAGAATTAAAAAGATTCCTGCTATCATATACCCATTGGCATGAAATTCAGACTCTCACATTATCAGTTCTCTGTCTTCCTGTTTGGACCATCTACTTGTCTCTAAGGGTATTTACAAAGTGTCTGGATCCATTTATTGTTTACTGAAGATTTCAATGCATTCATGTTTTTTTTTATTTGCATGATTGTCTTTTTTTTTGCAGACTCTTTTTCTAGTTGTCAACAGTCTTTAGAATGTTGTGAAAATGTTCAGAGTCATCTGCTTAGTTTGGGTTTTCAAGCAAAATTACAGAAATCCGTCACCCCCATCACAAAACTGTTTTCCTGGAATGTTTGTGAGATTACGCCATGGGAAGAGCTAATTTGAGATTTTCCAAAAGCTGTTCCTCTGTGTTTTTCCAATCAAAGCTAGTTATTTGCCAGGGAATTTCTCAGGATTCTGGGGTACTTGACTTATATCATTCTTATGATTCCACTGGCCAGACTTCACATAAAAAGAAAAAAAAAATCAGTGGTACCTCAGGTCAGTCTGGACTAAGCATCTTCACCATTTATCTTTTCAGATCACCATGTTGGGGTTTGTAAGAAGGGAGGTGCTGTAGTAAGTAGATCAGGTCTATTAGTGTGCGGGTCTCCCATTTTCCCTTCTGCCTCTTCAATCTGTCACAACAGATTCTTTTGAGATGAAATGGTGACCGTTTTACAACGGTGTGAAGGTGCAAGGTGGGTGAAAAAAAACTGACAGACAAAAGCACATAAATGTCAGAGAGAAGATGGCAGTGATAAATGCTTTGAAAGCCCTTGATCATCTCTGGTGCCCAGTATCATCGAAAGTTTTCACAAGTAACACCACGGCAATGTTCAAAAACAGGTGGGTACTAGTTCTTACAATCTTTACATATTTATTATGATAGCCTTGAAGTTAGCTTTCAGTTTAGTTCGACTTTTCAGGTTTGTATATTCTGTCAGCGCAAGACATTTTAGCAGACAAGCTAAGCAGGACCTAGACGGACTCAAGAATGAAATCTTCCCCCTGGCTTTACCAAGAATTGATCTATCTGTGAGGAACAGCTCAAATAGTCCAGTTGGCTTCCTCAGAACAGACAACTGAAGAAATTCTCTTCCAGGGTTCCTTGAAGATATGTTTAGAAGACAGATGTCTTTTCATTTTTATGGATTGGAATGTTGTTTTGTGCTTTTCCACTGATATCCAGGGTTCTTGTAATGATCCAGAAGGACTTCCCAGAAATTGTGGTGGTGACTCCCTTGTGACCTAGGCAACAGTGGTTATCCCTTCTTTTGAAACTGGCCAAGGGTGATTACCACAGGCTTTCTCTCACACTGGATTTATTCACACAAGATGGGGGTTGTTTGATACACCCCAGTCTGAAAACTCTTCAGTTGTCAGCCTGGAGGGCAGAATTTTAATATATTTTAGGCACTTTTTTTTTTTTTGGATGTAAAGCAGGTATACCGTTCAGGCACCTTTTTTTCCCCTGAAGAGGTGCAGCAGGTATTGAAAAAGGCTAAAAAACAGATGCTAGGAAATCGTATGTATATGTAGAAAAGATTTTATAGTTGGTGCTGTTCTAAGAATCAGGGCCCTCTTGAGGCCTGAAGTGCCATTGGTTCTTGATTATTTCTGTGAGTTACTTTCCTTTTTCATCTGTCAAGGTTCATTTTTCCGTTATTTGTGTTTGTCCTTGGATTCCATCCCCTTTTTTAACCATCCTCAAGTCAAGTAGTTTTTGAAAGGGTTGTTGCACATGCGTCAACCTTGAAAGTAGATGGCTTCTCCTTGGGATCTTAATTATGGGCTTGAAAAGCTTACTCTTTTATTTTATTCAATTTGAACCAGCTCAACAGGCTGAACTGAGGTTCTTAACATGTAAACTGTTTATACTCCTTGTTCTGACTAGGAATGTATGAGTTGCAAGCACTTTTGTTGAGTTAACCCTACTTCATTTTCCACAAGGACAGGGTTTCTTTCAGAGCTATTCCTTCTTTCATGCTTAAAGTGGGCTCAGAGTTTAACTTGAGCTAGTCTATTAAGCTCTTTGTCTTCTTTCCTGATCCAAAGAAGAGAGAAAAAAATCTGTGTATTTTTTTTTTTTTACAAGAAACATTTTTATTAAGGCAGTCTTCCATATATATATATATATATATATATATATATATATATATATATATATATATATAAATGAAAATAAATCCTAGCGGCACAGTCTCACAGATTGTCTTATATTTGTATAAATGAAAATAAATCATAGCGGCACAATCTCAGTTGCAAACATTATACCTTACAACCCATGCCAACACAGCTGTAGCTGCAAATGATGTACACCACTTTTAGTATAGCCAGTCATTGTCAGCCAGCCATTACATAGCTCATTCAGATCCTGCTGTCTTTTAAACATTGTTCCTCCTCTGCATGTAGTGGTCCCACATTTCCCTTTTTTCTTGTGAAATTTACTCCTACCCTTTTCTAAAGATCTTAGTTCCAGTTGTTTTATCTCTGTTACTATATTTGTTGCTTCTAGTAAAGTTGGTTTAGACTCAGATTTCCATTTTCTAGTTACTGCTTTTTGGCAGCCATTATAATTAGACACAGCAAGGCCTAACTATGTGTAGACAATTCCAACTGTATACCATAGCTCAAAAAAATAATTTCCCTAGTCACTCTAGTTTGCTCCCCCAGCATCTCCGACAGAGCAGTCTGCAGGGAATATTTAAAGTCAGCCAACCCATTACACTCCCAGAAAATGTTCCCAGTTAACCTCTTTCTTCCCTATCATATCTTCAACATTTGCTGTCTAGCTGAGGAAAGATTCTTTGGAGCCTGCTTAGGGTGTAAAAATATCTATGCAAACACTTCCAGGCAAAGATCCTAAATCTTCTAGATTTTGTTGCATATTTAGGAGACATACCTATACCATCCCATAGTTACTGTGTGAATTGTCTATCCATTCTCTTCCCAATAATTCCTAAACTCTTCTGATTGATTTTTATAGTTATCATGCAATATTTTATATGCGCTACTAATTATTCCTTCCTTTATGGCCACTTCTGTTCTAGATTCTGCTAAGAAGTCTACCAGTGCTGCTCTTTCATTTTGGACCCCCCTATTTTTTTCTCTTTGCCTGTACTCTGAAATCAATCATTGATATGGAGGGCAATCTCTAACCTGCAGTCCAAATAAGTTCTTAGCATCTTCCCGTTCTGTAACCTTTCTCTGTCTAGTTGTTTGCTCCCAATACCTTGGTTCCTTTGATAGTTTTCTCCAATAGATTCCTGCCCCCTCTTGCCTGCATCCCTAATTGTGGTCAAACCCCATTGTCATAATCTCCTTTCTCCATTCCTATATTGATTTAGTTCTTAGCATATCATTTGCTACTTTATAAATATAATATTCTGTATGATTATTGTTCTCCATAAAGGTTTGCATCCAAAATCCCAGTCTCCCTATTATTTGAACCCCCATCCCTGTTTCTTTATCATCTCTTTCCATTTTGAGTTATAGTTTTCTGCTTGTGCTATGTATGGGAGCCTTAACTGTGTTTCTCTGAAATACCCCCGCAAATTGGGTAATCCCAATCTGCCCTGTTCTATTGGAAGAACAAGTTTGTTCCACTTGCTCTTGCCATCTTCCCCTCCCAGATAAAATCCTTCAGCTCTCTATTAATTATTATTCACAAGTTCTCCACTGGTTGATAAAAATATGCCTGACCTGTATATAAGGCTAAAGGGACTAAACACATTTTAACTGCTTGTATCTTACTATAAATATCCATGTAACAGAGCTTCCATTTTCTCAATTTCTGTAGTATCTTTTGTTTGGTCTCTTCCTACATATCCTTGGCTGTCACATTGGTATAATTTTTAATCCATACTCCTAAATGCTTCATTTTATCATGTCCCCATAAGTATGGATATTGCTGAACCAATTTGTATGTCGGTACATATTTTGCCGCTATTGCTTTTGTTTTGGCTTCATTAATTTTGTATCCCAAAAGGGTTTGAAATTGCCTCAGTATGTTCCACAGCACTGTAATGTCCCTTTCTGGTTTTGTCAGGTATAAAATAATGTCATATGCAAATATAGCCAGCTTCTCTTGACTATCATACCAACTGTATCCTTGAATTTCTGAGTCCCTTATTTTCTTGGCCAGTGGTTCTAAATATAATGCAAACAACAAAGGGGAGAGAGGACACCTCTGCCTAGTTCCTCTGCTCAAACAGAGATTATCAGAGAAGACCCCACTCACTTTAATTTTTGCCTCTGATCCCTCATATATCCTCCTAATCAACCTAATATTTTTTTCAGGAAATGCCAATCCTTCCATTGCTCTGCCCATAAAGTTCCAGCTCACTCTGTCAAATGCTTTCCTTGCATCAAGACCTACCAACAACAATGGTATTTTCTTACATTCTGCTTCCATCTGGATCGTCACTGTTTTGTTTAATGTCAAATGTCTGCCTCTCCTCCACAAAACCACATTGGTCCATATCTGTCAATTTGGCATCACTTTTGCCATTGTAGACATAAACGCTTTAGTATTGAAATGGGCCTGTATAAGCTGCATCTGATGGATTTTTACCGTTCTTAGGTATTACAACTACTACTGCTTTCTTCCAGGATATTGTTACTTCTCCTCTTCTTAAAATACTGTTAAACAAAACCTTCCAATTTTTCCCTCTTAGCTTCCAAACCTCCACAGGAATGCCACCTATTCCAGGGGCCTTTCCTGTAGATTGGTTATGCATCACCATTTTTATCTCATCTCCTACTATCCTAACTGTTAGTAATTGATCCTCCTCTACATCTGCCTGGGCATATTTAATTTTCCATAAACATTTCCATTTGTACCTTTTCTAGATTTCCGTATTTCTTTGCTTTATACAGACATTTATAGAATTTTCAAAGTATTTCCAATAAAAAGTCTGCATATTCTGGATGTCTGCAGACAATTCAGATATTGCCTAGACAAAAACGCAATCCTTCAGGAAAGGTGACTGGTTGTTTTGTATCCTTTGAAGGTAGGGAGAAAGGATAACCAATGTCAAAGCAGACTATTTCTAGATGGTTAATCCTTGTCATTTGTTCATCATAATAAGCCACTTCAGGCAAGGTTAGTGCCCATTTCACCAGGGCTTTGACTTTGATGGGTTTTTGGAAAGGATTT
Organism: Protopterus annectens; assembly: GCF_019279795.1. Taxonomy (NCBI): domain Eukaryota; kingdom Metazoa; phylum Chordata; order Ceratodontiformes; family Protopteridae; genus Protopterus; species Protopterus annectens. The sequence continues at coordinate 995,420,926 of NC_056731.1, read as the reverse complement.
TACTCTGGAAGTATTCTACAGACAGCAACTTGTTCCCTTGCACTTAGTTTTACATAGCACAACAAACTGAAGTCCTTTTCCAGGTTCAGAAGTGGATTTGCTATTACCATTTTCCAGGGGGTCCTGGATTCTTAAATTACTTCCTCCTCCCTTTTTGATTTTTAAGCTACATTGCTCTACCCATATATCCTAACAGTAATCTAATGTTGAACGTAGTACAGTTGTGTAAATAAACTTACCATAACAGCAGGTATTCTAATAGATCACTGTTGCAATAGCCGGACCCTCTCTTCATCCCATTGTTGAAGTATTTTGTATTGCCAGGGTGTGGATTTATATGCCCTTGTATATGTATTTGCACTTGTGTTTTGTTTTCTAGCATCTTTACTTTTCAGGGCTGTTGCTTTCCTTTTTAAGACAAGAAAGCTCTGAGGTTTTTGGCTGTCTGTGATTTTATTGGTATTTCTCTCCAGCTTCTGATAGAGCTCATGGAGGATGTCCTTAAGCTTTGAAAAGCTGGCCATTGGCAAGGGGTAGGACCCATATAGCTTAGGCTACTGCAGCAGTGATCTATTAGAATATCTGCTGTTATGATAACTTTACTTAATGAGCTGTATTTTTCCTTGTTGTATAACATTTAACCAAAGTTAATGTGGAAATGACTTTCCACATGGTTACAGCCACATACACAAAATATGCTTTTGTTTGTCATAGCTCATTCAATTCAAGGGAGCATGGCAACTTAAGAAACACAAATCATTCAGAAAAATTTAACAAAAGCTGTCTAACCAAATTAGTTTTTTTTAAATGTCTAACTTGCTAGAAATAAATGATTCAAAAGAGTTACTTAGATTACAAATACAACAAATATGTGTTTCATACATAATACATTTGTAGGAGGGAGGGGAGGGTGAGGCAGGCTCTCCCTTCACCAGCACACCCTTACTTAACTATTGCATCTCCAGGATGTAGACTTGGGGTATACAGATTTTTCCTGGTCTCTTTTTCCATCAGTACTGACAACATAGAATCAGCTGCTTCACTCTTCTACAGTGGCATGCATTATTCTGCAGATAAAATCCTAAATAAAATTGGTCAAAATTGCGACTTGTAATCAGACATTAGATATTACATTTCACATGATTAATACCTGCTGGAAGACATTAAACAGAATAAACATTGCCTCCATTTCTGAAAGTCTTCATTATGTTCTGTGCTTAGTTTTGTTATCAGGATTTAAATTCAGTATGTTACAAATTTGGTATTAATATCATTCTGATTGGCATGTTGTATTAAGGCCAGTTTGTTGAACCATGCTTTAATTTAATTCCCTAGTTTTCAGAGTATTAATTGTATCTCTCAAATATGTATTAAGTAGTGTTGTCTGTGGTATCAGAATAACTGGAGAAAGCCTGTTTTACACACAAATTAGTGTACAAAGATAAAACATCTGCTGCATATGAACTGCCCAGCCAAGTCTACCTCATTCATTATATGAAGCCTGAGGACAGTCCAGAATCAAAGGAACCCTCCCAGAAAAAAAATACTCTGAAAAATTACAAAGGGACCCTCCAGCTGGGAGGCTATCCTTTGGAGGCAAAAACCTGTAACTACTCCTGCAGCATCCCTACCCCTGTCACCAGCCCCATTTACCAGGTGGGAAACTATTACCACAGACAAGTGGGTGTTCAGTCATCAGGGCTGGCTGTGCCATGAAAAGACTTTACCCATCTGCGAGGCATGTCACTACCTCCTCCAAACCAAATATCTCTTCTGACTCCCATTATTCAAGACCTCTTGGATCAGGGTACCAGCAAAAAAGTCTTAAAAGAATTCATGGGAAAAGGGTTTTATTTCAGGATTTTTCTAGTCCCAAGAAAAGAAGGGCAGTGGAGACCCATCCTAGACCTGTCCATCCTGATCACTTATCTGAAGGTTCCATCTTTCAAAATGCTCTTCATATTCTTCAACCTTTCATTCCCCACAGGCTTTCTTAGTGTCATTAGATCTCAAGGACTCCTATGTGCATATTCCCATTCAGGTTTTCCAATAGCTTCTCATATTTTTAGTTTACTGCTCTGCCATTTGGTCTTTCCACAGCCCCCCAGGAGTGTTCAACAAGTGCCTGGCGCCAGTACTAGTTTTCTGCACACAAAAGCAATTCAAATTTTCCCTTATTTGGATGACTTTCTGATCCAAGCTCTTTCCCCAGAGATTCTTTTTCAGCATCTTCATTTCATCCTCCATCTTCTGACAGGTCTGGGTTTCACTATAAATTGCAAAATAAATCACACATGGTTCCTACACATGACCTGGTGTTTCTGGGATGCAGGTTGGACACAAAGAAAATGCATGCCTTCCTTTCCCAAGAAAAGGTTCTCAGCCTGTCCGGTTACTTCCAAGACCTTTGATCTGCAACCCATTACTCTGCAAGGGAAATGCTAAGGACTTTTGAGATTCATCGCAACCACCATCCATATCTCCCCCTGGCCAAACTCCACATGAGGAAAATGCAGAGGTGCCTGAGGTGATTCCCCTCCTCCTTTGTCTCAAGAAGGAGCTTATGTGGTGAAGGGGACAGGTCATCCTCAACCCAGGATTACCTTTCACACCTCCTCTTCCTCTTCAACAGGTTCACATGGACACCTCAGATTGAGAGGTCAGGGGGATTGGACAGGATGAAGCCAAATTCAGCAGAAATGGCAACCTCATTTCCTGAAAGAACACATCAGCCTGAAAGAGATGAGGGCCCTTCTGCAAGTCCTTCAGATTTTTGCCCACCTTTCAAGATCAGGGCCACCTCAAGTGTAAACAGACAACACCACAGTCATGTGGTACGCAAAAACAGGGAGGCACCACATTTTACCAACTTTGCAGGTTAGCATATGGGGCTTGGAATTTGGCATCACAAATGAAAAGCACTGTCACAGCCACGTACATCCTCTCAGGGCAGTGTTCTAGCAGACTGCTTAAGTTGCTGTCTGGAGGATCCCCATGAGTAGACACTGAATGGAGATGACTTCCACAACATCACACTTCTGTGTGTTTCGACAGCAACCATCAGCCCCCCCCCCCCCCCCCCCCAGATCTGCACAAGGGACCCTTGCCTTACAGTCTGCAAGACAGATGTCCTCTCCTTCCAGTGGACAGGGAAGTCTCTCTGTGCTTTCTCTCTTCTGCCTCACCTTTCAAAAAAATTATTCTCAAGGCACAAAAGGAAACACCCAAACTCTTCTTACTGGTTCAGATTTTTGCCACGGTAGCATTGGTACCCCTTGCTATTTTACCTGGCAAAAGGAAATTGCAGTAGGATTAAAAGGAAATTGCAGTAGGATTCCTCTGCAGCCAGACCTGATTACTCGGCAAAAAGGATTGCTGCTACACCAGAGTCTTCCATCCCTCAGCTGAATCCAGTGGATGATAGGATTTTATCCCTCAAAGATAAGGTCTATATTAAATCAGCGAATGCTTAAAAAAGCGAACGCTGATTTATCAACCCTATGTAAGCGAAAGCTTACAATCCCGAACACTTAGAGCAGCGATTTTTTCCCAGAAAAAAAAAAGACTGTTCCACAAAAAAAAAAAAATTTAAAACATTACATAAAGTGGGGGGCTGTGCCCCCCACACCCCCCTACTTAAATATACCAACTCCGAGATCACACTACATGGAGGAAAACAGCAAAGTAATGGAGGCGGCCAAGTGACTTCTTTCCCAGGGAAAGATACTGCTTATATGCCGTTTCGCTATTTTGCTGTTTCGTGCTTTTAAGTTCGATCAAGATGCATTAGAAGGAATGCATCTTCGATTATATAATCGGAACCCCAAAGATATCCCCTCTGTAATTAGGTGGTACAAGTCCTACAGCAGGCTGGCAGACCTACTACAAGAAAGTCTTAGCACAGCTAGTTGGAAAAGGTTTTCCATCTGGTGCTACAGACAATCAGGATCCAATCTTATCACAGATCTGTACAGGGATGCAATACCTATGCAAGCTTATTTGATCAGGCTTAGCGTGCTCATCCATAAAAGCTCATTTGTCTGCTATCAGTGCCTGCCTCCCTCTTAGCCCTTCACTTACAGTTAAGCCAGAGGTCAGGCTTCTCCTCAAGGAAGTTCTGCATCTTAACCCCCCCCCCCCCTGCAGGGAAACCCATCCCTCCTCCTTGGGATCTTAACTTTGTGCTAGAAAAGCTTACTTTGCCTCCCTTTGAACCAACTCCTTCCACTTCTCTGAAATTCTGTACTTGGAAAATCATCCTCCTTTGGCCCTCACTTCTGCTAGTAGGGTTTCTGAGGCTGTCATGGCCATTCCCACTTTTCACGTTTTTCAAAGCGACAGGGTGACTTTCACAGCTAACCCATTCTTCATGCCTAAAGTAGTGAATGAGCTCTCTCTCACTCATCTTACCACCTTCTTTGCCATTCACCAAAACAGGAGAGAAAGGATTTTGCATTCTCTAGACATTCACAGGCAGCTCAGATTTTACATGAACAAAACTAGGTCTTTCAGAAAGATTTACCAGCTGTTTGTATCCTTTATGACCCTTAAGCTGGGATAGCCAGTATCCAAACAAACTACTGCAGCCTGGATTTCAGCTACTCAAACCATGGTAAGACCTTGCCTTCCTGCCGTAAAGCACGTTCTTGTAGGGCAGTCACTTCTCAGGAGCTTTTCATAAAGGAATAGACTCCAGGTGTATCTTGGAGGCAGCTACTCAGTCTTTTGTACATGCCTTTACAAAGCACTAAAAATTGAATGTGATCTCCAGGTCCAGGACTTTTGCTAGGTGAGTCCTGTCCAGCTCTCATCAGTAACCAATGACTCTTCCTTCCTTCAGCTGTGAGAATCACCGATATGTCAGGAATACTGCAGTAGTGATTTTAGTCAGGACATATTATAGTTGTGTAAGAACTTAATATAACAATAGATGTCCTAGTAATCACTGTTGCATTATTCCATCCCAACCTCCATCCCCTCTTGTCTTACTCACTTCCATTTTCAGTTGTGTCTCCCTCTTTCTGTAGCATATGCTGTCTTACATGGGTACAGGGGAGTTTTACCATTTCGAGCTACACCCCTCCTAGCTGACCAGGCTCTTCTCTTAGTAGTCTTCAGGCTGCTGGCTTGAAGATTGTGTGTGGATCCACCCTTGTATGTCTGTCTTTATAGCGCAATGCACACAAGCTGAAGTCATGCGTCAGATGCATAACCTAGTGAAGGTGAAGATTCGTTACCCGAGCCGGATGTCAGCAGTGACAACCCATATGTCAGAAATACTGCAAAAGTATTCAGTAAGACATCTACTGTTATGGTAAGTTCTTACCAAATGTACTTTCATCATATTGATCGCTGCTGCTGTAAAGCTTAGCCATATGATTTATATCCTGCATAGGCTATAATAGCCGGCCAGCTTCCGGGCACTTTCTATGCACCCAAACCATTAGCTCAAGCTGTGCTGACTAAAAAGACAGGTGTGGGAGACAAGTTTCCAGCCATTGAAAAGAACGCTCTTCTGTGGGCTTTTGAGGATCAACAGTCAGCTTATGTTGTCCCTTTGCCGGGCAGCCAAGTTCCTTTGAAGAAAAACCTTGCACATTAAAAAAATCTTGTTTTATTGTACTTTCCTGTTTTAAGTGAGGAGTTTGTGTTTTAATGGACTGTCGTGAGACTTAACTTTTTAACTCATTACATCCAAGTGGCGCCTGCATGTGCATCTCCAATTACCTCCTACTGACGCCTCTAGGTGTCAGATATTGCTTGCTCCTAAATTGCATCAGTAATTCCAAAACTGCGCTTTGTACAAAGTTTTAAAAAAATTCATCTTAAAACTTACACAATGGCAAATTCAACTGCATTAATATTTGACATGTCTAGTGTGTGTAAACATATATTAGCTGTTGTTTTTGTGGTATTAATTTATATAGATATAATTTTCATATTTTTCTAAATATCTCAATAACCAAGTAACACATACAGAACTCCTTATCCTCATATGAAAGCTCACAGCTAGATGAGTAAAATGCTGCTGACAGTATGTGTGTAATCTGAGTGAGCTGCAGAGATGTAAGTTTACAAATTGTTACAAATATAATAGTGATTGTGTTTACTGTGACTTGTAAAATTTGGTTTAAGACCTAGAACATAAAGAATATACTGCCACTTTAAAAATAGTTTGTGTGAAGAGTACCGAACCATGTGGTACTCCACTCATCACTAGTCTGAAGTCGGACTTGGAGTCGGCTACTTTTACTGTGTGGGTTCTGTTAGTGAGCCAGTTGACCATCCATCTTGTGACACAGGGATTTATGCTGAGTTTAGTGAATTTATCTCTAATTCCAGAGTGGGGGATGGTATTGAAAGCTTTGGCGAGGTCAAGATAAGCTGTGTGCACTACCTTGCCCTCGTCTAGGGCTCTGGTGACTTCTTCAAAAAAGTCAATCAGGTTTAGTAGACATGGTCTACCTTTTACAAACCCAAACTGGGTGGGGTCCAGGGTTTGGAGGTTACCCATATCTTTGGTTATAAGCTCCAAGATGATACGTCCCATAGCCTTGCAGACCAGACTCATCAGGCTAATGGGGCGGTAGTTTTCGGGGTCCATGGCGGCACCCCCTTTGTGGAGTGGGATAACCGTCGTTGTGTGCCATTCTGTAGGCACATAGCCTGAGGTGAGGCTATGATTGAACATGGTATTTGGGTAGGGTGCTAGTTCATTCTGTAGTTCGTGCAATACACAGCCTGGGATGTTGTCTGGTCCCATGGATGCTGTGTTCTTGACTTTGGAGAGTGCAGTCTTTACTTTGTTCATCCATGATTAGAGGGTCTTTGGATTCTTCCGGTATTAAGATGTGCCCTTTGGAGAGTGAGAGGGGGATAAAGTTAGCACTGAACCTATCTGCCCGGATGTTGGCAATATTGGTTGGTTCTTTATATTTAGTGCCATTGTACTGTAGCTCAGAGCAGATCTGTGTGTTGCCATTGATATTCTTGACATAGCTGTAGAATGCTTTGTGGTTGTGTTTGAAATCAGTGGCAATTTTATTTTCATAACTGGCTTTGGAGGATTTTATGAGGGATCTCAGCTTCTTGCTGATCTTGGGATTTTACTCTTTTTTTACAACAGCTTCTTCCTTCTGTTGTAGAGTTTGTTTGTGGCAGGGGACCACCAGATTGGCTTCCTTTTTTTGGGGGATAGCGTCTTGGTTCTGTTGGGATGGCACGATCCATGCACTTGGGTATGTGCTTATACAGTGCTTTTGTGTACGATTCAGCAGTCGTATCTCTATTTTTTGTCTGCGTGGGTGTCGTGAAGTTTGCCACTTCTGTCTTGAGAAGCATGAAGTTGGCTTTGGAGTAGTTTTTGATGGTGGTTTCCTTAATGGGGGGTTGGGGTGGGATATGGATGTCTATGGTGATTAGCTTGTGGTTGGATTTGACCAGTGAGGAGTTTACCTCTGGAATGGAACACCGGTTAGCCATATTGGTAATGACCAGGTCCAGGATATTGCTGCCCCTGGTGGGGGTGTGGACAAGCTGATCCAAGGCTTTGGAATGTATGAATCCAGAAAACATTGAGCGAATGAGTTGGCACATGAGTAGTTTTCCCAGTTGATGGTGGGGTAGTTGAAAGGTACTGGGTTGTACCTTAATATTTTCCAGTATCTTAAGAAATGAAGAGTGGAAATCCTGGCATGGTGGGGGATCTGTAACAAGCTACAATCTGGATTGCAGTCTTGCCCAGTGTTAGTTGCTCTTGGATAATTTCGGATGCATTATGTTGAGCAACTAGCCTGGAGGTGTGGATATTCTTAATGAATATGGACACGCCTCCACCTTTAGTGTTTCGGTCCTGGTTAGGTGGCCAAAAGTGTGGTATGAATTATAACCTGGTAATGCAGGAGTGCTCTCTGGAACCTTGAACCAGGCCTGTGTCACTGCAAAGATGTCGATGTTCTCCATTTTAAGGAGTGCCTCGAGTGAGTGCATTTTGAGGTTTAGACTTCTAGCATTGAGTAGCATTACCCTCAGAGTTTGCTTGCTTGTACCTGTTACAGTGGTGAATTTAACGTTTGAAACTTGCCTAAAAAAGGCACTATAGGGGTGGCAAGAGCCTTAGCCAGTATCCAGAATCCCAGGGGTGACAGGTGCAGGCCATCTCTGGCAAAGCATCGTGGACTGTCGACCATGTCATCCCAGGCAAACAGACATTGGATCCCCTTAGAATGACATCAGAAACTTAGCCATTTGTCGAAGTCAGTCATTTTGTCCTTGCACTGTGGTATCATTCTGGGTAATGGCAGGAGGCTACTCAGAGCTAAGGTCATACCTGCCTGGGCTACAAGATCCAAGAGCTCCTCCATGTCTCTCTTCATGTAGTCCAGGGAGGGAAGTCTCAGGTCATTCACACCAACATGGACAATGACAAGAGTTGTATTTGTACTTGTTGAGTGACCAGAGTACATGCGTTATGTGGAGGATTCTGGCACCTGAAAGGCAGCTGACAGTAACTTTCTCCTTGTTTAGCCTGATGAGTGGGACATCAGTGTGCCTGACTGTAGAGTGTATTGGATACTTTGTTTTGCCTTATGGGCTGAGGTTGAGTGGCACACTGATTTTGTGGGCTATGTGTCATTTGGGTAATGTTGGGGGGGTGGTTGTTGTCGACGTTTCAGCTTGGGAGGTCTCTGTTGCTTGGGCAGATTTTTATTGAGAGCATCCGTGAATGTGGGTGTGTGCTTTGTGTTTCTATGTGTGGGTTTTGGTAGTGTGGGTTTTGAAGGACTGTGTGTTGAGTGTGGTGTGGTGCAGGTGTTAACCTTTAAGACTGTCTAGTCCAGTCTTGGTTGGAGAGAGCTTGGCTTCCAGTTTGACTATATAAGTGCATATCTCACAGGTTGTAATGTTGGGTGGTAGGAGGGAGAGGGTTGTCAGTGTACATGAGGCAATTGATACATTGCCCCAAGATGCCCAGATTCATCAGGTGGACAGGAGAAAACACCGGGAGCTGACCCATGGACATGCCTGGATAGCTGCTTATTAAGTTAAGTACTAAGAGCTGTTTTCCTCTTGACAAATGAGGAAAGTCGAGTGCTGTATTAATTTGTAGTTTATTTAGTGCTTGCAACGAGCTCTGAACAAGTGCTGAGCACAAGTAAACAGTTTTCAGTGCTGAAACTAAAAAACTGTGTAGTTCTAGCTAAATATAGCTAGTTTTAGCACCAATCCCAAGAAGAGAAGCAGGCCACAGCCTGTTTAGTGATCCACAGTCTTGTCCCAGATGATGCAAGGGTCTGCAGGCTTGTAGCCTTTTTCTTGTAGATGCCTTGAATAGCAATCAGATCAATCAGGTATGTTAAGCACAGACACTCACTCCCCAACCAGAAAGAGTTAGGAATCAATGCACTCTGCTCCTACTGTCATCAAGATCAGAATATAAGCACAGATTCTAAGCTGTCACCTATAAAGCAGTTTTTACGCTTTCTGGTGATCAGCAGTCTCCAGGAAATAATGTAACTGCACTCCTTCTCTCACCAGGAGAAAACAGAAGCACTAATCCCAAGATGACTACTGAGAGGCAGAATGTGGGCTCTACAATAACTGGTGGTCTTGCAATAGATCCTTAAAGGTAAGATGAAAAAAATGGTTTATCATAAACACTACAGTGTGCACTAGAGAAGTTGGATGTGAAAGTAGGTAACTTAAGTTTTACCTGTCTAAAAGTTAAGTTTTAGTGGAGAGTCACTATTTTTAAAACAGCAAGATAGATTGAAAGGGGGTGGTCACTTTTGTATTCTCGTACTATGGAATACAGTAGGATGGCCAATAAATTTAAATAGTTGAAGGGGAGTGAATTCACAAAATGATAATTTGTGCTTACTCAGACCAGCCAGTAAAAGCAGAGAGTAAATGAGATGTATAGTCAAATTAACATAAGAGGCAGGCAACTAGAAAGAGAGTGGTGTTTAAGAACACAGTAGTAATCGGGTGGGAAAAATTTCTGTCTGACTCGCAAGAGACAGAGCTGTGGTCTATTTTCAAGTTTTCGTATGCAGTTAAAAGCAGAGTTACAAGTACAACACAGTGTAAAGAAAACAAATCACAGTATACACAATAGAAAAAGGCAATAAAGTAATACAAAGCACAACAAATAAAAAGTAAACTAACCTTTCTCTCACAGCAAACTGTCGCAGAATCTAGGTGAGCCTTTCCAGTAAAGCCTTTGTGTCTTTGTGTGAACAAAGTGACTTTTAAAGACTTTAAATATTTTCCAGCTTTTACTGTTGTTTTCCCAGAGAAAGATGTGCCATTTTTGGCTTGACCTTGGAATAAAGTACCAGTCTCACAGTAGGTCCTCCTTCCATCCACAAAAAGAAAAAGTTAAGCAAACAGCCTTTGCCACCACAACAGGTGAGCAGTTTACCTCAGCCACAGGTGGATGACTGCTGGGGCCATAGCTTGTTCCTCAGACAGTTCATATTTTACCCCTTATCCCTCCAGTATAGTACCTACAGCCATTATGGACTAGGGTTTATCCACATCCTCTGAGGCTGTTGGGATCCCCTCATCAGGCAAGCAAGCGCTGCTATTGTCAGTCTTTGGAGAGGGAACAGGGAGGACCTTCCTTATTTGTTCAGAATACTGTAACCATCCCTGGGGAAGCTGGTGCTTTAATTAATAACATTGTTAGCCCTATTTTTCTTGTAAAAACGAAACAGAAAACTAAACATTTATCTAGTCCTCAAATTTCTTTAGACAGGAGAAGTTTACCGAATCTGGCTCAGGGTTTAATTCAAGCCTATTGATCCATCTTACAAGGTGGTTTCTGGTAAAAGAAAGAGGGATGCTTCTTTTCCTGAAGAGATTTAAGATGCTGAGTATGGACAAGAATATGAAGGGACAAATGCAGGGTTTTCTCCTCAGTTTTTTTATTCAGACTCAGAGGAGAGCTCAGTTTCTAATTCTTACTGTGGGGGGTTCCTCTTTCTGTGATACTATTTCTAGAATGTGCCATTGTCTTCAGTGGGATAACACTGAGGTTTCTCAGTCCCTCAGTACATAGTTCCTGTTACAGAAGGAATTTGTAGAACTTTCACCCATTCCTATAATTCTGGTCAGCTTTGGAGGATGTGTCACTGCCTGCGGTTTTCCTGATGGTCAGCCTGTTGCCCCTAAAAAGGCAGATAGAATGTATAAATTCCTCAGTCCTTTAAGTTTTTATACACACTTAACCAAACCTGACACATCAGCTTTAGCTTTAGTTAATCCTTCTGCTGCTAAACATTTAGTTAATTCCAATTTTACTCTTCGTGACAAGGATGGGAAAAATGCATATTTCAGCAACGTTGATTTTCAGAACTTTGAATTTTCAGGCTCCTACAGTAAAATGAGGTATGGTTTCTATGCAGATGTTCTTCGTGTTTCACTGTTGCAGTCATCACACTTGGGTCATCTGTCTGCAGGTAGCCCTCATTCAGCCCGAGTACCAGAGACGTAGTATTTCTGCACCAGTTGCTGTCGCTCCAGGACTGACGTCAGGTCGTCAGGGGTATAAAAATAGGCAGCCGATGCCATTACATCAGTCTTTCTTGCCAAGGAGCCGGAAGCAGAAGCAGTTCGCACGAGTGCCAGTCGGCCGCTACCTGAGTTTTTTCGTTTTCTAATTGAATCATCCTGAAGTCTTCTACAGCTAAGTACCCTTTGGAGATCCTTTTTTCTTGCTCTAACTGATATCAGAAAAAGTTAACAATTGTCTCGCCTGTGGAATGCAAATAACACACCGAGATTTCCATTCTTACTGTGTCACCTGTTTAGGCCCAGACCACGACGTGCTTCGCTGTCAGTTTTGTTCTTTGTTCAACGCCCCAACTATTCGTTGTCGAGCTCTTATTGTCGCTAAATACTTTTGCTCTCGATCTCTGTATGTATTCTGAAATGGCTTCGGTAAGCCATCCGACCACCGATCTTCTGAAAACACGTAAGGCTAAAGACAGAGACAGACCGCACAGGTCCATAACTACCGACGATGCTTCCGTTAAGCTAGTCGACAGTTTGCCGGTACTCGGGCGCTTTTGCAGCCCCTGATGCCCGCTTCGATGGATTTGCAAGTCGCTACCGAGAACCGTTCGGAGTCCGGTATGCCACAAGACTCTTCTTTGACTATGGAACCTGCGGATGTCTCTACCTTGGATGGGTCCAGAGCCGCTGTGCAGGCACCAGCTTCTGAGGAAGTTCTTCGCACTACCGATATTCAGCACAAACCGATGACTTCTTTCACATCTTCAGTTCTGCTAAAACTACTGAGTTTCTAAGGCCAAGAGTACGAGCTATGCCTAAAAACATGACATCCCAAGCTCAAGCACCTGCTTCCTTGCCACAACATCAAATGCTTAAAATGGCAAAAGACCTGATTATGCTGATTAGAGGAAGCCAGCCTTCCCCTGCTAAGAGAAAGAGAGACCTGTCCCCAGCAATTTTAAAAGACTCGAGTCCAATGATTCTGAGGTTTCTGAATATGAAGACATGACTTTATCTGCGTATGAGGATTCAGATGCAGAGAAATCCATTCCCGCTGCTTCACCTCCAGAGGATTTTTCTTTTGGTGAAACCCTACATACTTTGAGAGCATTTCCACTGGGAATGCCAAGACTACCCTCAGTCCAAAAAGAGACTCAGAGAATTTTTAGATTTGCCACAGCATAGACCTTTAGCAATACCTCCAGTTCTGGATGTTGTGGGTAATGTTATGGAATCCAGTCTAACTCCTGATACTTTACCCCCTACTCCTAGGAAACACAGAGTTCCTGACTCTCACAAATTTCTTTTCAAAATCCTACTACTGACCCAGAGGTCATCTCCCAGGGGCCTAAAGGTATAAAAGCAATTACAGCTAAGAATCCCACTCCTTAGGACAGGGATTCCAGAGCTTTAGACAGATGGGGTAAAAATGTATACACCGCTGCAACTCTTGCCATTAGGGCATTGAATTGCCAGTTTTCATATGCTGAAGTACCAGCAACATATTATGGAACTTATTAAGCAAAAATTAGCTACCCTTGCAGACTGTGCAGAAAGTAAACAATTACAAGAGCTTATGCATTCTGCAAGCCTAGTCAGCAAGCATACTTCACAATATGGCTTTGACGTTCTAGAAGCGTCTTGCAGGGCAGCAGTCACTGGTTCTGTACTGAGAAGGCATGCTTGGCTTAAGGAGCAGACCTTGCCAGACCATGTCAAATCAAAATTACTAGATGCTCCTTTGAACAAGGACAATGTTTGGCACCAAAGCAGAAGGGGTTCTAAAAAATGATGGAAGAAAAAGCTAAATCTATGCAGACAAAGATTTCTTGCAAGTGCAGCCTCCTAGATACAGTAGGCATTGCCCCTCGAAGCATTGGTCCTTTCCAGCCCCCTTAAGGCCATCTCAGACTACACCCAGGGGAAACAGACCCCCCCTCCCAGGCTACAGTCTCAGGGTATGCAGAGATCTAAACAATGGAGTACCTCCGCTTCAAAAACAGGGAGTGCTAAGCCATTCCCTTATGGAAAGAATTCATAGTGACTTTTCAACTCCTCTCTTCACCTCTGCCCAACTGTTTGTGCCCCTTGGAGGAAAACTTGCCCATCATGCAAAAAACTGGACCTCCATCACCAAAGACCAATGGGTCCTCAACATTGTATCCCAGGGGTACAAATTTTACTTCCACTCACTGCCATCCCCAAAAGGGTTCCCAGACTTTCCTCCAAACCAGTGGGCAGAGGCATAAATTCAAGTTCAATCCCTGCTCTCCATAATGGCAATTCAACCTGTTCCTGCAGAACAGATAGTGCAAGGGTTCTACTCCAGACTTTTCCTGGTACCCAGAAAAGAGGGCACTTGGTGCCCAATCCTAGATCTTTCCATTCTAAACACCTTCCTGGTGGTACCAAAATTCAAAATGCTCACCCTTCAGCAGCTTCTTCCTATACTGTCCAAAGATGCCTGGTTAGCCACCCTAGACCTAAAAGAAGCCTATATGCACATCCCCATCAGGGACTCATGCAGGAAATACCTACGTTTCAGGGCAGGATCTATGCATTAACAGCTCTCTGCAGTTCCCTTTGGCTTATCCACTGCACCCAGAATATTCACAAAATGCATGGCTCCAGCCATTGCCTATTGCAAACAGAGAAAATTTCACATTTACCCATACTTGGATGACCGCCTGATTCAGGCAGACAGGAACAGCTGTTGCAGCATCTGACATTTGTAAATAACCTTCTAACCTCCCTGGGGTTACACTATCAACGAAAATAAATCAAAACTAGTCCCCTGTCAAAAGATTGTATTCCTGGGAGCAAGCTTGGACACAGCATCCCAGATGGCATTCCTTACTCCAGAAAAACAAGCCTATAGACAGGCTACTTCACTCAAATGGCCACCAGAACCCAGCTATCCGCAAGGAAAATCCTGCAGGCCCTAGGGTTCATGGCCTCTTGCATCCTAATAATTCCATATGCCAGACTGCATATGAGGAAACTTCAGTGGTACTTAAAAAGTCTTTGGTGCCAACATTCTCAGGACTTGGAAACTGTCGTACCTATCATACCTTGTCTAAGGACAGCGTTTCTTTGGTGGGCAGCAGCATACAACTACAACAAGAGACTTCCCTTTACTCAACCCCACGCCACCCAGACCCTAACCATGGACGCATCAGACTGTGCCTGGGGGGCACACCTGGACGACAAGTGCATTCAGGGCCACTGGACCCCAAGTCAAATTCATCTCCACATCAACCAAAAAGAGATGCTAGCTGTTCAGCACGCTCTAACAGCTTTCAGGTACCTACTCTCACCAGGACCCCTGCTAATAAAAACAGACAACACCACAGTTATTTGGTACATCAACAAGCAGGGGGGAACCCACTCATACCCACTCTGCAGGCTAGCCATAGCCATGTGGAACACGGCCTTGGGCATGCATGTTCATCTGCAAGCTCAATTCCTGCCAGGCAAAGAAAATTCACTGGGAGACAACTTAAGCAGAAATCACTTAGACCCACACGAATGGCAATTAGAATCCAGCACCTTCAGCCTTCTAATCCAGAAATGGGGGGCCCCAGAGGTGGACCTCTTTGCCTCCCCCTGCAATCACCAGCTCAGCAAATTCTGCACCTGGACACCTTACAGCAGGACCTGGAAAGTGGATGCCCTATCCTTCCAGTGGGAAAACCTCTCAATCTATGCATTCCCCCCCTCTGCCCCTTCTCTCAAGAATATTACTCAAGATAAGACAGGACAGACCAAGGACAATCCTGATTGCCCTGGACTGGCCACACCAGCACTGGTACCCACTATTGAGCAGCCTGTCACCGGTGCCACCCTGGCACCTACCCTAGATACCAACCCTCCTCACTCAGCAGGGGGGGGCAGATCTTGCATCCGCAGCTGCAAACCCTGAATCTTGCAGCCTGGCTTATTCCTTGAATTCTCCCCCAGTGACCAGCCAAAGCAAACAGGTGCTGGATGTCATTCTTGAAGCCAGAAGACCCAGTACAAGAAATTCCTATGCTGATAAGTGGAAAAGGTATTGTTCCTGGATTCACTCTAAAGGAGTGGACACAGCACTGCCCACCTTACCTCTAATCCTGGATTACCTAGCAGATCTACTTCACAGAGGCCTATTCTTCTCTTCCATTAAGATCCATGCCTCTGCCATCTTGGCTCATTACAGCACTGAGCCACCACTCTTCTCTCATCCTATCATCAAACAGTTCCTGAGAGGGGCAAACAACTTAAGGCCACCAAGGAGAGTACCCACCCCTGCTTGGGACCTTAACTTTGTACTTGAAAATCTCACGCTCTCTCTCCCTTTGAGCCTGCAGCGTCAGCAGAGTTAAAATTCCTCTCTTGGAAAACAGCCTTGCTTCTGGCCATCACTTCAGCTAGAAGGGTGTCTGAGCTACAAGCACTTATGGCTGTGGAACCCTTCATTATTTTCATGATGACAGGGTCTCCCTTGGGACTAATCCATGTCCAGTGTGGCTCTCAACCAATCTATCCATTTGCCAACTTTCTTCCCTAATCCTCAAAATAAAGGGGAAAGGATCCTGCACAGACAGCTCAGATTCTACCTGGATAGGACTAAACCCTTCAGAAAATCTGACCAGTTACTACTCAGTTTTACACTAGGGGCAGAGGGCAAGACCATTTCAAAACAAACAATTTCCAAATGGATAGCACACTGTATCCGTTTCTGCTACAAACACCATGGAAACCAACCCCTCAGGAGGTCAGAGCACATTCCACTAGGACAACTTCTACCTCTACAGCATTCCTCAGGGGAGTCCCTACCAGGGACATTCTAGAAGCTGCTACCTGGAGTTCTGTATGCACCTTCACCAAGCATTACCACCTGCCTATCTTTTCCAAATCCAGGGTGGGTTTTACAACTGCAGTCCTGCAGGGCATACTAGCCAGCCCCAACTCTTCTTGACTGCCTCCACCCTTTCTTCCGCTTTGGGAATCAACCCAAATGTGATGACTGCAACAGTGAAACACGAAGAACATAGTACAGTTGTGTACACTTACCATAAATGTAGATGTTCGAGTGTATTCACTGATGCAGTCCTGGTTTCCCTCCCTCCAGCTCCCTTTCTCTCTCTCTCACTCCTCTCTGTGTCTATTACTCACCCCATACAGGGGTATTGGCATTTACATTTTACTGGTAGTGATTTTCCCACCATACCATAGCTCCCTATTGGGGGGGGGGGGGGGGTGGCTCCTGACATTTGGGGCAAGAAAAATGATGTAATGACAGCTGCCTGTTTTTATACCCCCAATGACCTGATATCAGTCCTGGAACGACAGCAACCGACACAGAAATAGCAAATCTGTGGTATTCGGGCTGACAGAGGGCTACCTGCAGGCAGATAACTCAAGTGTAATGACTGCAACAGTGAATACACTTGAACATCTACGTTTATGGTAAGTGTACACAACTGTACTTTTCTTCTTCTGAGGAAAAATCTGCTTTGATTTATTTAGTTTATTCCATTTTACAAGTTGCAGCATATTGTTTACAGTGTGTGTGTGTGTGTGTGTGTGTGTGTGTGTGTGTGTGTGTGTATGATTCAGTTGATATTTCTTCCAGGACAATGGCCAGTGGTACTGTTTTGAAGAGGCTTGCCTGGTTACATTCTTTCATCCTCCCAGATGATGTAAAAAAACAAGATTTTCAATTCTCCTTTGAATAGAGATGTAGTTTTTGGTTCCCCTGCTGCAGTGGTTATGAAAAAGTGTGATGAAAGGGTTAAGTTGATAAAGGGAATCCCAAAGATTTTTCAGCCCTCCTTTTCCAGATTGTCTAAGGGACTCTCTAATCCCTCACGTTTTACCAGAAAACAAAGTAAACATTCTTGAAAAACTACAAGTAAACAGATTTAAGAAGAAATGGCAAGAGGTTCCAAAACCAAGAACAGTCCAGCAAGTCAAAATGACTATTTAAGAGACCTTGCCCACTCCTATCCTGGCAGTCCCTTTTTATAGGTTTATAGTTAAGTAGTAGGCTAGCTAATGTTTGTGAGCCATTTTAAGCCTAGCCAATTTCTCTCAAAGGTGAGAATGAAACTCTCTACCTTGTGTTTGTGAGGTATAAATGCTGTTTCCCCTTCTAGAAGGTCTGAATCTCCATTTTTCTCTCTGCCAGCATGTAGTTTCAAACAAATGGGGTTCTGAAGGTCGTTTATCAAGCTTACAGATAGCACTGGGAGGAAATAACTCCTTTCCAGGGGGCAATTCCTCCCCCACTAGACAAGACTCCTTCATTTCCATCTGTCCTTCAACACATTCTGTCCCAGGGAGTGATAGAACCAATTCCTCCTTCCTAGGTTGAGAAGGGTTTTTATTAAATTATGTTTCACATCACAACCTATTAC
This sequence comes from Protopterus annectens, assembly GCF_019279795.1. Classification (NCBI taxonomy): domain Eukaryota; kingdom Metazoa; phylum Chordata; order Ceratodontiformes; family Protopteridae; genus Protopterus; species Protopterus annectens. The sequence continues at coordinate 995,403,011 of NC_056731.1, read as the reverse complement.
CTCTTCCTTATTTAAGTTTCCAGGTAACACTAGATTTAAAAGATGTTTTTCATCACACCCCTATTCATCCAGGCTTCAGGCATTTCTTAAGGTTTTGTGCGTCTTGGTTAGTTTATCAGTTCCTACCTTACCTTTTGGACTATACACTACACTAAGTGCGTTCACAAAGTGTCTAGCTCTGGCTGTAGCTTATTGCAGGATATCCACATTTTTCCATATTAAGATAAATTGCTTATCTTAGCAGAGTCTTTTTCAAATTGTCAGGAATCTCTCACTTGGGTGAGAGATCTCTTACACAAGGTAGGTTTCCAAGCGAACATTCAAAAGTCTTTTTGACACTCTCACGTAGGATTGTGTTCCAGGGGTGTCAGCTAGACATTTCAATTCAAAGAGTTTTTCTTCCACAGGAAAAAATAGATCTGTACCTAGATCTATTTCTAGGGTTTTTCCAGTCAAACTTTGATCACTGTGAGAGAATACCTCAGGATTTTGGGTCTCATGGCATCTACAATTCTAATGATACCCCTGGCAAGACTCCACATGAGAAAGATACAATGACATTTCAAGTCTTTCTGGTCATAGCACCAACATCCTTTGTCTTTTCAAATCGTAGTAGTAGAGTTTGTAAGAACAGAAATAACTTGACGGAGCAGCAAATTTCCCAAAAGTCAGTTCTCCCCTTCTTCCTGCCTGCTTCAAAGCAGGGAGTCATCAAACACTCCTTGGAATTTGCTAGGGGGGGCAGTTTCAGGAGAGATAAAAGTGCAAGGTATTTGGGACACCAGGTATAAACACAGACACATAAATATAAAATAAATGCTTGCCCTGATTGAGGCACTCAGCTGTCTGAATTATCTTTGGTTCCCTGGACCTCTTCAAGGTTTTACACACAATACTACAGTCGTGGTACATCAAGAAGCAAAGGGGAACCAGGTTGCACCCCCCCCTGCAATATTAGCCATGCTAGCTTGGGGTATAGTTTTACTGTACAGTCTCACTCTACAGGCATTCTCCATTACATCAGAGCAAAACTGCATGGCAGCCAAACTGAGCAGGATAAGGATAGACCCTAATGAGGGAACACTAGATCAGGGGTCTTCCAAGACTTGATCCATCTGTGGGGAGTTTCCCCCTCTCTGAACAATTATCTGGCAAGATTCTGCTCTAGGACTCCATCCAAGAAGGCCAGAAAGACTGATGCCTTTTTCTTCGCTTGGACAGTAATGTTCTTATATGCTTTTCCACCCTTTCCACTGATACCCAGGGTATTTCGGAAGATTCAGAAGGAAATCCCTCAAGATCATTGTATTGACTCCATTCTGGCCCAGGCAACAGTTGGATCTCCCTTCTTTTGGAAATGGCCGGGAGCAATTACTACAAGCTTTCCCACAAAATGGATCTAGTCACTCAAGATCAGGTATGTTTGATACACCCTGACCCCTGTCAATTTCAACTTACCCATGGATGATAGGGTCTTAATTCCCTTTAGGCAACTATTTACTGAGACATGCAGCAGGTAATAATGAAGACAAGAAAGCCTGCTACTACAAAGTCATATATTGGCAAATAGAAAATGTTTTCTAGGTGGTGCCAACAACATAACTAGCACCCATTCAGAGTGAGTGCTTCTCCCTGATTTTACAGTATTTGTGTGATTTGCTATCGTATGACCTTTCTTACTCCTGCATCAAGGTTCATGTATTGGCCATTTCAGTATGTGTGCCCACAGATCCTCCTTTTTCAGTGCAACTTCAGCAACCTCATGTAAAAATGTTTTTGAAAGGGGTTTTGCATAGAAGGTCTCCAAGAAAACTAGTGGCCCTTCCTTGGGATCTTAATTTTGTGCTATAGAAGCTAGCTAACACTTGCATCATTTGACAAAAACAAACACAGGTACCGACTCCATACTGTAGATAGTTGAGATACACTTTTTAATACGGATCAGTTGTAAAAATCTCTACAAGTAATTCCAAACACAAAATCCGAAAGTAAAATTAAGCGCTTTTCGTCTGGATGTTATCCAGACTTCTTCAGATCACTGTCCAAGTTAAAAACCTGTTTAAAAAGCCCTCGTCAAGTGACAAAATCAAATGGGCATTACTGCTTTCATCCAGCTTATTTAAAAACACACACACATATTTCAAACTCATGGTCTTTCTTCCTCATGATACAAAAATACATAAATATCATTTCACACTTATAATAATTCATCAGTTCTTACTTAAATAATTAGAATCAACAAGGTAATTAAAATGCACTGATAAAAAAATAAAATAAGAAAATAACACATGAATAAATGCCGAACTGCAGGTCGACCCAAGCGGCTGGAAAACCTCATAATACACCCATTTCCATTTTACTGACAAATTAATGTCATGTACTCCTTTATATTAGTTGATATAATGAACTCAAATATTACCTCAACCTGTATTGACACTGCTATGAGTTGACTGTTACAGCATGCTTAAACCCGCTGTTCCAGTTATACCAATACACTGGTGCGTAGATTTGTTAAACCCATGTAACTAACAGCAAGACATTTTTTAAAAAGTACAAAATAATGTTGTATAGCACAGTAGGAAAAGCAACATAATAAAGTTAACAAGGCTCACATGTCATTCCTGTCAACTAGTTGTTTAAATAAAGAAACCATATATATAACAAACAGCAGCGTCAGGAACCTAAAGTGCCTGGGCTGTTAAATCCAAACACAGATACTCTCTTGATTCATGTACCTTAAACAATAATTATTAACAAGTAGTAGTATGTACATGATATAATTATCTTGACTTTAATTCATAGCTTTAATCAAAAAGTCCTGAAAGGATTATATAACCCTTAGTAAGTCTCATCTCCCTACACCTACCTAAATGCAAATAAATATCTATTTTACAGAAATAACATTGTCGAAGTATGTATGTATATTATACTCCCTAATTTACCTTAATAAACTTTTTAGTTTCAACAAGCATGCTATAGAGTAAGTTTCATTTAAACCTAGGTAGTTACAGGCATCAAGTCTGAGCTGCCAACTCAACTCACTTTTTTCAAGCAATAACTTGACCACATTCTCTTCAGATAACCTTTTGATGTCCTGTGATACTATTTCGGCTGTCACTTTAAATTTGAAATAATGGTCCTGGTTAATTTCACAGTGTCTAGCTAAGGCATTATCCATTTTATGCCTCTGGATAGTGTAATTGTGTTCATATATCCTTTCTCGTAGTCTACGATCAGTTTTACCGATGTAGAAAGCTTGGACATCCTTGGCACTGCGCCAAATAAACTACTGATTTACTGTTACAGTTGAACTTGTCTTTAATGTAATAAGTGCTATTCCTGATCCGAAGTCTATTTCCTACGTCAATATGTCTACAATAACGACCTGCATCACTGCAAAACCGATCGTAGACTACGAGAAAGGATATACGAACACAATTATGCTATCCAGAGGCATAAAATGGATAATGTCTTAGCTAGACATTGTGAAATTAACCAGGACCATTATTTCAAATTTAAAGTGATAACCCAAATAGTATCACAGGACATCAAAAGGTTATCTGAAGAGAATGTGGTCAAGTTATTGCTTGAAAAAAGTGAGTTGAGTTGGCAGCTCAGACTTGATGCCTGTAACTACCCGGGTTTAAATAAAACTTACTCTATAGCATGCTTATTGAAACTAAAAAGTTTATTAAGGTAAATTAGGGAGTATAATATACATACATACTTCAACAGTGTTATTTCTGTAAAATAGATATTTATTTGCATTTAGGTAGGTGTAGGGAGATGACTTACTAAGGGTTATGTAATCCTTTCAGGACTTTTTGATTAAAGCTATGAATTAAAGTCAAGATAATTATATCATGTACATACTACTACTTGTTAATAATTATTGTTTAAGGTACATGAATCAAGAGAGTATCTGTGTTTGGATTTAACAGCCCAGGAACTTTAGGATGTTCTTCGTGTTTCACTGTTGCAGTCATAACTGTAGGGTGCTCCTGCCGGCAGGCAGCCCGAGGTCGGCCAGAATCCCAAAGTCTGGGTCCGGCGTCGGCTGTATAAGCTAGTATCCTGACGTCAGTACGCCTTGGTACATAGCCCTCAGCCGACGCCATCTTCTCCAGTCTTTCTTGCCGTGCGGTGGAAAGCAGCTCGCAAAACGTTGGTTGGCGATTTTCGAACAGCATTCTTGGTTGTTGTCGGTCCGAAGTTGTTACTTCTCTTCTCAAAGCTAAGTACCCGTTGGGAATCTTTTTCTTGTTCCTCCGATGTCAGAAAAAGTTAATAATTGTATAGCGTGTGGGAAACAAATACCTCATAAAGATTTCCACTCTTACTGTCTACCTTGCTTAGGCCCTGACCACGACGTTTCTTGTTGTCGGTTCTGTGCCAGGTTCAACTCTCGTACTATCAAAGCGCAGTGCGACTGGGCTTTAAATTATTTTGGCAGACGCTTCAATTACAGAATGTCGGATACTACCGGAGTTCAAAAGAAGCGCAAAGATAAAGACAGGCCTCCGAGGTCCAAACAGGACTCGTTGCAGCTGGAGCCAGCGTCCGGTTCGGCTGTCGTCAGTGAGGCGCTTTTGCAGCCCCTGTCGTCCGCCGCTTCTGAACCGATGGCCGATACGGACTCCCATGGGGAGCCATCAAGGCCCACTATTTTAACTGCTGCAGGACCTTCGGACGTCACTCCTTCAGATGGGTCCGGAACCGCTGTGCAGGTACCGGCTTCTGAGGGGGTTTTCAGGCCTACTCACATTACTATTTCAAAGGCAAAGACAAAGACTCCTTCTAAGTCTAAGGTTTCAGCTCAAGCTGCTTCTGAATCCACTCCCAAGACACAAAAACAATTATTGAGGATGGCTGAAGACTTGCTTACAATGATTAGGGGTTCTCACCCCCCTCCTGAGAAAAGGCCTCGACAGGATGTTACTCTGGATTCTTCTGACCAGGCCTCTGTCTCTTCTGTTTCTTCCTCTGATCAGGACTATTCCTTCCCCCCTTATGAGGATTCGGATGCTGAGGAATCTTTGCCCTCGGCCTCTCCACCTGAGGATTTTTCTTTTGGGGAAACCTTGCATGAGATGAGGGAACATTTTCATTGGGAAGGACAGGAATATTCTGCTTCCAAAAAGAGGCTTAGAGAATTTCTTCTTCTTCCTCAGCATAGGCCTTTAGCTATCCCTCCTGTTTTGGACATTGTGGATGATGCTTTTTCTGAGGCTAATTTGAATCCTGATTCCATGCCTCCTGCTCCTTCTAAGCCTGATAGATTTTATAGGGTTCCTGACTCTCATTTATTTCTATTTAAAAATCCTTCTGCAGACCCTGAAACTATTTCTCAGGGTTCTAAGGCTGCTAAGGTTGCTACTTAAAAAACCTATTCCCTCTGAGAAGGATTCTCGTGCTTTAGACAGGTGGGGCAAAAAGGTATATACTTCTGCTACCCTTTCTGTAAGGGCATTAAATTGCCAGTTTCATATGTTTAAATACCAGCAATTTCTTTTGTCTGTTTTAAAGCAAAAGCTTGCTTCCGTACCTGCTTGTGCAGAGGATAAGGAACTTCAGGATGTTTTGCATGCTACTGAACAGGTTAACAAGCATAGCTTACATTGTGGTTTTGATGCCTTGGATGCTTCCTGCAGGGCTGCTGCCTCTGGTACTGTGATTAGGAGACATGCCTGGCTTCGTGAACAAAGTTTGCCTGAACAGGTTAAGGCTAAGTTATTAGATGCCCCTGTTCAACATGATGTTCTTTTTGGTTCTAAGGCTGATGAAGTTATTAAAAAGATGGAAGAAAAGGCAAAGTCCATGCAGACTGTAAAAGATTTCTTGCAGGTTCAGCCTCCTAGATTTTCCAGGAATTGGCCCACTAATAATTGGTCCTTTCCCACGTCTGACAGGCCTCAAAGGGGAAGATATAGACGCTCCAGAGGTCGTGGTCAAGGCCAGACCTCGTACAGATCTAGACAATGGACTGCTTCTTCACCTAGAAGGGGAGAAGACAGATCCCAATCTCAAAGAAAACAGACTCAATGACTCTCTCGGTTGGGCTTCAGGACCTCTTTACCTGGACGCCCCTCTCGGAGGAAAACTGTCTCTTTTTTACAGGAATTGGACTCTTATTACCCAGGACAAATGGGTATTGGATGTGATTTTAAAAGGTTACAAGTTCCACTTTCACACTTTGCCAAGGACTCACGGTTGGCCAGATCTGCCAAAACTTCAATGGTCAGAGGCCTTAACTCAAGTGGATGCTCTTCTGGCCATGAGGGCCATAGAGCCAGTTCCACTCTTGGAAATGGGAAAAGGATTTTATTCAAGGCTGTTTCTGGTTCCCAGAAAACAAAACGGACCTATTCTGGACCTTTCTGTGTTAAACACCTTTTTGGAAATTCCAAAGTTCAAGATGCTCACTCTGCAACAGTTACTTCCAATGCTCTCTCAGGACGCCTGGATGGTGACATTGGACTTAAAGGAAGCCTATTTGCATATCCCTATCAGACAAGAACGCAGGAAATTCCTCAGGTTCAAGGCAGGTTCGAGGCACTTTCAATTCTCTGTTCTGCCCTTTGGTTTATCTACTGCGCCCAGAGTCTTCACCAAGTGCCTGGCACCAGTAGTGGCTTACTGCAGACTTCAGGGATTCAGATTTACCCCTATTTGGACGACTGCCTTATTCAGGCAGACAGCAAAGATCTTCTGCTTCAACACCTAGACTTCGTTCAACGTCTTCTCCTCTTACTGGGATTCTCAGTGAACATAAAAAAGTCACATTTGATCCCTTCTCAACAAATGGTATTCTTGGGAGCCCTCTTAAACACAACCTTACAAAGGGCCTACCTCACTCCAGAAAAACAAACTCAGCTGGCTTCTACTTTCAACACCTTGGCAACTCTATCTCAGCTCACTGCAAGGAAATTCCTGCAGGCTCTGGGCTACATGGCTTCCTGCATTCTGTTGATTCCAAACGCAAGGCTTCACTTTTGAAAGCTTCAATGGTATCTGAAAAGTGTATGGTCACAGCATTATCACGATCTGGATGTTCTGATTCCTCTGATCCCCTGCCTCCAGAAGGAGTTCCTCTGGTGGTCCAGGGCATGCATTTTGAACGAAGGAAAACCTTTTCGTCTCCTTCAACCTACTCAAATCCTAACCACGGACGCCTCGGATTATGCTTGGGGAGCACATTTTCTAGACAATTGCCAGCAAGGAACCTGGACAAAGGACCATCTTCACTGGCACATCAATCTGAAGGAGATGTTGGCAGTTCAAAATGCCCTTTTGGCCTTCAAGCACCTTTTACAACCAGGGCCTCTGCTAATTTGCACAGACAACACCACGGTCATGTGGTACATCAACAAACAGGGGGGATCTCATTCTTACCCCCTTTGCAGACTGGCTATGAGTTTATGGGACACAGCTCTAAATTTGAATCTGCATCTCCAGGCTCAATTCATTCCAGGAAAACAAAATCTTTTAGCAGACAGCCTGAGCAGAAACATTTCAGATCCCCACGAATGGATGCTAGACACCAACTTGTTCAAAAGGATTACTGCAGTTTGGGGATGTCCCCAGATAGATCTGTTCGCATCCCATCTCAATCATCAGCTGCCTCACTTTTGCACCAGGTCCTTCCACAAAACAGCATGGAGAGTGGATGCCCTGTCTTTCAGTGGAGAAGTCTGTCTGCATATGCCTTCCCTCCTCTTCCTCTACTGCCTCGGGTACTACTGAAGATAAAGCAGGACAAGCCCAAGTTCCTCATCTTGATTGCTCCAAATTGGCCTCGACAGTTTTGGTATCCGACTCTAAAGCTCCTGTTCTCGGGGCCTCCTTGGATTCTTCCACTGAACCCTTCGCTTCTGTCCCAGCATCAGGGTCAGTTACTACATTCCAACCTCAAGACCCTTTGCTTGGCAGCTTGGCTCTTCAAAGGAATTTGATTGCCTCTAGTCTTCCCAAACAAGTTTTGGATGTTCGGCCTAGCACTAGGAAATCTTATGCCTCTAAATGGAAGAGGTTTTCTATTTGGATGCAGGACCGAGGTTCTGATCCTCAGGTTCCTGATCTCTCCTCTATTTTGCTTTACCTTTCGGAGCTTTTATCTAAGGGACTTTCATTTTCTTCCATTAAAATTCATACTTCTGCTATCTCTGCGCATTTCAGTTCTGATCCTCCTGTTTTTTCACATCCTTTGGTGAAGCAGTTTTTGAGGGGGGCTAAGAATTTGCGGCCTCCTAGGACCCCTCCGGTCCCTGCCTGGGATCTTAATTATGTTTTAGAAAAACTTACTTTGCCTCCTTTTGAGCCTGCTGCATCTTCAGATATTAAGTTTCTATCTTGGAAGACTGTTCTTTTGTTAGCTTTGACCTCTGCCAGAAGGGTCTCAGAGTTGCAAGCTCTTATGGCTGTGGAACCTTACCTTATTTTCCATCAGGACAGAGTATCCTTGAGGACCAATCCTACTTTCATGCCTAAGGTGATTTGAAAGTGGCCTTGAATCAGACAATTCACCTTCCTACTTTCTTTCCAAATCCTCAAAATAAAGGGAAAGGATTTTGCATTCATTGGATGTGCACAGACAGTTAAGATTTTACTTGGACAAGACTAAAGATTTCAGAAAGTCTAACCAACTGTTTGTTTCCTTTGCCTCCAGTTCACTTGGAAAACCTATTTCTAAACAAACCATTTCCAAATGGATTGCTTATGGGATCAGATTTTGTTACACTCATCATGGTAAACAGTTTCCTGGAACCATTAGAAGTCATTCTACTAGAGCAGCTGCTACTTCTACAGCTTTTCTCAGAGGAGTTCCTACCAAGGATATCTTGGAAGCTGCCACTTGGAGTTCAGTGCATACTTTTTCCAAGCACTACAATCTCCCTTTGTTTTCTAAGTCTAGGGCAGGCTTTGCCTCTGCTGTCTTGCAGGGTATTCTTGCCTCCCCTTCTTCTATCTAAAGCCTCCTCCCTCTCTACACTGCTTTGGGATTCCACCCTAGAGTTATGACTGCAACAGTGAAACACGAAGAACATAGTACAGTTGTGTACACCTACCATAAATGTAGATGTTCGAGTGTCTTCACTGTTGCAGTCGGGTTTCCTCCCTCCTATCCCTCTTCTTCTCTCTTTTGTGGTGTATTTGTGTTTCCTTGTTGGATTCATTTTTGATTTATTGGGGTATTCTGACATCTAGGGCAAGAAAGGCTGGAGAAGATGGCGTCGGCTGAGGGCTATGTACCAAGGCGTACTGACGTCAGGATACTAGCTTATACAGCCGACGCCGGACCCAGACTTTGGGATTCTGGCCGACCTCGGGCTGCCTGCCGGCAGGAGCACCCTACAGTTATGACTGCAACAGTGAAGACACTCGAACATCTACATTTATGGTAGGTGTACACAACTGTACTTTCCTGACGCTGCTGTTTGTTATATATATGGTTTCTTTATTTAAACAACTAGTTGACAGGAGTGACATGTGATCCTTGTTAACTTTATTATGTTGCTTTTCCTACTGTGCTATACGACAACATTATTTTGTACTTTTTAAAAAATGTCTCGCTGTTAGTTACATGGGTTTAACAAATCTACGCACCAGTGTATTGATATAACCGGAACAGCATGTTTAAGCATACTGTAACAGTTAACTCATAGTGGTGTCAGTACAGGTTGAGGTAATATTTGAGTTCATTATATCAACTAATATAAAGGAGTACATGAAACTAATTTGTCAGTAAAATGGAAATGGGTGTATTATGAGGTTTTTCCAGCTGCTTGGGTCGACCTGCAGTTCGGCGTTTATTAGTGTGTTATTTTCTTATTTTATTTTTTTTATCAGTGTATTTTAATTACCTTGTTGATTCTAATTATTTAAGTAAGAATTGATGAATTATTATAAGTGGGAAATTATATATCTGAAGTAGGATATTCATTTGTCTGCAACCTGTGGGTTATGGATCCGATATCGGATCCGAACCGGCATGGTTTTCCAGCTATGGATCCAAGCTCTCAGCTCCTCCCCTCACCCATAATGCCCTGCTCTACCCTCATGACCTCAGATCTCGTTTGCCGCGCTGGTGACTGGATTGGTATCTATAGCTCTCAGCTAAGTGCTAGTTTTATATCTGTTAATTCAGAATTTTTGAAGTTTTTTGTGCATATTTGTGTGAAAGTTTAGGTATCCCTCTTTGATAGTTTTATTTAGAGTTAAATTAAGTATTTTTTTTCCCTCCCCTCGCTGTTGGCGTAGTGTGTGTGTTGGGCCTGTGTGTCTGTATTTGTTTTAGTTACTTTTAATTAGTAGCTGTATAGATTTGGATGGCTGAACAGCCCAAATCTGTATTCTCTAAATGCTCCGAGTGTGGCCATAAGCTCTCCCCGGCTGATGGCCACACTCGGTGTAAGTGCCTGGGGTTGAACACCTCACATCTGGATGCTCCATTTGTGCAGGGTTCAACCCCAGGGCACTGAGGAGCGGGGTCCAAGCTTGTCTTGGCGGGCCTTTACCGCCGGACTCGGCTCCGACCTCCGCTCCTTCGGGAGTAACCGTGGTTTGGTTATTCCCTCCGTGGCACCCCTCCTGCTCCTGGGACTCAACCTCCCGTTTCTGGAGAGGAGAGGGATGCTAGAAAAGGACGGAGGGAGAAGCACCAGCGGCGGGCCGAGACCTCTGTTTCGGCCCGCCAGCCAAGCGGCTTCTCCCGGCTCCGTTGTCGGCTCGGTCTCCTCCTTCTCGGCTCCGGTCCCCAGTGTGCTTTTCACTGGGTCCTGAGGAGGAGGAGACCCGATCTCCGTCGAGGCTATCGAGGAGGCACTCCAGGCCTACCTCGGTAGCCTCGTCGAGATCCACATATAGCCTTTCGGATGCTGATCTGGACCGGATGATGAGAAGATTCATCCAGGCCCAGATGCAGATGGGAGTGCTCTTGCCTCCCCTCCCCCGGGGGGGAGCTCAACACCCTTTTAAACCTATTGCTCCTTCTCCGACCCGCTATCCGGGTTCGAGCAGCTGGAGCCGAGCAGCTTCGGGGGTGGGTCGGCGCCGATAGTACTTGGTACTTCGGATCCGACCCTGCCCTCGAGTGCGTCGGATCCGACCTCTCGGAGCCTGGGTCCGAGCCTCGGATCCGGGGATCAGTGCTCCCTCGGCGCCGTCTGTGTCGGAGCGCACTGTCCCGGATCCGGCGCCGCGCCGGCTCCGATCCACTCTTCGGATCCGAGGGGGAGCCGATTGTCGGATCCTTTGGTCGAGGTCGGCTCCCCTTGGCGTTTGATGTAGTGGAGAGGGCCCTGTTGAGGGTCTCCGGACCCCGGCACTTGTTCGGCTCCGTCCGCTCCCTCTGCACTGGGCCAGGCTTCCACCAACCGGCCCCTAGGACAGCCCGCTTCTGTGCCCCAAGTTGCTCCTATGGAACAAATTGCTGCTTGTGAGGACTCCACTGACAGCCCCGCAGAGGATGTCCTCGCAAGCATACGTGCAAAAGGAGGCACATTGACTCCCCGAGTCTCTCACAGAAGACACGGACTTGGAGGAAGGGAAGGCTCCCCACGGTCACCCCGAGGATGTCTCATTTGGAGACATCATGGAAATGCTCCGTATAAGGGGGGGGTGGTCTGCCCCCAAGTCTTCCTCGGACGAGTCCGTGTTCTTGGAGGCATTTGAAGCGGGCCCGTCTACCTCTTGGGTGTCCCCTGCCGACCCCCTGGTGGACCTTATTACCACCAGGGCGTGGAAGGAACCGGACACCGTGGAGCCATTTCCTAAGAGGCCAGATAGGATCCTTAGCCCACCGTCCGACCGTGCCCATTGGAGTAAGGGGCCTCCGGTAGATGCCATGTTGACGGCGGCCACCAAGAGGAACTGGCTCAGGAGAGTCCCTCAGTCCACCCCCCGAGCAAGGAGTCTCGGATGATGGACCGCTTGGGGAAGCGGATGTTTAGTTCAGCGACCTTCTCGGTAAGGGCGCTGAACTACTTGGCACATGTCATTAGGATGCAGCGAGATCTTATTAAAGAATACGCTGCATCCCTCCAGAGTCCATTTCGGAGGAGGACAGGATTCTGCACTCCACCCGTATGGCCACTCTTAGGTCAGTTACTAATACCTCTATGCGGCTACTCTCCCACGAACGGAAGGCGCCGCTAGAGCTGCGGGACAGGACTAGTCACTAGACGTCAGGCCTGGCTCCGTCCTCGATTTTTCTGAGCCCTTCAAAGCGTCATTTAACGCCCCTTTGATGGTTCTGCTCTGTTTGGCAAAACCGTTCGAGGCGTTGACCCAGAGCGAGCGAAGGACGGAAGACGCTGTCTGCCGTCGGAATCCGCTTCTCTGCACCCCAGAGGCCCTACTCTAGGAACCAAAAGGGTCAGAAGAAGATGTGGTTCGAAGTCGCAGCAGTCCCAGCCTGCTCCGGACAACCAGTCCTTCCGTGGCAGAGGAGGACAGGGAGGCCGCCCTAGAGGCAGAGGGGCTCCCAGAAACTTCGGGTCCAGGGAACCTTTCTCTGAACGGCCGCAGCAACCCTGAGGGTTGCCCGACTGCTCCACTCTGGAGGCAGTCGGGGCGTTCGGGCACCTAGCGGCATGAGAGTCCATAACATCGGACCGCTGGGTTCTCCATATCATATCCAGAGGATATCGCATCCCTTTCCTTCACCTTCCAATGTTGAAATCCCTCCCAGGCGTCCCACCCGGTCAACGGGACGCCGCTTTGGCAGAAATTGGCCATCTGCTAAAGAAAAGTGCCATCCAGCCCGTCCCCCCAGACCAGATCGGATCAGGGTTCTACTCCAGATTCTTTTAGTGCCAAAGAAGACGGGGAACTAAGACCAATCCTAGACCTCTCTCTTGAATCTGGCAGTCCCCAAAGAAAAATTCGAATGGTCACTCTGCAATCTATTCTCCCCTTCTGGGAGAAAATCACTGGATGTGCTCGATAGACCTCAAGGCCGCGTACTACCACATCCTGATGGACAACCACTCCAGGAGGTTTTTGCGCTTCGGCCTCGGAGCCAGTCACTACCAGTTGCGGGTCCTTCCCTTTGGTCTCACCACAGCCCCAGGGTGTTCACCAAAGTATTAGCAGTGGTAGCGGCCCACCTGAGGCTTCAGGGGTGCAGGTCTTTCCCTACCTGGACGACTGGCTTCTTACGCCCCAACAAGGCATCTACTTTCATTGGCGAGACTCCTTTCTCCATCTTGCTCCTTTCTGGGCATCACAATAAATACAAAAAATCCAACCTGGCCCACACAGCTCTTAGATTTTATAGGGGCCAGGCTAGACACAAGGAGTTTACGAGCCTTCCTCACTGCGGACAGAGTTCAAAATCTGCAGCTCCAGGTGCGGGCCATTCTCCACTCATTTCTGTTCCGCGGAGTTGGTCCTGAGGGCTCTAGGGTCCATGGCATCAGCTATAGCACTTCTTCCTCTTGCCAGGCTCAATATGCATTCTACAGTGGACGCTCTTAGTACAGTGGTCATACCTTGCTCTCCCCATGCATCATCCCATAGCGATCAGCAAGGCTTGCAAGCGGTCCCTCTTGTGGTGGCTCCACTCCCGGATCTCCACAGAGGCCGCCTATTTTGTGCTTCTCCCCCTCTCGCCACGGTGACCACGGACGCCTCCCGCCTCGGGTGGGGGCACTGCGGGCCGGACCGTCCAAGGCACGTGGGCGATTCAGAGACCTTACTGCATATCAATGTTCTAGAGATGAGAGCAGTGCTCTTAGCGTTGCTAGCACTTCAGGACTTTCTTCCCTTGGGAACAATTACGATTCAATCGGACAACATGTCTGTTGTCTGGTACATCAACAAGCAAGGGGAACAAGGTCTTACCCTCTTTGTCGAGAAGCCATGAGAGTTTGGGAATGGGCAATCTCCACCAACCGCTTTCTAATAGCAACGCACATTCCGGGTCGGTCCAACATCCTAGCGGACAAGCTCAGTCGCACCATTCTGACCCCTTACGAGTGGTCTCTCAATTGTCAAGTAGCGGAGCATATTCGCACGGTGGGGAACCCCTTCATGCGATCTTTTGCCTCTCCCTCAAACACCAAGTCGACAGTTTTTTCGCTCTGATACCTCCTCCCGGAGGTACCCCAAGAGACGCTCTGGTGCATGCTTGGCCACCCGGTCTTCTGTATGCTTATCCACCCTTGCCTCTGATGCTCCAAGTTCTTCAGAAAGCCTCTCGGGTGGGTTGCAGAATGATTCTCATTGCTCCGTTCTGGCCTCGACAGATCTGGTTCCCTTCCTAAGGTCTCACTCGGTGAATCCTCCTTGGATTCTAGATCCCATTCCGGATCTGATATCCCATCCATCCTGCATTCCTCCTCCGAATCTGGACAACCTGAAGCTGACCGCTTGGCTGCTCCAGTTCCACTCTTGATTAGGACTCGGTATTTCATCACCGGTTAAGGCAATTTTGGTGGCAGCTCATAATTCATCCACTAGAAAGGTTTACCAAGCAAGTGGAAACGTTTTCTTTGTGGGCGGAGCGGCAAGGCCTGAATCCCTTCACGGTTCCTCTTCCTTTAGTGCTTGACTTTCTAACCACTCTCTTTAACGATGGTGCCAGCAGTTCCACAGTCAAAGTACAACTGGCGGCAAGTTCTCATTATCACATTGCCCATGACTCTAATCCTCTTATGTCAGCCAAATTGTATAAAATTTTTCTTAAAGGTACTTTTCTTCTCAGGCCCCTATAAAGCAAGCAGTTCCTCCTTGGGACCTCTCTCTGGTCCTACAGGCCTTGACCGCCTCCTTCGAGCCAGCGGCTACGGTGGATCTCAAATTCTTGTCCTACAAGACAGCCTTTTGGTAGCCATTACATCGGCCAAGAGAGTTTCTGAGCTTCAAGCATTATCAGCTAAACCTCCTTACTTGGTATTTCATCCGGACCGTGTCTACCTCAGGACCAACCGTCCTTTCTTCCTAAAGTCGCTTCTGAAGCAAACATCAATCAGTCCATTAACCTCCCTGTTTTCTTCCCTAAATATGAAAACAAAGGTGAATATAAGCTACATTCATTAGATGTTCACAGGCAACTTAGATTTTATCTGAACAGGACGGCTGGTCATAGGCAATCCGACCAGTTGTTTATTTCCTTTGCAAAATTCAATTTGGGCAAGCCAATTTCTAAAGTTTCTCTGTCCCGCTGGATTTCACAGTGCATCTTATTGGCTTATCAAGCTTCAGGAAGGCCCGGAGGGTGTTCATGCCCATTCAACCCGGTCAGTATCTACCTCGGCAGCCTTCAAGGCTAGGATTCCTCTAGATGATATTTGTGCAGCAGCCACGTGGGCTTCATCTCATACTTTTATTTCCCACTATAAGTTGGATCTTGCATCTAGGGTAGAGCATCCTTTGGCTCAGCGGTGCTCCGGAATATCCTTCCATGATGGCGCCCAAGATTCAGGTAGCTGGGGACTCTGTCCCACAGGTTGCAGACAAATGAATATCCTACTTCAGATTTAGAAGTTATGTACTCACCGTAACGTTCCATCTGAGTAGGTGTATTCATTTGTCTGCAACCATCCCGCCCTCCTATCCCCCTGGCCTTTCAGTTTCCTGCATATTCTATGTTACCCTTTTCAGGGTGTTGTTGCTTTGGCAAACTCGATCTGAGGTCATGAGGGTAGAGCAGGGCATTATGGGTGAGGGGAGGAGCTGAGAGCTTGGATCCATAGCTGGAAAACCATGCCGGTTCGGATCCGATATCGGATCCATAACCCACAGGTTGCAGACAAATGAATACACCTACTCAGATGGAACGTTATGGTGAGTACATAACTTCTAATTATGTATTTTTGTATGGTGAGGAAGAAAGACTATGAATTTGAAATATGTGTGTGTGTTTTTAAATAAGCTGAATGAAAGCAGTAACGCCCATTTGATTTTGTCACTTGACGAGGGCTTTTTAAACAGGTTTTTAACTTGGATAGTGATTTGAAGAAGTCTGGATAATATCCAGATGAAAAGCGCTTAATTTTACTTTTGGATTTTGTGTTTGGAATTACTTGTAGAGATTTTTACAACTGCTCCGTATTAAAAAGTGTGTCTCAACTATCTAAGTGTGGATTCGGTACCTGTGTTTGTTTTTGTGAAGTACAGTCGTGCTTTGGTCTTTTTTACTTGCATCATTTGAACCAGCTAATCTGGCTAACTTGACGTTCTTAACATGGAAAACTGTTTTACTAATTGCTGTGATCATTGCAGAGTATCCGAGTTGCAAGCTCTTATGATGAGTCATCCCTATCTCATTTTCTACAGAGCCAGGGTTTCAGGGTTTCTTTGGGGACTAATCCTTCTTTTATGCCTTAAGTGGTATCCAAGTTTACTTTAAGCCAAACTCTCAGTCTCCCCATTTTCTTTCCTGAACCTAAAAATGAGGGAGAAAGGATAACCCATACCTTGAATGTCCACAGACAACTCTGGTACTGTCTTCACACAACTAAATCTTTCAGACCTTTGGATCATTTGTTTATTTCTTGTAAAAGTAAGAAGAAGGGACAAACTGTGTCAAAACAGACTAGTACTAAGTTGTTGTCTCAAGCTATAACGTTTTGTTAGTCATCACAACTAAACTATTCTCGACAGGGTCAAGGCCCACTTTACCAGGGCATTGGCTTCACCTATGGCTTTTTGGAAATGGTTGTATTCTAGAAGTATTCTAGAAGCAGAAGCTTGGTCATCTATTCATACATTTACAAGGACTTACAGAAATGATTCCTTCTCAAGGTGTAGATTAAGCTTTGCTATGACCATTCTCCAGGGGCTCCTATACCCTTCTGCTTTCAGCTCTCAAATGTAGTAAACTAGGGTAATCTACCTATATAGATAACACTACTGCAGCAGTGATGACTGTAGTACAGTTGTGTAAGTAAACATACCATGCCAGTAGGTGCTAGAGTATCACTGCTGCAGTAGCCACTCCCTTCTTCCTTTCCCTTGTGTTTTTTTTTTTTTTTTTTTGGTGTATTGTTTATGACAGGGCATGGAGACCTATTTTTTATTGTCCATTCAAGGCTCAGCCTCCTTGTTTCTGCTGGCATTAAAGCTCTGTATAGTTTGGCTCTCAAACCTGTCTTTTCAGGCATCTCAGCTCAGGATGTGGTTTGGGTACATGTAAGGTGCCATGAAGCAACATCTGCTGTTATGGTAAATTAACTTATACAGTTGTAGTTTCTCATGCCTGCAACTCCATCCAGTACTATGTTTACATACTAGAATCTCTTTCTGCTTTGTGTAATAATTTAATTCAGTTTATTTATGCTAGGTCACATTGAAAAATTTCTTCAAAAGTTACTAGAATTATTTAAGATCAATTTTCCAATGTAGGCATCTCATCACATTTTATGCTAACCTGGATAGCCGCGACCCTTAAATGTAATAGATGATTAATAAATGAAAATTGAGGGAGACATTCAGTGAAGTTAGGTGAACTTTTCAGAAAGCCATTTGGTCCTTCCAGTAACATAAACAACAATCTTCCTGTTCTGTCTAACAATAGAAACTGTTCTCTTGTAGTAAACAAATTAAAAACAAAAGAACTTCCTCTTACACCTTGCACAGTGTAAATGACCCCCTTTTACAAAGACTTTCTTTTATGTTTTCTATTGCTGAATAACAAGCAATCTGATGTTGTTAATCTTCTTTCCATTCATCACTGATGGGTTCGGTTCCGAGACGGCCTTTTTACCAAGCTCGTTCCAGCCAAAAGCTTTCGAGCTAAGCTTCTAGCCAGAATGCTCTTCTCCCTGTTGCCCCAGATCTCGTTTACCACGTAGCCATAAAGCCACGATTCAGCCGAGCTCTCAGCTAAGTGGAACTTTATTTGATATTTTGTGTGAAAAACCTTTGATATCTTCCTTTTTTACTGAGCGATTGGTATTTCTAGTGTGTTTTCTTCTGTCAGACCTTGATTTTTCTTCTCTGCTCTACCCGTTGTTACTGTTGGTAAACTTTCAAGTACCATTGTTGGTACGCCCTTTCCTCCCTTACCCTTGTGGTATTCCTTCAGTATCATAGCTGATGTTTTCCTTCTCATCTAGCAGATATTGTTTCTTTTCAGTAAGGTGTTTCTGTTTTACTTATACATAACCCTTTAGTGATACAGCTGTGTGGTTTTTGTTTTGAACTGTATTTGACTTATTAGATGTTCTTCGTGTTTCACTGTTGCAGTCATCACATTTGGGTTTTCTGCTTGCAGTAGCCCTCAGTCAGCCTGATTATCAAAGTCTTGGGTCCTGCGTCGGTTGCTGTCTCATCTTCTATGACGTCAGGTAGTCAGGGGTATAAAGCATGCAGCTGATGCCATTACATCAATCTTTCTTGCCATGTGGTGCCCGAAGTAGAAGCAGTTCGCAAGTGCTGTTTCGCCGACTTCTGAAATTCTCGTTTTCGAGTTTCAGAACCGAAGTCTTCAACTAAGCTAAGTTCCCCACTGGGGAAACTTTTTCTTGCTCTAAACAGATGACAGTAAAAGTCAATAATTGCATTTCTTGTGGAAAGCGAATACCTCATAAAAAATTTTCATTCATACTGTATTCCTTGCCTAGGCCCTGACCACGACATTCCTCGCTGTCGGTTTTGTGCCTTATTTAAACAACAAACTATTCATCGTTGGTATATTTACGCTTCTAAAGTTTTTGGTACTCGGTTCAATTACCCAGATATGGCTTCTGTAAGCCACCCGACTACCGACATTCTGAAAAAACGCAAAGATAAAAACAGAGACAAACCGCATAGGTCCAAAGCTGCCGACGACGCTTTTCCTAAGCTAGTCGCCAGTTTGCCGGTACTCAGTGAGGTGCTTTCGCAGCCCCTGATACCCACTACTTCAGCTTCGCAGGCCTCTACTGAGACCCATTCGGAGTCCAGTATTCCCCAAGATGCTTCAACTGTGGAACCTGTGGATGTCTCTACCTTGGATGGGTCTGGAACCGCTGTGTAGGCACCGGCTTTTGAGGGTGTATTCAGGCCTACTGACTTGCATATTAAACCAACGCCATCTTCTTCTTCAAGGCCTAAAACTCGATCCATGCCTAGAAAACCAACGCCCAGTCCTCATGGTCAGGCCTCTATGCCTAAAAAAACAAATGATAAGAATGGCTGAAGACCTTATTACTTTAATCAGGGGAAGCCAACCTTCCCCCTCTAAGAGACCTAGGTCTGAATTTGCTTATGATTCTTCTGATCAGGATTCTGAAATTTCTGTTTCCTCTGATGACCAGAATTTACCTTTATCTACCTTTTAGGATTCTGATGCAGAGGACTCCATTCCCTCTGCTTCCCCTCCAGAGGATTTCTCTTTTGGTGAAACCTTGCATACTCTTAGGG
Source organism: Protopterus annectens (assembly GCF_019279795.1). NCBI lineage: Eukaryota > Metazoa > Chordata > Ceratodontiformes > Protopteridae > Protopterus > Protopterus annectens. Next base: position 995,383,664 of record NC_056731.1, on the reverse strand, counting down.
AGCATTTTCGCTGGGAAAGCCAGGATTACTCTGACTCTAAAAAGAGGCTTAGGGATTTCTTACTCCTGCCCCAACACAGGCCTTTAGCTATCCCCCCTGTACTGGACATTGTTGATGATGCCTTTTCGGAATCTAGCTTGGCCCCTGACTCTTTACCTCCTGCTCCCAGAAAACCAGATAGGTATTACATGGTCCCTGACTCTCACAAGTTCCTCTTTAAAAATCCTACTGCAGATCCTGAGACCATTTCACAGGGACCCAGGGGCATTAAGGCTACTACTGCCAAAAATCCTACCCCCTCTGATAGAGATTCCAGGGCGCTGGATAAATGGGGTAAGAAGGTGTACACTTCTGCAGCCTTGGCCATTAGGGCCTTAAACTGCCAGTTTCATATGTTAAAGTATCAGCAGCATATTATTGGATTGATTAAACAAAGTGATGTTGATTCCTGACTGTGCTGAAATTAAAGATTTACAGGATTTAATGCATTCTGCTAAACAAGTTCTAAGAAGGCATGCTTGGCTTAAGGAGCAATCTTTGCCAGATCACGTTAAAGCTGAATTGCTGGATGCTCTATTAAACCAGGACCACCTGTTTGGCAACAAAGCAGTAGTAGTACTTAAAAAGATAGAGGAAATAGCTAAATCTATGCAAACTGTTAAAGATTTCCTGCAAGTACAGCCTCCCAGATTTAGTAGGCATTGGCCCTCTAAGAATTGGTCCTTTTCTGCCTCCTCCAGGTCTTCTCAGACCAAACCCAGAACCAGCAGAGCACCCAGGCTTCAGTCCCAAGGTACTCACAGGACTAAGCAGTGGGGGGAGGGCTCCCACTTCCAAAGCAGGGAGTTGTAAGACTCCCCCCTATGGTAAACTGTCTCAATGACTTATCTTTAAAACTTTCAAGCCCTGCACAACTGACTGCGCCTTTAGGGGGGAAAATTGCCCTGCAGACAAAAAAATTGGGAACTCATTACCCAGGACAAATGGGTTTTAAATATAGTTTCCCAAGGATACAGATTCCACTTGCACACCTCATCAGCTCAAACGGTTGGCCAGATCTACCCCCAAATCAGTGGGCGGAGGCTCAAAAGCAAGTTCTCTCTCTAAGTATCAGGGCTATTCAAACTGTCCCAGAAGAGGAAAAGGGACAAGGTTTCTACTCAAGACTTTTCCTTGTGCCCAGAAAAGACAACTCCTGGCATCCTATCCTGGACCTCTCTATACTAAACTCATTTTTGGTGATCCCAAAATTCAAGATGCTAACTCTTCACCAGTTGCTTCCTATGCTAAGCAAGTATCCTGGTTGGCAACACTGGATTTAAAGGCAACCTACCTGCACATCCCAATTAGGGAATCTTGCCGAAGATACCTACGCTTCAAAGCAGGCTACATGCACTATCAGTTTTCTGCACTGCCCTTTGGCTTATCTACTGTGCCCAGGGTATTCACAAAGTGCCTAGGTCCTGTCATTGCATTTTGCAGGCAAAGAAATATTCATATATACCCATACCTGGATGATTGTCTAATTCAGGCAGAAAGCCAGGACATACTATTGAATCATCTGGCATTTGTACAAAAATTGCAAACTTCTCTGGGGTACACCAAAAACGAAAAGAAATCACATCTTGTACCCTGACAACAAATTGTATTCCTGGAAACAAGCTTGAACACAACTTCCCACATGGCTTTCCTCATGCCAGAGAAACAAGTTCATTTGACAGCCTACTTCAAACTACTGGCCACAAAGACCCAGATATCTTCAAGGAAAACACTGCAGGCCTTTGGGTTCATGGCCTCCTGCATTCTCCTAATTCCATATACAAGACTGCATATGAGGAAACTACAATGGTATCTAAAAACCCTATGGTGTCAACATTCTCAGGATCTAGAAGCGATGATTTCTATCATACCTTGCCTACAGATAGTTTCTTTGGTGGGCAGAGGCCTGATACCAAAACAAGGGACTGTCATTCACGCTACCCCTTGCTGCCCAAACCCTAACAACAGACGCATCAGAGACTATGCATGGGGGGCTCACTTGGCAGGGAAGTGCATTCAGGGCAAATGGAACCCAAGTCAAATACACCTGCATATCAATCAAAAAGAAATATTAGCTGTACAGAATGCTCTGACAGCCATCAAGGACCACATTCTTCCAGGACAATTAATAGTAAAGACGGACAACACCACTGTTATGTTGTACATAAACAAACAGGGGGAAACCCACTCGTACCCTCTCTGCAGACTAGCCATGGCTTTGTGGAACACAGCTTTGAGCTACCAAGTGCACCTACAGGCTCAATTTCTGCCAGGAAAGTTAAATACACTGGCAGATGAACTAAGCAGAAATCTCATGGGCCCACACGAGTGGAAAATGGAACCAAAGATGTTCAACATGTTGGGAAACAAATGTGGGAACACAGAGATAGACCTCTTTGCCTCTCCCCAGAACTACCAATTGGACAAATTCTGCACAAGGACTCCCCACAAACAAGCTTGGAAAGCGGATGCTCTGTCCTTCACCTGGAAAAACAGTTTATGCCTTTCCACCGCTGCCTCTCCTCTCAAAGGTACTAATAAAGATCAAACAGGACAAATCAAGGATGATACTGATTGCACCAGACTGGCCATGCCAACACTGGTGTACCCCCTTTTGCACAGTGTGTCACTGCTGGCACCATGGCACCTGCCTCAGACCCCTGCCCTGCTGTCTCAGTAGGAGGGACAGATTCTGCACCCTCCGCTTCAAACCCTGAACCTGCCAGCCTGGCTAATTACTTGATCTCTCTGTTACCATCCCTCAGTAAGCAAGTGTTGGATGTCATTCTGGAGGCAAGGAGGCCTAGTACTAGAACATCTTATGCTGAAAAATGGAAAATATTCTGTTCCTGGAACCAAACTCGGGGGACAGGCAGAGCAGCGAGCAATTTACCTCAGATTCTTCAGTACTTAACTGAGATGCTTCACAAGGCCCTTTCCTTTTCCCCCATCAAAATTCATGCCTCAGCCATTTCAGTTGATTACCGCACAGAACCACCCCTCTTCTCTCATCCACTGCTGAAGCAGTGCCACAGAGTTGCCAAAAACTTAAGACCACACAGGAGAGCCCCTACTCCAGCCTGGGACTTTAACTTTGTATTGGAAAAACTCACTCTACCTCCCTTTGAGCCAGCTGCAAATGCAGAGTTGAAATTCCTTTCTTGGAAAACAGCCTTCCTTTTGGCCATCACTTCAGCAAGAAGGGTGTCTGAATTACAGGCCCTTATGGCAGTGGAGCCTTTCGCCATCTTTCATGTGGACAGGGTGTCCCTCAGGACAAATCCCTCCTTCATGCCCAAGGTGGTATCCAGTGTGGCTCTTAATCAGTCCATTCATTTGCCAACCTTCTTTTCTAATCCACAGAACAAAGGGGAACGAATACTGCACTCCTTAGATGTGCACAGACAACTTAGATTTTACTTACACAGGACTAAACCTCTCAGGAAATCTGAACAGCTGCCGGTTACATTTGCTGCAGGGGCAGAGGGGAAGGCCATTTCAAAGCAAACCATCTCTAAATGGATAGGCCATTGCATTCATTTCTGCTATAAGCACCATGGAAAACCTACTCCTCAGGGGATAAGACCACATTCAACCAGGGCTGCATCTAGCTCTACAGCCTTCCTCAGAAGTGTCCCTACCAGGGACATCCTAGAAGCTGCTACCTGGAGTTCTGTACATACCTTCACCAAACATTACCATTTGCCAATTTTCTCTAAATCCAGAGCTGGCTTTGCTACTGCAGTATTGCAGGGCCTTATAACTGGTCGTAATGCTATCTAATTTCCTCCTCCCATCCTTAGCTTTGGGAATCTACCCAAATGTGATGACTGCAACAGTGAAGCACGAAGAACATGGTACAGTTGTGTACACTTACCATAAATGTAGATGTTCGAGTGTATTCACCGTTGCAGTCCTGGTTACCCTCCCTCCAGCCCCTTGACTTCTTTTGGCTATACCTCTATTCTTGTTTACTATGCTTAAAACTTTTCGGTGCATTTGCTTTTTTTGTTGGAGGTGTAACCTTGTATATATAATTGCTTCCCATTAGGGGAGCACCTGAAATCTGGGGCAAGAAAAAAATGATGTAATGGCGTCGGCTGCATGCTTTATACCCCTGACTACCTGACGTCATGGGAGATGAGACAGCAACTGACACAGGACCCAAGACTTTTTTAATCAGGCCGACTGAGGGCTACTGCAAGCAGATAACCCAAATGTGATGACTGCAACAGTGAATACACTCGAACATCTACATTTATGGTAAGTGTACACAACTGTACTTTCTGACTGGTTATACTGTTGCCTGTGGGGTGTCTCTATCAAGATGTCGGATAAGAAAGGTACTTCAGGTTTTAAGCATTGTGCTTCATGTAATGGCAAGTTACCTAATGGTGATTTTCATAATGGTTGTGTATACTGTTTGGGCTGCCACATCTTTCGGTGCAACCTCCTTGTGACATTTGTCAGAGTTTCAGTCAACGCACTCTTTTTGAGTGCAAAAATAAACTAATACTGAAAGGATTACTTAAGTCTTCCTTTTCCGAGGCCATTTCTGCACTGGAGGTCTCAACCCCTCCTACAAAAGACAAAAAGAGGTCCCACTCTGTTCACTCTCTACCATCGGGTGATCAGGGTAAGCCTGTGAAATCAAAGGTCCCAAAGTTGTCCTCGGAGCATAAATCTGCCTGTACAGCTCCGAACTTCTCAAAACCTATGATACCGCCGCCAGCTTTGGCACCGTTCCTGCCTCTGACACCAATAATCGACCTCACTATGCCTACTTCTACACCTGTGGCCACTACAGCTCAGGGTACACCTTCGATAGTTACGATTTTGGAACAGACTGTCTTGGCTCTGAGGGCCACATCTGGCACCCAGTGTTTTTCCAACCAAGTTGGATTTGACCCAGTAAGACGTTGTCCTGTTTCTCAGCTAGAGCTTCTTGTGTGTGGAGACATGCGTGAATGGGTGTACCTTTGTTGAAGGTTGTGCTTCAAGGCTGGCAACTCAGCATGTAAAAATCTACTGCCAATCATTAGCGGACCGGAGTTCCGCTATGGCAACCCCTAACCAGGAAAAGCCGAAAGTCACAAACAAACTCCCGGTCTCGAAACTTGAGACTTCGGTGCCTGCAGACCTTACACCACAGACCCGATACTCCCCTTCCGTAGATCCTTTTCTGGGCCAGATGTATAAACCTGTTCATTGACCAACCTGACTCCCCATCCGGAGTATCCACTAGATCCACCAGGAGCCTGTCAACATGATGTGATGCATCTTGTGGACCAGCTGTTGTCAGCCAGGGGGATACCCACACTTGCTGAGACCCATCCACCTGTAGGACTTGGGTTGGTTTCTCCACAGACTCCTTCTTACACTCCTCCTTCGACCATCTCTGTTCCGAAGCCTTCTGCTCTGACGTCCTTCTCAGAACACCGCCTCAGCACCTATAGTGGATCTCACTGAGGCTCCGGGTTTGTCCCTTTGGTCTTCGGTTCCTGCAGAACCGGTCCTTCCTCAATCTGGGGATTGGGGGGTGGGTGCCTCGGCCCGAGGCTTGGACCCATGTTTGTCTCTGTGCCGATACCCTCGTCTGCACAGATCCTGCTTGAGGCTGCATCCATGGGGGGGGGGTCATCGGAGCGGGGTGTGAACCCGGTCCCAAGGTTGTCCTTCTCAGTTCTGGGCTCCCATACCTCTTCAGGCGGACCTGCTTTCCACTCAGTGGAGAGGGCTGCCACTTCTGGAAGCACTCCTTTGACGTCGGAATCCCAGATGTTCTTAGTCTCACATTGCTGCAGTCATAACCTGTGGGTAGTCCGCTGTCCTCGGTCGGACCGAATGCCAAAGTGTTAGGCTGGCGTCGGTCATGGTCGCTCAGATCTGACGTCAGTACGCAGTAGTACTAAAGCGCATGACAGACGCCATATCCTCAGTCTTTCTTGCCGCATGGTCCGAAGCAGAAGCAGCGTTTGCAAGTGCCGTTCGGCGTCCTGAAATTTTCGTATTTCGAGTTTCAGACCGAAGACCAAGTTGGGCTAAGTACCCCGTTGGGGAATATTTTTTGTCTTTTCTTGCCTCAGATTATACCGGATGTCAGAAAAGGTTAATAATTGTATTTCTCGTAGGAAACAGATACCTCATAGGGACTACCACTCTCTCTGTATTCCTTGCTTGGGGCCTGAGCACGACGTAGTCGGGTGTCGCTTTTGCGCTAGATTTAATAAGCGCACCATTAAACGCAGGTTAGATTGTGCTAGGCTTGTTTTCGGTAAGCGGAGTAACTACAACATGCCGTCAGATCCTCCGACGCCCGCTACCGCAAAGAAGCGAAAAGATAAATCGTTAAAGTCTAAGCAGGATGAGTCGTCCGTTGCGGACGCCGGTTCTATGGAGACTACGGTTGAATCTGTGGATCCAGCCGAGGTTTCAGCTGAATCACAGGGGGAACCTTTAATTTTACAGGAATTGGCCCCTCAGGAGTTAGGTCAGGCCGAGGGGGCTTCTCAAGTCTCTGTAGTTCCATCATTACAAAAGGTTATTAGGCCTTCTACTTCTGTCACTAAAGGCCCTACTAAAGCTAGGCCTGGTCTTTCTGGCACAGGCATCAGCCCTAGTTCTTCGGGCTCTGTTCCTAAAAAACATATGCTGAAAATGGCAGAGGATCTGATTACTTTAATCAGGGGTTCTATGCCCCCTCCAGACAAGAGGCCTAGGGTGGAGACAGATGTGGAGGGATTGGAGCATTCCTCAGATTTGTCTGAGTCTTCAGCTGAGGACATTCAGGATTTTCCTCCCTATTCTGATTCGGATGCAGAGGATTCCTGTCCTTCTGCTTCTCCTCCAGAGGATTTTTCCTTTTCTGAAACCCTGCAGTCCATGAGGGAGCATTTTAAGTGGGAAGGTCAGGATTTTTCAGATTCTCGTAAGAGGCTTAGGGAATTTTTGTTTTTGCCACAACATAGACCTTTGGCTATTCCCCCTGTTTTAGATGTTGTTCAGGATGTTTTTTCTGAAGCTTCCCTTAATCCTGATTCTTTACCCCCTGCCCCTGTCAAGCCGGACAGGTATTACAGAGTTCCAGAGGCTCATAAATATTTGTATAAGAGTCCTAGAGCTGACCCGGAAACTATTAGTCAGGGACCTAAGGGTGTCAGGGCTTCTGTAGTCAAGAATCCAGTGCCTCTGGATAAAGATTCTAGGGCTTTGGATAGGTGGGGTAAAAAAGTGTATACCTCCTCCACGCTAGCTATGAGGGCTTTAAATTGCCAGTTTCATATGCTGAAGTATCAGAAATTTCTGTTAAGTCAGTTGAAATCTAAGGTAGATGCTTTAGCTGAGGGTATAGAGTGTAAGGAATTGCAGGACTTAGTTCATGCCTCTGATCAGGTTGGTAAGCATTCCTTGCAGTGTGGCTTTGATGCTCTTCAGGCTTCTTCCAGGGTGGCTGCCACTGGTTCAGTTATTCGGAGGCATGCCTGGCTTAAGGATCAAAATTTGTCAGAGCATGTTAAAGCTCGAATTTTGGATGCTCCTCTTCAATCTGAAGTTCTTTTTGGTTCTCCTGTGGAGTCAGTTTTGAAAAAAATGGAAGACAAAGCTAAGTCCATGCAGACGGTTAAGGAATTTTTACAGGTGCAGCCCCCTAAGTTTAGCAGAAATTGGCCTGCAAAAGGATGGTCTTACCCTTCTTCCGATTTTCAGTCCAAGGGCAGGTCTAGACGTGGTAGGGGCAGAGCTCATGCTCAGGGTTCTTTCAGACCTAGGACTTGGAGTTCTCCTGCACAATCTTCTAGTGAGGGCAGGGGTCAGCCTTTTCGTAAACAGACCCAATGACCTGTATCTCCAGCTGCCAGATTCTTCCTGTCTGGCAGCTCCTCTAGGAGGAAAGTTGGCACACTTCAAACGAAATTGGCTTTTGGTCACCCAGGACAAATGGGTGTTGGACAGTATAAATCGAGGCTACAAGTTTTATTTTCACACCTTGCCTCCTTTCAAAGGCATGCCAGATGTACCTCCTCAGCAAAGGCTGGAGGCTCACACACAGATTTCTTTACTTTTACAAATGGGGGCTATCCAGGGGGTACCTCCGTCAGAAGTAGGCCTAGGATTTTATTCTCGCCTTTTCCTTGTGCCAAAGAAAGGAAACACTTGGAGGCCAATTCGGGATTTGTCCATTCTCAATACATACCTAGACATTCCAAAGTTCAAGATGTTAACTTTACAGCAACTTCTGCGTCTGCTAGGCAAAGATCACTGGATGGTAACTCTGGATCTCAAAGAGGCTTATCTTCACATTCCTATCAGGCCCAGCTGCAGGAGATTCCTGCGTTTTCGGGCTGGTACTTTTCATTATCAGTTCTCTGCATTGCCCTTTGGCTTATCTACTGCGCCCAGGGTGTTCACAAAGGTCCTGGCTCCTGTGATAGCCTTCTTAAGACTAAGAGGAATTCAAATTTACCCTTATCTGGACGATTGCCTGATTCTTGCTCAAGACAAAGTCAAGTTACTTCAACATCTACAGTATGTAATGGCAGTTTTAAGGTGCCTAGGGTATTCTGTGAACGAAACAAAGTCCAGTCTAGTACCCTCTCAGGACATGTGCTTTCTGGGTGTGAGACTGAATACAGCCTCTCAGATGGCCTTTTGACCCCGGACAAACAAAGAAATCTTCACCTATACTTCCAGCAATTATCCCTAATGTCCAGGCTGACTGCAAGGACAGTCCTTCAAGCCTTGGGGTTCATGGCATCTTGCATTCTGGTACTTCCCAATGCCAAACTGCATATGAGGAAGCTACAATGGTATCTCAAAAGTGTATGGACTCAACACTGCCACGATTTGGACACTGTCATTCAGATAATACCCTGCATCCAGAAGGAATTCTTGTGGTGGGCTCAGGAATGTCACCTAAACAAGGGACTCTCTGTGACCCGACCAGAAGCGAGTCAGATCTTAACGACGGATGCCTCAGACTTGGCTTGGGGAGCACACTTCAATGGGAAATGGATTCAAGACACGTGGCCACCCAGACTACAGCATTTGCATATCAACATGAAGGAGATGTTAGCAGTCCAATTTGCCCTGATGGCTTTCAAGGATCTACTTCTACCGGGACAGGTGTTGATTCAAACAGACAACACAACAGTCATGTGGTACATCAACAAGCAGGGGGGAACCCATTCGTACCCTCTTTGCAGACAAGCTATGATTTTATGGGAGACTGCTCTGAGTTTACACATCACTCTTCAAGCACGGTTTCTGCCAGGAGCACAGAACTCCTTAGCAGATGTTTTGAGCAGACAAATTGTGGATCCCCACGAGTGGAAATTGGATCCTCATGTATTCCAACAGTTGACAGTGGCTTGGGGAACTCCAGACATAGATCTGTTCGCTTCTCCACTAAATTTCCAACTGCCAAAATTTTGCACAAAGATGTTTCACCCAAAAGCTTGGAAAGTGGATGCCCTATCTCTCAGTTGGAACAACCTTCACGTCTATGCTTTCCCTCCTCTGCCTCTCCTTCCCAGGGTACTCTTGAAAGTCAGACAGGACAAGCCTTGCATGATTCTAATAGCACCAGATTGGCCACGTCAGCACTGGTATCCTCTGCTGAGGAGTTTAGTACAGGAGCCTCCTTGGCCTTTGCCACCAACTCCACACCTTTTGTCCCAGGCAAACAATCATTTTCTCAATGTCAGGGTACAGTCCCTGCATCTGACAGCCTGGCATATTCTGTTTTAGGCCCTGGGGGGGTCGCAGCTTCCTCAACAAGTTTTGAATGTCATTTTGGAAGCCAGACGACCTAGTACTAGAAAAGTTTATGCTGATAAATGGAGGAGATTTTTTCTTTGGAGCACAGCAAAGACCTTTGATGTTTCAGTGCCTAATTTGAGTTTTACTCTACAGTACCTTACTGAATTATTAGACAAGGGTTTGTCTTTCTCCTCCGTGAAAGTTCATGTTGCAGCCATTTCTGCTCACTATGATTGTGACCCTCCATTATTTTCTCTCCCTTTGTTTAAACAATTTCTTAGATGGGCAAAGAACATAAAACCCCCACGTAGAGCTCCTACTCCTTCCTGGGATCTCAATTTTGTGTTGGAAAAGCTTACTTTACCTCCTTTTGAACCTGCAGCTACATCTGAGTTGAAGTTTTTGTCTTGGAAGACTGCTTTTCTGTTGGCCATTACGTCTGCTAGGAGGGTATCTGAATTACAGGCTCTCATGGCAGTTGAACCCTTCCTGATATTCCATAAGGATAGGGTATCCTTGCGTACTAACCCTACTTTTATGCCTAAAGTTATTTCTAATGTGGCCTTAAACCAGTCTATTCATTTGCCTACTTTTTATGCTGATCCCCAAAATAAAGGGGAAAAAGTCTTGCATTCTTTGGATATTCACAGGCAGTTACGCTATTATTTGAGCAGAACTAAAGAGTTCAGGCAGACTCAACAGTTATTTATTTCTTTTGCTTTGGGTTCACAAGGGAAAGCTGTTTCAAAGCAAACTATTTCTAAGTGGATTGGCCATTGTATTGCTTTTTGTTATTCTCATCATGGAAAGGATGTTCTGGCTGGGATCAGACCTCATTCCACTAGGGCTACTGCCACATCTACTGCCTTTTTAAGGGGGGTAGCTACTAAGGATATTTTGGAGGCAGCTACTTGGAGTTCAGTGCACACTTTTACTAAACATTACCATCTCCCTCTTTATTCCAAGTCTAGGGCTGGGTTTGCCACTGCAGTATTACAGGGCATGTTAGCAGCTCCAAATGCTTTTTAGTTTTGCCAGCCTCCCTTTACCTTTGCTTTGGGATTCTACCCACAGGTTATGACTGCAGCAATGTGAGACGAAGAACATAGTACAGTTTTGTACCTACCATAAATGTAGATGTTCGAAGATCCACATTGCTGCAGTCCAATTTTCCCTCCCTCCTTCCCCCCTATTGTTTGGGGTTGCTGTGTTTCTTTTGGGATAATTATTATTTTCTCTTTATTGGTTGTTGGGTATTTTCTATTTTTGGGCTATGGCCTTTCCCTTTTAGGCCTTCTGACATCTGGGGCAAGAAAGACTGAGGATATGGCATCGGTCATGCGCTTTAGTACTACTGCGTACTGACGTCAGATCTGAGTGACCATGACCGACGCCAGCCTAACACTTTGGTATTCGGGCCGACCGAGGACAGCGGACTACCCACAGGTTATGACTGCAGCAATGTGGATCCTCGAACATCTACATTTATGGTAGGTACAAAACTGTACTTTTTTGCCCCCTGAGCTACAGCTGGCACAGACCACCCCCCCCGGCGCCCTGGGCAGAGAAACCACAGGACACCCCTGTTCCGGGTACCCGCTCTTCCGAGTCCTCCGAGACCCCCACTGAGGAGCCTCCTCGAAAGAGGACGTGCAAGAGGAAGCACATGGAGTCACCCGAGGATTCTTTGACGGAAGACACTGATTACGATGATGGTGAAGGGTCTCCACTGTCACCTCCTGGTGATGTCTCCTTCGGAGACATCCTGGAAATGCTAAAACCGAGAGGTGACTGGAAGCCCTCCAACCCTTTGTCTGAAGAGTCCATGTTCCTGCAGGCTTTCCACACCTGGCCTTCTACCTCTTGGGTGACCCTGCCTGCCGACGAGCTCATGCAGTGCGCTTGAAAGAACCCTGATTCCATTGAGGTGATCCCTCGGAGACCTGATAAAATTCTTTCCCCTCCTGAGGAGAACCCGCATTGGTCCAGAGGGTTACCAGTAGATGCTATGGTGGTGGCGGCTGGCACAAAAAAGGACTTGGCTGAGAAGTCCCACTGTACATCCACCCAACAGGGAGTCCTGAGTGGTGGACAGACTTGGGAAGTGAGTTTTTGCATCAGGGACCTTTGCTATACAGTTCCAGAATTATTTGGCACATTTTACGAGGCTCCAGAGGGATCTGATCTCCAAACTCTCTGGAACACTTACAGGACAGCTGTTTGACCAGGTCAGAGACAAAGTGGCCTCACAGCTCGCAACCCTGGAATTAATATCCAACTCGTCCATGAGGTTGCTCTCACATGCGACTGAAGGGGTGGCTAGAGCAGCGGGTTCAGGCATTGTCATGAGGCATCATGCCTGGATGTGCATTTGCGACCTCGCGGACCCCTTCAAGTCTTCCTTTTTGAATGCTCCCATCGAATCATCGTCCCTTTTTGGCTCCAAGGTTAAGGACACACTAGCCAGATGCGATCAAGATGGAAAGACCCTGTCTGGCATAGGCCTACGATTTTCCAGTCATCAGCATACCTTTTCCAGGAATCAGAAGAGTGAGGAAAATGTGGCACAAAAATCTCAGGCTCCGTTTTGTGCCACACGTGGCGATGATACCCCCAGGGGCAGAGGGGATAACAACTCCGGAAAATGCCCCTACAGAGGCAGACGGGGTCCTCATAATCAAGGCTCCAGGAACTCCTTTTCTGGACAACCTTATCAGCGCTCTTGAGGAGCAGCCCGATTGCTTACCTCTGGAAGCCGTCGGGGGTCATTTTTCTGTGCACCAAGCTGCCTGGCAATCTATTACCACTGATCGTTGGGTGCAGAGTATAATCACCAGAGGTTACACCATTCCCATTTCTTGTCAACCAAATCCTCAGAAAAAACTTCCCGACATTCCACCTAGTCAAAGGGAAGAAGCAGCTTCAGAAAATCATAAAGCTGTCGCAAAAAAGAGTCATCCAACCAGTCCCACCAGACCAAAGCAGATCCGGATTTTACTTGAGATTCTTTTTGGTGCCAAAAAAGACAGGAGACTGGAGACCCATTTTGGATTTCAGCAGCTTAAACAAGTCTGTCACCCAAACCAGATTGTGGATGGTCATGGTTCAGTCCATTCTTCCTTTTTTTAAGGGAAGGCAATTAGATGTGCTCGATAGATCTCAGGGATGCATAGTACCACATCAAAATGGATAAACACTCCAGGAGTCTGCTCTTCTTCTGGCAAGGGGCCAGTTATTATCAATTTCGTGCCCTGCCATTCAGTCTCTCTACAGCCCCCAGAGTGTTCACAAAGTGGATGGCAGTGGTCACATCTCACTTGAGACTACAAGGATACTGGGTGTTTCCATATTTGGACGACTGGCTTCTCACTGGCCCCACCAAGCATCTTCTGGTAACAGCACTGCGTTATAGCCTCTCTCTGGCAAAACTGTTGGGAATAACAATGCATTGGAAGAAGTCAAACCTTACTCCTACACAACAAATAGAATTCATTGGAGCAATTTTCAAATACCCGGTCCTGTCTGGTGTCACCCCCAGATCACAGACTCCAGCGATTGAGGCTCCAGCTTCAAATGATACTCTGTCAATCAAAAGTTTCAGCAAGAGAAGTTCTTGAGGCCCTAGGATCTATGGCAGCTTCAGTTCCAGTAGTGCTCCTAGTGAAGATACACATGCGGATCCTACAGTGGCTCCTTCTTTGTCAGTGGTTCCCAAACTATCACCCCCTCAGTTACCAGATTCAAATAACCAGCTCCTACAAACAGGACCTCCTGTGGTGGATGAGGCCAGACACAGAACTTTGGTGGCGTTGCCCATTTCAATCCCTTCAGCCCAGGGCCATTGTGACCATGGATGCTTCCCTGATTGGGTAGGGGGGCCATTTCCAGGGAAAAGACGATCCAAAGCGCATGGTCCACCTCAGAGACCCACCTGCATATCAACATTCTGGAACTGAGAGCAGTGCTGTTAGCGTTGCAAGCCTTTCATTCAGTTCTCCCTTTTGGGACAATTGCAGTTCAGTCAGACAACATGTCAGTGGTCTGCAATATCAGCAAGCAAGGAGGAACCAAGTCCTACCTTCTGTGTCAAGAGCCCATGAGAATTTGGCAGTGGGTGATGGTTTCCAACCATTTGCTGATAGCAACGCATATCCTGGGGAGCTCCATCGTAATTGCAGACAAACTGACCAGATGCATCCTACTGCCTCATGAGTGGTCCCTCAATCCCGAGGTGGCGACAGAAGTTTTCAGCCACTGGAGCCAGCCTTGCTGCGATCTTTTCGTCTCCCCAATTGAACAAGTGCAGGAGGTACTTTTGCCCTGTTTCCCTTGGCGGGGTAGTCCCAGAGGTATGCTCTAATCCACGATTGGCACACAGGACTTCTTTACACTTATCCTCCCGTTCCTCTGATTCCACAATTTCTAAAGAAAACTCTTTGCTTGAGATGCAATGTGATCCTCATAGCTCCATTCTGGCCTCGACAAGTTTGGTCCCCCTTCCTTCGGCCTCATCTAGTATACCCACCGTGGATTCTGAACCCCCTTCCAGATTTGATTACTCGCCCCCAAGGGTTGAGCCACCCGAATCTGTCCAGTCTCAAGCTGACAGCTTGGTTTATCCACTTCCGTTAGTTGCCAGACAAGTTAATCTCACCTCAACCTGTTCGAGACATCATTCTGGCCTCTCATAAACCACCCACCAGAAGACTATATCAGGATAAATGGAGAAGGTTCTACATATGGTCTAAAGATAACATGCTAGACCTGTATTCGGCTCCAGTGACTGCGGTGCTGCAATACTTGGCTAAATATTTTGATAATGGAGTCTCTGCTTCTACCGTACAAGTACACCTGGCGGCGATTTCTAATCTCCACAGTAGTATAGATGGCACCCCTCTCATCTCTTTACATCTATGCAAAGCCTTTCTCAAGGGAACCTCTCATATCAGGCCTCCTGTCAGACAGCCTGAAGAACCATGGAACCTGACTTTAGTCCTCCAGTCATTGACTCAAAAACCCTTTGAACCTGCATTGCAGTGTGACCTAAAGTTCTTGTCCTGGAAATCCTTGTTCTTGGTAGCCATCACGTCAGCCAGAGGGGTCTCAGAGCTGCAGGCATTGTGTATCAAGAGGCCCTATCTGGTCTTCCATAAAGACAGAGATCACTTTGGACGAACCCATCCTTCCTCCCCAAAGTTGTTTCTGAATTTTATATTAACCAGACCATTGATCTACCTGTGTTCTTTCCAAATTTTTCCAATAAAGGAGGTACTGTCTACATTCCTTGGATGTACATAGGCAACTGAGATTTTACCTAGACAGGACCAAACCTATCCGTAAGTCTGAACAGCTTTTCATATCCTTTTCTGGACCTAGAATGGGAAATGCTGCTTCCAAGGTTACATTATTAAAGTGGCTAAGGGAATGCGTACATTTTATCTATTCCCTCATAAAAGAAGCTATGCCAAAAGTTAAAGGTCACTCCACTAGATCTATGGCAACATCTGTAGCTTTCCATTCCAGGGCTTCCATCGATGACATTTGCGCTGCAGCCACTTGGGCTAAGCCTCATACCTTTATCAATCATTACAAATTGGACTGGACTCCAAAGGGAGAGCTGCCTTCGACTCAGTGGTACTCTGGAATGTTCTCCCATAAGGGCCACCCATGGACCTCAAGGTAGCTTGGGATTCTGTCCCATCAGTGATGAATGGAAAGAAGATTGACAACATCAGGTAAAGGAGTTATGTCTTACCGTAACGTTCCATCTGTGTTGTTCATCTTCTTTCATTCATCACTTCCCACTCTCCTTCCCCCTCCAAAGACTCCTGGGGGATGCTTTGGGTCCTGGTGGTGTCCTAGGGTATTTGCGCAGAAGTGGCATCGGCTTTACTTCTCTATCTCTTGCAAACTCAGTCTAAGGTAACAGGGAGAAGGGCATTCTGGGTAGAAGCTTAGTTCGAGAGTTTTTGGCTGGCGTGAGCTTGGTAAAAAGGCCGACTCTGTTCCGATGGCTCAGAACCGAACCCATCAGTGATGAATGAAAGAAGATGAACAACACAGATGGAACATTATGGTAAGACATAACTTCTTTTTCTGTAAGATGACATTGGTCAGCTGGAACGTAATCATTTAAGATATCAGAAAGTCAAGTGACTACCTTGTACAGAAAATACTTAAGGAGCATCAAACTGAAACTTACAGATGGATGCATTTTGAGGACTAGCTAGCTCCATGTACAGCCAGCTCATTAACTTGAAGAGAACGGTTGCCGTCTGTATTTTGATATTGATTTCTACAGTTTAAATCACTTTGAAATACTACACTGTATATAATATTTTTGTCTGGTTTGTAACAACATGCTGTAAGGTACTATTGGTTATCCATCCATCCATCCATCCACAACCTCTTTTTCCCATTTTCCACATGGGGTTGGGGTGTTACTTCAACAGTGGCTATTATCTAGAGCCAAGGTTTACACCACCAGGTGGCTAGCCCTTACTCAGTAGTTCATCCGCATCACACACACTTGCACACACTCACACCTATGGCCAATTTAGAGTAGCCAGTCCACTTACTGCATGTCTTTGGAATGTGAGAGGAAACCGGAGCACCCAGAAGAAACCTATACGAACACAGGGAGGACACGCAGACTTCACACAGAAGGCACCACAGCCAAGAATCAAACTGGGGAACCTCTTGCTGTGAGGCGACAATGCTATCCACTGAACCACTGTGCCACCCTCACTATTGTCTCTTTACTACAAAAAATCTTGAATGTTTCTTTTTTTCTGTTTCAGCCCTATTGTGAATGTGGTCAGTCTTATTTTTTCCAGCAAAATGTTTTATATATAGTTAAGTTGTATGCCTCTTATGTTGCTGTTATGCTTGCCTTTGCATGATACCTAGGTCTTGACTGAAAATGGTCTTTGGACTTGCATTTGATAACTAGGTAGTTGAGCAAGTAAATTAAGTAAAACAGTTGCCAACACTTAGTCTTCTGCTTTGTTTTTGACCCATACCATGCTCACTGGTCCTGGTCCTCAGAGAACTGGTAATGACTTTGAGCTTTAGCCGAATGCTGCAAAATTAAACTTAGTGTTATCTTAGTGTTTATATGATGTAATATCTTATGTTTGTGGTATACACTGTTTTTTTTTTTTTAGTCAACAAAAGCCCAGAAAAATAATGAACCTTTGCAATAAGGTTAGAAATGAGGCTGTTGACCTGCTTTGCTTTATGATTTGCTTACTGTTTGCTTTGGTGCTTTGACTTTGTTGAAAAAAAAAAAAACTTCCATATTGCTGTTTTCATTGTATATTTACTCTGTGTATTACTGGTACTGATGTTTGCAGTATGAAACTGAGGATTACAGGACTGAAGCTTGCAGAATATCTTTATATTACTTTAAAAAAAGTTTGCTTTTTTTTTTTTGTAGTTGCTGACTTCTCTGTAAAAGTGTGTCCCAGTGACTCCATTAGGAAAGTTTCGCAGAAATGCAGAAAACACAATGGACTTGTTCCAGAACTACTGCTGTACTCTACTTCTCAGGAGCTACGAGAGATTGCTGCATTGAATCAAAATATTCAGATTCTGGAGCAGAAGGTTGAGTTGCAGAAGGTAAAATGATATTTTATTGTCTGTGTCTCTGTACTTGTAGCTAATACTTCATAGACGCATAATATATCATGCCCAGGCTTTTTTGCATGCATTTGAAAAGGTGAAGTTGAACATGAGGGGTATGGATGTAAATATACTTGAAAGATAAGAGCAGTAGTAAGAGCTCACTGTAATGCTTTTCAGTGTCCTGAAACTGTACAACAGAAGGAAACTGATACGGAATAAGGTGAAGTCCCAAGACTGATAAAACTCCCTTATCAGCCTCAACAAAAGGTGGAGATCCCTCATCAAATCCTCTAAAGCTAGCTATGAAAACAGAATTGCAGCAGATAGTAAAGACAACCACAAGGCCTTCTATAGTTATGTAAAGAATATCCACAGCAATACCCAGATTTGCTCTGAGCTACTGCACAGTGGTACCTCTTATACTGAACCAACAGATATTTCCAATGTACTGGCCAACAGATTCAGTGCTAACTTTAACCCCCCCCCCCCAAAGGACCAATCACAATACAGTAGATTGCCAGGCGCCCAGTATTAGTGCTGCACATGTTAAAACAGCACTGTCAAAGGCCAAGAACACAGCTTCTATGGGACCTGACAATATCGCTGGCTATGTTCTAAGTGAACTACAGAGTGAACTGGCACTTCACCTGTGTGCCCTGTTCAGTCACAGCCTCACCTCAGGCTTTGTCCCTACCGAATGGCACACTGCTACAGTCATCTCTCTCCACAAAGGAGGAGCGACTACAGACCCCGGGAATTATCGCCCAATTAACCTGATGAGTCTGATATGCAAAGCTATGGAATGCATCATCATGGACCTAATAAACAAGGATATAGGGAATCTCCAAACTCTGGATCCTACATAGTTTGGTTTTGTGAAGGGTAGATCATGCCTGCTCAACTTGGTTGACTTCTTTGAGTCAGTCACCAGAGCTGTGGATGAAGGCAAGGTGGTTCATAAAGCCTACCTTGATCTGGCCAAGGCCTTTGGTACCATTCCCCACTCAGGAATCACAGAAAAACTAACTAAGCTAGGCATCACCCCTATATCACTAGGGGGGTTGCAAACTGGCTCACAGATAGAACTCAGAGTGTGAAAGTAGCTGACTCCAAGTCAGGCTGCCAACCAGTCATGAGTGGAGTCCCACAGGGTTCAGTCCTGGGTCCTCTCCTGTTTGGGATCTACTTCTCTGACGTCCAGGCCAACATGAAGGGACTCTGGCTGACAAAGTTTGCAGACGATTGCAAGTTGGGAGCTGTTAACTCCCCAAGTGATGTTGACATCCTACAGAAAGGACTCAGTGACACCAACGGCTGGTGTCAGAACCATGGCCTTAAGCTCAATGCCAAAAATGTGTTGTCATACCCCTTGTGAAAAACCCGGTTCCCTTGAATTACCACATTGTTAGTAGTCCACTGAACACAGAAGGTGTTATAAGAAATCTGGGAACACAGGTTGACAGCAACCTCTCTTTTGACCACCACGTTGCCACTGTGGTCAGAAAGTCCTTCTGTGTGACACATCTCATTACTAAAGGTTTTGCATCCAGGAAGAAAGAGGTCATGGTCTCCCTCTACTTTTCCCTCCTTAGGCCAATCATCTGTACAATGCCCCATTTGGCATGTATCTCACTAGACACCCGCAACAACTGAAGAGGCCACAAAAGTACCTCACAAAGAGGATCCTAGGCCTTAAACACTTGTCCTATATGGACAGACTCAAAAAACTCCAACTATTCTCTGTCTTATTTCACCTACTTAGAGGCGATCTCTGCTTGACTTACAAAACCATGTCTGACCCGGCTCTGTTAGAAATGTTACATCTAAAGAAATCCCGATCCCTCTGCACCACATGCTCCAGAGACCTCACCCTCATTATCACAATCAACAGAACATGCTAGAGGGACAGGTTCATAACCCAGAGAATGTCCATGCTATGGAGTAGACTTCCCATACATGTCAAGCAGAGCACCTCACTGGCCCTCTTCAAGAGAAATCTTGATGAGTGGATGGGAAATAGAAAATTCACCCCAAGGGATCACTCCAGTGGCTCTACTGGACAGAGGCCCTAGGAACTAAGGTCAGGTGGCACTATGCCAGGGTACTCCTGTGGGCTAGGCTTGTAAAGGCTCCAGGGTCATTAGCCTAGTACACACCTACAAACCTATGAAGTGTATTTTAAAAATGACAAAGTTAGAATTTTAAGATTTGACTTGAAATAGTTTTTTATCTGATTTCAGAATTTCATTTTTGTCAATTATATTTTTAATTGTGGTCATCCATCACCCACAGCATTCTTTAGAGCAAGCTGGTGCAACACCCCACCGCTGGACCAGTAATCAAGGAGCCTCAATCCATCACTAGCACCAATGGGGGGACATACATTGGGAAGGATGACAGGTACACAGACAGTATTTCTGGATGTAGCTCTCTGCATTAAGTGCAGTTTCCCTTAAGAGTACACAGAGACCACAGTCAGTCTGGGGTTGGTTTCTTTCTCTTTCTCCAGATCCTCAATAAGACTCCCCACTGGCACAGCTATATAGTTGAGATCTCATCTGAGTGGCCAAGCCAAGACCCTCCAGCACCCACTCTGTCCAACCAGTGCTTCGTCTCCCTGCCCAAGTAGCTGACACACACATACTCTTTAAGGTTTGATTTATTCAAACACACCTGGGAAAGGCTGGCACAGGTTTACTAGCTATGCCCCCTTTTGCCCAGATTATAAGGTAGTTAACACTGCCACCAGTCAGCTCCTCATCAGCTACTTTAAGGCCCTTAACAATGGGTGTCCAATCTTACTGTGTAATGTTGTTATTAATACAAATGGCAGTTTGACCAAGAGCAAGGCTATTAGGAGTGGCCCACAGTGTCACCTAATAAATATGCAAGTACTCTCAGAACTTAAATATCTCTTAAAAAGATCAGCCACAATGAAAGGTTTAAATATATTTAATAATAATAAAAGAACAAGAAAATACTCCGTAAATAATCAGTGTCATCACAGTTGAAAATCACAGGAAATATTTAAATCAACATTGCAGGACAGTCTCAAATAAATAAAGAAAAATATCTAAACTAAGCTTTCCTTTATTCCTGTCTATATCTAAGAGAATTATACTATACTCTAGAAACTTAAGAGCAAGGCAGATGTGGTGAGTGGATCCTGTTGTTGTGTTGCTGTCCAGTCCAAGTCATAATGCAGAATGCTGTGTAAGGCTCTCTCTCTCTCTCTCTCTCTCTCTCTCTCAGAGACTTCTTAAATTAATATCTCAAATATTATTGCTGGGCTAGCTTACATAATGACATCATTTCTTGTCATCTGACTCCTACATGATGCATCTGCAGTCCTAACAAATGGGTTGTCCTGCCTCAGGCAGCCCTTCGGTCGGCCGGATTCCAAAGTCTGGGTCTGGCCTCGGCTGATGTCGCACTTCACCCGACGTCATAGCTGCTGTTAATTGGGTATAAAGGCATCAGCCGACGCCATTTTCCTCAGTCTTTCTTGTCGCGTGGCGCCCGAAGCAGAAGCTGTTCGCAAGTGCCGGTCAGTCAGAACCAGAGATTGCTACTACCGAAGACTTCTAAAAAGCTAAGTACCCCATTGGGGACTCTTTCTTGCCTCAGCCGATGTCAGAAAAAGTGAATAACTGTTCAACTTGTGGGAAACAAATACCTCATAAAGATTTCCACTCTTACTGCCTACCTTGTTTAGGCCCAGACCACGACGTAGCAGCTTGTCTAGCCTGTGCTTCCTTCAACCGACGGACACTTAGATGTCGGTCGGAGTTTGCAGAGGAGTTTTTCGGCTCCGCTTTTGCTTGCAACATGCCGTCGGAGACTCCGACTTCACAATTAGCTAAAAAACGTAAGGAAAAGGACCGACACTCACGGTCCGCGGTTTCGGCCGAAACCGCGGTTAAGCCAACCGCGAGTGTCTCGGTTTCGGCTGAAACCGAGTCCGCGGTTCTTCCTTCGGCCGAAAACATGCCTCCTACCGAGGCCTCATCCAGCATGGCTGAATCTGCTACTGAAATTCCACCTGCTCTTACAGGTTCTCAGGATTTATCAGATACTATCCCTTTAGATATATCTACTCCTGCACGTGGAGCTGCTAGGCCGCCTGCATCCATGTCAATTAAGGCTTTTGCCAGGGCTAAAGCAGCTAAATAAACAAAGACCGTGCCTGCTAAAACCCCCTCTCACAGGCCTAGCTCTAGTACTCAAATGCTTAGTCTAGCAGAGGATCTCATTTCTTTGATCTGGGGATCCCAGCCTCACCCTGACAGGGCCTCTCACCCACCTCCAGAGAAGAGGCCTAGAGCAGAGCCCCCTGAGCCTGTTTCTACAGATTACTCCTCTGATGATTCAGAAAATACAAATCCTCCAGAAGGCCCTTATTCTCCATATGAGGACTCTGATGCAGAAGGCTCCATTCCCTCTGCCTCTCCTCCTGAGGAATTTTCTTTTGGGGAAACCTTGCATGCTATGAGAGAACAATTCCAATGGCAGGGCCAGGATTTTTCAGACTCTAGGAAAAGGCTTAGGACCTTTTTACATTTACCACAGCATAGGCCTTTAGCCATTCCTCCAGTACTTACAGTTGTGGATGATGCATTTAATGATGCTTGTACTGCTCCTGACTCTCTTCCTCCGCCCCTGCTAAGCCCGACAGATACTACAGGGTTCCGGACACACATTATCACTTGTATAAGGCTCCTATTGCAGATCCTGAAACTATTTCACAGGGCCCCAAAGCTGTAGCAGCTGCCTCTGCCAAAACCCCTCCCTCTGAAAGAGAATCTAGGGCATTAGAGAGATGGGGTAAAAAAGTTTATACTTCTGCTACTCTTCCGGCTAGGGCCTTAAACTGTCAATTCCACATGATTCAGTATCAGGAATTTATGTTAGATCAGCTAACTAAAAAACTGTCCTCGCCTGAACCTTTAGACCGTAAGTCCCTTCAGGAATTGGTACATAACACTCAGCAGGTCAGTAATCATTCCTTAAAATGCGGCTATGATGCACTGGAGGCTTCCTTTAGATCAGCTATGACTGGTACAGTGATCAGAAGGCATGCATGGTTAAAAGAGCAATCCTTACCAGACCATGTAAAGTCAAAGCTCCTAGATGCTCCCATGGAAAAACACAGTTTGTTTGGGTCCCCTGCACAGCAAGTGTTGAAGAAGGTGGAAGAAAAAGCCAAATCTGTCCAGACAGTCAAGGATTTCTTACAGGTCCAGCCTCCGAGGTTTAGTAGGAACTGGCCTTCCAAGAATTGGTCCTTTCCAGACACCACCAGAGCACAGAGAGGCAGGAATAGGCGCCCAAGAGGCAGAGGTCAATCCAGAGGTGCCTACAGGGGACGTCAGTGGCAGCCTAACAACCAGAGAAGTACTGCCGCAGATCCAGCCACTACCACAGGACAATCACAGTGACTTGGCTCTGAAACCGCCTACCAGGGAACAACTAGAAACACCCTTAGGCGGAAAGCTAGCCTTATTTTCAGTAAACTGGCATTACATTACAGGAGACAAATGGATTTTACAGACAATAGACAAAGGATACAGGTTTCACTTCCATACTCTACCAAGGAAGAGAGGAATGCCAAACCTACCTCCAAACCAAAAGACAAACGCTCTAGAACAAATAGACCACTTACTAAGGATGAGAGCTATAGAAAAGGTACCGTCTATGGAACAAGGACAAGGATTTTACTCCAGACTTTTCCTGGTGCCAAGAAAGGAAAACCAATGGAGACCTATTCTCGACCTGTCCGCTCTGAACACATATCTCATTGTTCCAAAATTCAAGATGCTGACCCTACAGCAACTTCTTCCCATGCTGGGCAAGGAGTCTTGGCTGGTAACTCTAGATCTCAAGGAGGCATACCTGCACGTCCCCATATGACCAAATTGCAGAAGATACCTCAGATTTCTTGCAGGATCAGAGCATTATCAATTCTCAGCATTGCCTTTTGGCTTATCTACTGCGCCCAGAGTATTCACGAAATGCCTGGCATCAGTAATTGCTCATTGCAGGCTTCAGGGAATTCAAATTTATGCATACCTGGACGACTGCCTGTTACAAGCGGACAACAGAAACAAATTAACAGAAGATTTGAGAAAGGTTATTCACCTATTGCAAGCCCTGGGATACACAGTCAACTTAAAGAAGTCAAGGCTGATACCATCCCAAAGGATAACCTTCTTGGGTGCAGAACTGGACACATCAAACCAAATGGCATTCCTCACAGCAGAAAAGCAGAAACACCTACCACTCTATTTCATGGCATTAACAACGCAGAACCAGCTTACAGCAAGGAAAGTCTTGCAAGCCCTGGGTTACATGGCATCCTGCATAATATTGATTCCACATGCCAGACTACATATGAGGAAGTTGCAATGGTACCTAAGGAATTTATGGTCTCAGCACAAGCACAGCCTAGAAACCCAAATTCCAATAATCCCATGCCTGAAGCAAGAATTCCGGTGGTGGGCTCAGGCCTGTCAATTGAACAAAGGACTGCCCTTCCACAGCCCTCACCCAAGCCAGACTATCACCACGGACGCCTCAAACCTCGGTTGGGGGGCACACATGGTGGACAAGTGCATACAAGGCTTATGGACTCAAGACCAGCTGAAACTACACATAAATCAAAAAGAGATGATGGCAGTAAAGCAGGCAATTCAGACATTCAGACCGTTTCTTCAACAGGGTCATTTGCTGATAAGGACGGACAACACCACAGTTATGTGGTATATCAACAAACAGGGAGGCACACATTCATATCCTCTCTGCCGGATGGCAATGGACCTCTGGAATGTGGCCCTGAACCTCAACATTCAGCTCCAGGCAATATTTGTGCCAGGAAAAGAAAATATACTAGCAGACATCTTAAGCAGAACTACCACGGATGCCCACGAATGGATGCTGAATCCAGACATCTTCATATCCATTACAAGGAAATGGGGACTACCAGAAATAACCTATTCGCATCCCCACACAACCACCAATTGAAAAAATTCTGCACAAGGACATTCCACCCACTTGCTTGGAAGGTGGATTCCCTATCTTTCAGTTGGGAAAACCTGACAGCATATGCATTCCCACCTCTTCCTTTGATGCACAAAGTGCTACTGAAGATCAAAGATGATCACCCAAGGATTATCCTGATAGCTCCAGACTGGCCGAGGCAGCATTGGTACCCACTACTGAGGAGTATGTGTCGGGAACATGCATGGCCTCTACCCCTAGTTCCTTTACTGCTAACACAGAACAACTTCAAAATCCTGCATCCGAACTTGAAAACACTGCAGCTAGCTGCTTGGAACATTGCATAAGACAAAATAACCCAGATTTATCTCAAAGGGTTAAAGACATGATCTTGGAGGCTCGCAGACCCTCAACAAGAAAAACTTATTCAGCAAAATGGAAAAGATACCTCATTTGGAGTGCAGCAAAAGGAGAAAATGTATCTCTGGCAAACATAGCTAACATCTTGGAATATTTAGCAGAGCTTTTCCACAATGGCCTGTCCTACTCCTCCATTAAGATTCATGCATCAGCAATTTCAGCAGAATACAACATGGATCCTCCAGTCTTTTCTCATCCTCTACTCAGGCAGTTCCTGAGAGGAATTAAAAATGTAAAGCCACCAAGGAAGCCACCATTGCCTACATGGGACTTGAACTTTGTGTTGGAAAAGTTGACGCTTCCCCCTTTTGAACCAGCAGCAACAGCAGAATTACAGTACTTATCTTGGAAAACTGCTTTCCTGCTTGCAATCACTTCAGCAAGAAGGGTTTCTGAATTACAGGCATTAATGGCAGTACAGCCCTTCCTTATCTTCCATCAGGATAGAGTGTCTATGAGAACTAATCCTACTTTTAGGCCAAAGGTGGTCTCCAGGGTATCATTAAACCAAGCAATCCACCTACCTACATTCTTCCCCAACCCACAGAACAGGGGGGAAAGACTACTACATACCTTGGATGTGCATGGGCAATTGCGCTACTACCTGGACAGAACCAAGGACAATAGAAAAACTGACCAGCTTCTGGTAGCATTTGTGACAGGAATGGAAGGAAAAGCAATTTCAAAACAGACAATCTCAAAATGGATAGGAAATCGCATTAGATTTTGTTACTCTTATCATGGAAAGACAACTCCAGAAAACATCAGACCTCACTCCACAAGGGCTACAGCCACTACTACAGCTTTTTTACGAGGAGTGGCTACCAAAGACATTTTAGAGGCTGCTACTTGGAGCTCCGTGCATACATTTGCCAAGCATTATAATCTACCTTTATACTCCGGATCCCGAGCAGGTTTTGCCACTGCTGTTTTGCAAGGGATCTTAACTACACCATAATCTTCTAAGTACCTCCTCCCCCAATTTGGCTATGGTATTCTACCCATTTTTTAGGACTGCAGATGCATCCTTGAAGGACATAGTACAGTTTTGTACCTACCATAAATGTAGATGTCCGAGAGGTATGCATCTGCAGTCAGGATTACCCACCCTCCTTCCCCTCTGTGGTACTCCTAGGGTATTTGCCCATCTTGTAGCTAGCTGGGGGAATCTATTATGGTGTATTTGTTTGTATATATGTATATACATGTTTATTTTTATTTGCTCTCTATTGTTTGGAAACATTTGCATTTATCCAAATTTAGCCTTCCGAGAGGGCACCTGGCATCTGGGGCAAGAAACACTGAGGAAAATGGCGTCGGCTGATGCCTTTATACCCAATTAACAGCAGCTATGACGTCGGGTGAAGTGCGACATCAGCCAAGGCCAGACCCAGACTTTGGAATCCGGCCGACCGAAGGGCTGCCTGAGGCAGGACAACCCATTTGTTAGGACTGCAGATGCATACCTCTCGGACATCTACATTTATGGTAGGTACAAAACTGTACTTTCTTCGTGTTTCACTGTTGCAGTCATCACATTTGGGTTATCTGCCTGCAGGTAGCCCTCAGCTGGCCTGAATACCAGAGTCTTGGATTCCTGCATCGGATGCTATTTCTTCTTCCATGACGTCAGGTCGTCAGGGGTATAAAACATGCAGCCGACACCATTACATCAGTCTTTCTTGCCACGCGGTGCCTGAAGCAGAAGTAGTTCACATGTGCCGGTCGGCTGACTCCTGAAATTTTCGTTTTCGAGTTTCATAATCGATGTCTTCAAAAAAGTTAAGTACCCTGTTGGGGATCCTTTTTCTTGCTCTTGTCCGATGTCAGTAAAAGTTAACAATTGCATTACCTGTGGAAAGCAAATACGTCAAAGATTTTCATTCGTACTGCATTCCTTGCTTAGGCCCAGACCACGACGTCCCTCACTGTCAGTTTTGTGCCTTATTCAACCCCCAAAACTATTCGTTGTCTGGCTATATTTGCAGCAAATTATTTTGATACCCTGTATAACTATCCAGAAATGGCTTCGGTAAGCCATCCGACTACCGATATTTTAAGGGTAAAGACAGAGACAGACTGCATAGGTCCAAAACTGCCGACGATGATTCCGTTAAGCTAGTCGCCAGTCCACCGGTACTCAGTGAGGCGCTTTTGCAGCCCCTGATACCCACTGCTTCAGATTCGCAGGCCTCTACTGAGATCCATTCAGAGTCCAGTGTGCCGCTAGATGCTGCTTCGACTATGGAACCTGCAGATGTCTCTACCTTGGATGGGTCTGGATCCGCTGTGCAGGCACCGGCTTCTGAGGGAGTATTCAGGCCTACAGACTTGCATGTTAAACTGACGCTGTCTTCTTCATCCAGGCCTAAAACTCACAGGACGCCTAAAAAACTGATGTCCAAACCGCATGGTCAGGCCCATATGCCTAAAAAACAAATGCTTAGAATGGCTGAAGACCTTATCAAACAGGACAAGCCAAGGACAATACTGATTTCACCAGACTGGCCACGCCAACACTGGTACCCCCTCTTGCGCAGTATGACACTGCTGGAACCATGGCACCTGCCTCAGATCCCTTCCCTGCTGTCCCAGCATGCGGGCCAGATTCTGCACCCTCAGCTTCAAACCCTGAACCTTGCAGCCTGGCTAATTCCTTGAGCTCTCCAATAGCATCTCTCAATAAGCAGGTGCTAGATGTCATTCTGGAGGCAAGGGACCTAGTACTAGAAAATCCTATGCTGAAAAGTGGAAAAGATACTTTTCCTGGAGCCAGACTCAGGGGATGGGCACAACGGTGCCCAGCTTACCTCATATACTTCAGTACTTAACAGAATTGCTCCACAAGAGCGTATCCTTCTCATCAATTAAAATTCATGTCTCTGCCATCTCAGCACATTATAATACTGAACCACCCCTCTTCTCTCACCCCCTGCTAAAGCAATTCCTCAGAGCGGCCAAAAATTTAAGACCCCCCCCCCCCCCCCAGGAGAGACCCTACTCCAGCCTGGGACTTTATCTTTGTATTGGAAAGGCTCACTGTCCTTCCTTTTGAGCCAGCTGCAACTGCAGAGTTGAAATTCCTTTCTTGGAAAACAGCCTTCCTTCTAGCAAGAAGAGTGTCTGAATTACAGGCCTCATGGCAGTGGAGCCCTTCATTATCTTCCATGCAGACAGGGTTTCCCTCAGGACTAATCCTTCTTTCATGCCCAATGTGGTGTCTAGTGTGGCTCTTAATCAGTCCATTCATTTGCCTACCTTTTTCCCAAATTCACAAAACAAAGGAGAACGAATGCTGCACTCTTTGGACGTGCATAGATTTGGACAGGATTAAGCCTCTCAGAAAATCTGAACAGCTGCTGGTTGGCTTTGCTGCCGGGGCAGAGGGGAAGGCCATTTCAAAGCAAAACATTTTTAAATGGATAGCCCATTGCATTCATTTCTGCTATAAGCACCTTGGAAAACCTACCCCACAGGGGATTAGATCACATTCCACCAGGGCTGCATCTACCTCTACAGCCTTTCTCAGAGGTTGTCCCTACCAGGGACATCCTAGAAGCTGCTACCTGGAGCTCTGTACATACCTTCACCAAGCATTACCACATGCCTATTTTTTCTAAATCCAGAGCTGGTTTTGCCACTGCAGTCTTGCAGGGCTTAATAGCTGGCCCTAATGCTCTTGAACTTCCTCCTCCCTTCCATAGCTTGGGGAATCAACCCAAATGTGATGACTGCAACAGTGAAACACGAAGAACATAGTACATTTGTGTACACTTACCATAAATGTAGATGTTTGAGTGTATTCACTGTTGCAGTCCTGGATGTTCATCGTGCATACAGCTGCAGTCATAACAGATGGGTTCTCCTGCCGTCAGGCGGGTCCTCGGTCGGCCGAATTCCAAAGTCTAGGTCCGGTGTCAGTTCTCGTCGCTTCTTCCCTGACGTCAGTGTGACAGGGGTATAAAAGAACCAGCCAACGCCATTTTCTCCAGTCTTTCTTGCCGCGCGGTGCCCGAAGCAGAAGCAGTTCGCAAGTGCCGGTTGGCTAGCTCCTGAAATTATGAAAATTTTGCAGCCGAAGTCTTCTTGAAAGCTAAGTACCCCGTTGGGGAAACTTTTCTTGCCTCAGACCGATGTCAGACAAAGTTAATAATTGTATTTCATGTGGGAAGCAAATACCGCATAAGGATTTCCATTCCCTCTGTATTCCTTGTTTAGGCCCAGACCACGACGTCTCGGTCTGTCGCTTTTGTGCTACTTTCAATAAACGCACCATTAAGCATCGGGCGGAGTTCGCCCAGCATTACTTTGGCCAAAAATTTAACTATATTATGTCGTCGGATACTCCGACTCCAGTTTTGTCTAAAAAAACGCAAAGACAAAGACCTACACATGAGGTCCATGGCCTCTACCGGCACCACGCCAAAGCCGACTACACGTGGTCCGGTTCTCAGCGTGGCGCCTATGCAGCCCCTGACTACCGACGACTCTACTTTGGCGATGTCTCCTGTGCCGGAGGTCGCAGGCTCCTCGGCCCACACCCCGACTACAGATGCCGACGCCACTTTTGCCGGTGAATCTCAAAATGTGGACAGGTCTACCTCCTCTCAAGGTGTTTTCAGATCTTCCTCTTCTTTTTCCATCAAGGCTTACACTAAGTCTAAAGCAGCCATGCATTCTAAGAGACCAGCTACACAAGGCCCATCTCCAGGCCCCATGCCTAAAAAACAGATGCTTAAAATGGCTGAGGATTTGATTACTCTTATCAGGGGTTCACAACCCCCCCGGACAAAAGGCCCAGAGTGGAGGAAGAATCCCCCTCCTCTGATCAGGGCTCCATTATTTCAGAGCATTCTGATGAACAGGAACATTCTTACTCCCCTTTTGAAGATTCTGATGCTAAGGAGTCCATCCCCTCTGTTTCCCCCCCCCCCCAGAGGATTACTCATTTGGAGAAACGTTGCATACCTTAAGGGAGCACTTCCACTGGGAAGGCCAAGATTATTCAGATTCCAAGAAAAGGCTTAGGGAATTTCTCTTGCTACCTCAGCACAGGCCTCTAGCTATACCTCCTGTCTTGGACATACTAGATGATGTGTACTCGGAGGCCTGCCTTAACCCGGATTCTCTACCTCCAGCTCCAGTCAAGCCTGACAGGTACTACAGGGTTCTTGACTCACACCAATTTCTATACAAAAGCCATGCTGCTGACCCAGAAACTAGTACTACAGGGTTCTTGACTCACACCAATTTCTATACAAAAGCCATGCTGCTGACCCAGAAACTATCTCACAGGGCCCCAAAGGAATTAAGGCCTCCACTGCTAAAAATCCATTGCCTTCCGAGAGAGATTCCAGATCCTTAGAAAGGTGGGGAAAAAAGGTATATACCTCAGTCACCTTAACCATGAGGGCATTAAACTGTCAGTTCCATATGCTAAAGTACCAACAGTTTTTGTTATCACAATTGAAAAGTAAAATGTCACAACCTGAACAACCAGACTTGAAGGAGTTGCAGGATTTGATGCATAGTGCAGAACAAGTGAGTAAACATACCTTACAATGTGGTTTTGATGCTCTAGAGGCCTCATGTAGAGCTGCTGTTACAGGATCAGTCATACGTAGGCATGCCTGGCTCAAGGAACAAACCTTACCAGATCATGTCAAAGCCAAATTACTAGATGCCCCTGTACAAAAGGATGTATTTGGTGCTAATGCTGAGGAGGTATTAAGGAAAATGGAGGAAAAGGCTAAATCAATGCAAACAGTGAAAGACTTTCTACAGGTACAACCCCCACGTTTCAGTAGAAATTGGCCTTCCAAAAATTGGTCGTTTCCAGCCACGGACAGACCCCAAAGAGGTAGATACAGGCGACCGAGGGGCAGAGGGCAATCCCAAGGATCGTTTAGAGGCAGACACTGGCAAGCTCCAACACAAAGAGGTGGTGAGGATAACTCGCAACCATTCAGAAAGCAAGCCCAATGACTTTCCCCTTTGCATGCCAAGCAAGACTCAAATGGCAGCACCATTAGGCGGAAAACTGGCATTATTTTCAAAAAATTGGCATATTGTCACAAAAGACAAATGGATCCTGGACATTATAAAGAGAGGCTACAGATTCCATTTTCACACCCTTCCAAAAATGAAAGGCATGCCAAACCTGCCACGCAATCAAAGGGCAGAGGCACAAAGACTAATTTCCGATCTCATAGGCATGAAAGCTATTCAAAAGGTACCTACGCACGAACAAGGTCAAGGTTTTTGTTCCAGACTATTCCTGGTACCAAGGAAGGGAAAAGATTGGAGACCTATTTTGGACCTATTCATCCTAAACACATTTCTACTCGTACCAAAATTTAAGATGCTCACTCTACAGCAGGTTCTTCCCATGCTGGGCAAGGAGTCTTGGCTGGTAACATTGGACCTCAAGGAGGCATACCTGCATGTCCCAATCAGACAAAATTGCAGAAGATACCTCAGATTTCTTGCAGGTTCAACCCATTATCAATTCTCTGCGTTGCCCTTTGGCTTATCTACTGCGCCCAGAGTATTCACGAAATGCCTGGCATCAGTAATTGCTTACTGCAGACTTCAAGGGATACAAATATACCCCTATTTGGACGACTGCCTGATCCAAGCGGACAGCAAGCACATTTTACTGGAACATCTGGCTTATGTAATAATGTTGTTGAATTCTCTGGGATACACAGTCATCAAAAAGAAATCAAGGTTAATACCCTCTCGGAAAATAATTTTCCTGGGTGCCAACTTGGACACAAACTCCCAGATGGCCTACCTCACGCCAGAGAAGCAGGGGCAACTAACTCAATACTTCAGAACACTAGCAAATTGCACCATGCTGACTGCAAGGAAAATCCTGCAGGCTCTGGGATTCATGGCATCTTGCATCTTACTAATCCCATGTGCAAAGCTGCATATGAGGAAACTTCATTGGTACCTGAAAAACCTATGGTCTCAACACAGCCACAGCCTGGAAACAATAATACCACTAATTCCATGTCTTCAAAAGGAATTTCTGTGGTGGGCTCAAGCATGCCAAGCAAACACAGGTCTCCCATTCAGCAAGCCTCAAGCAAAGCAAGTCATCACAACAGACGCCTCAGACTACGCCTGGGGGCGCACATGACAGATCGGTGCATTCAGGGCAAATGGTCCCAAAAAGAAAAGCACCTACACATCAATCAAAAGGAAATGCTAGCAGTAATAAATGCTATTATAGCTTTCAAAGACCTCCTGCAACCAGGTCAACTATTGATAGGGACGGACAACACCACAGTAATGTGGTACATAAACAAACAGGGAGGAACCCATTCTTACCCCCTATGCAGACTGGCCATGTCAATTTGGAACATGGTCATGGACTTACAAATCGAACTACAAGCACAGTACTTGCCATGCAAGGAAAACACGCTGGCAGACAACCTAAGCAGAAATATGACAGATCCACACGAATGGAAGTTGCATCCTCAAGTTTTTACAGAGATAATTCAAGCATGGGGAAGGCCAGACATAGATCTCTGTGCTTCCCACGAAAATCACCAATTGACAAAATTCTGCTCAAGGATTTTTCACCCAAAGGCCTGGAGAGTGGACGCTCTCTCTTTCAGTTGGACATCAATGACAGTTTATGCCTTCCCACCTCTTCCTCTGCTGCCCATAGTACTATTAAAAACCAGAGCAGACAGACCGAAGATGATTCTCATTGCTCCAGACTGGCCAAGACAACACTGGTACCCACTCCTGAGGAGCCTGACGCATTCCCCACCATGGACCCTGCCTCTAATGCCTCTTCTTCTGACTCAGCACAGCTTCAAAACTCTTCACAGTCCGCTGAAAACACTCAATCTAGCCGCATGGAAGATTCCTTAGCATCACAACAGACCCTACTCTCCAAGGAGGTGCAGGATGTCATTTTGGAGGCCAGAAGGCCGTCTACCAGAAAAGCTTACTCCGCAAAATGGAAGCGGTTTTGTGTCTGGAATGAGAAAAAGGGCCAGGATCCTGGAAAACTGAATTTACCTCAAATATTACAGTATCTAGCTGAGCTGCTAAGCAGTGGACTTTCTTTCTCCTCCATCAAAATCCATGCCTCAGCCATTTCTGCAGAATACAACACTGATCCACCCTTATTCTCTCACCCCCTCTTAAGACAGTTCCTCAGAGGAGCTAAGAATCTAAAACCCCCAAGGAAACCACCAATACCTGCTTGGGATCTCAATTTCATTCTAGAAAAACTGACTTTGCCTCCTTTTGAGCCAGCTGCCTCATCAGATTTGCAATATTTGTCCTGGAAAACAGCTTTCCTTCTGGCTATTACCTCGGCTCGTTGGGTATCGGAACTACAAGCTCTCATGGCTGTGCAGCCTTTCATCATCTTCCATCAGGACAGAGTTTCCTTATGAACCAACCCGTCCTTTATGCCAAAAGTGGTATCCAGGGTAGCTTTGAATCAGGCTATACACTTACCTACCTTTTATCCTAATCCTCAAAACAAAGGGGAGAGATTACTACATTCCTTGGACATCCATAGACAACTGCGTTACTATTTGGACAGAACAAAGCCTTTCAGGAAATCAGATCAGCTCTTTGTGTCCTATGCTCTAGGAGTACAAGGAAAGCCAATTTCCAAACAGACTATCTCAAAATGGATAGCCCACTGCATACGCTTTTGTTATTCTTTTCATGGCAAAACTGTACCTACAGGCATCAGATCTCACTCCACAAGGGCCACGGCTACCTCTGCAGCTTTTCTCAGAGGAGTTCCTACCAAAGATATTTTGGAAGCAGCCACTTGGAGCTCTGTGCATACCTTCTCCAAGCACTACCACCTTCCATTATACTCCAGATCTAGAGCAGGCTTTGCCACTGCAGTCTTGCAGGGCATTCTGGCTCCTCCTAGTTCCACCTAGTGCCTACCACCCCTTTCTTAGCTTTGGGATTCTACCCATCTGTTATGACTGCAGCTGTATGCACGATGAACATAATACAGTTTTGTACCTACCATAAATGTAGATGTTCGAGTGTTAATACAGCTGCAGTCCAGGTTTCCCTCCCTCCTTCCCCTCTTGGGACAGGACTATACTCATGCTACCTGGTTGGGGTATTCATTCTGGATGTATTTGCTTGCACTACTATATTTGAATTATATTGCATTGCTTTATCACACAAATTTATGTATTGCCTTCCTTCTGGGGGCACCTGACATCTGGAGCAAGAAAAACTGAAGAAAATGGCGTTGGCTGGTTCTTTTATACCCCTGTCGCACTGACGTCAGGGAAGAAGCGAAGAGAACCGACGCCAGACCTAGACTTCGGAATTCGGCTGACCGAGGACCCGCCTGACGGCAGGAGAACCCATCTGTTATGACTGCAGCTGTATTAGCACTCGAACATCTACATTTATGGTAGGTACAAAACTGTACTTTACCCTTCCTCCAGCCCCCTGACTTCTCTTGGCTCTATTTTAATTTCTTCTTTGGTTTATTTAAGCTTTCTGGTGTATTTGCTTGTTGATGGAGGGGTACCATAACATATAATTGCTTCCCATTGTGGGGGCCCCTGCCATCTGCAGCAAGAAAAACTGATGTAATGGCATCGGCTGCTTGTTTTATACCCCTGACGACCTGACATCATGGAAGAAGAGACAGTATCCGATGCAGGAATCCAAAACTCTGGTATTCAGGCCAGCTGAGTCCTACCTGCAGGCAGGTAACCCAGATTTGATGACTGCGACAGTGAATACACTCGCACATCTACATTTATGGTAAGTGTACACAACTGTACTTTCCCAGGCCCCAAAACAACCCTTGATGGCAGCTGGCAGCTACCTGTGAAAATACATAGACAAGGGCTTTTCCTCAGATCTAGGCAGATCTTGGAAATCATAAAACAATAAAAACACTTCCAAAACAATGTAGAAATATTCTCAGCACAGACATTTTGTCTCCTTGCTGCTATAAAGTAATTTAATTTCAGCCACTTTTCTGAAGGTTTGCTGGACTGAAGTTAACCTTCTTTGTTCCAGTTTCCACATTTAAAATATATACATCTAAACAGTTACAATAGTGCATGTATATTTCTGTTCTATTCCAGTAGGGCACACTGTGGATACATTTCAAGCATTTTGGAAAAACCTTTTTCAGCATACATCTGTACAAACAAGTTTGATATACACATGACATACAGTTCTGATACATTTGTAACACAAGCATCTTATATAAATAATTTTGATATTCACCAGTGACGTGTAATTATTTACAAACTTCCAGATGGCTCTGCTGACAATATCTCCCTTTCTCACACTTCTATATAAATTATGTTGATATTCACAAATGACATATAATTATTTACAAGATTCCAGCTAGCTGTGCTGGCAGTACCTCATTTTGTAACAGCTGGTATTACAGTTGCAGTTAAACCTGGGCAACGAAGCACTCCTTGTGTGATCTAAACTGTACCAACTGTTTGCTATGCTTGTATCAAGCAGTTTGCTGCAGTTTAGTACAAGATTTGTTTTTTTGTAACTAAAGCAAGAGCGCCCTAATGCTCTGTGCAGGCAAGGTATAAATTGTAGGTATATTTGTAGCAAGCACAGCGGTAGTATTGTTGCCTCACAGCAAGAGGTTCTCCATTCGATTCTTGGCTGGAGTGCAGGGAGTGCCTTCTTTATGGAGTCTGCATGTCCTCCCCATGGTCGAGTGGTGTTCCGAAAGACATGCGTGAATGGGCATGCCTTCGTTGAAGGTTGGGCATCGAGCTGCCAACTCGGCACCGTAAAAATCTACTTCCAATCATTAGCGGACCGGAGTTCCGCTGTGGCGACCCCTAACCGCAAAAAGCCAAAAGACAAACAACAACATATTAGTAGCAAGCACAGTTTAAATGCAGACTTTTTTTAAACTAATTCAAGAGCACAGTAGTGCTCCGTGCAGGCAGAGGATAAACTGTAGCAACTCTTTGCTGCAGTTTAATACAAGCAGATTTTTTTTAACTAAAACATGACCACCATAGTGCTCTATGCAGGCTAGGTATAAACAGTAGTAACTGTTTGCTGCATTTTAAGTGAAGACTTTTTTTTTTTTTTTTTTTTTTAACTATTAGGTGAGCGCATTAGAGCTCCTTGCAGATAGGGTATAAACTGTATCAACTGTGTACTGTATTTGTAGCAAGCAGTTTCCTACAATTTAAAAGAACATTTTTTTAATGTGCAGAAGGATGGTTGGGGCAGGGCACAGAAATGGGACCTGAATAGGCTGGGGGTGTCTTGTGTTGCCAGTAGGAGCAGTAGTTTTTTTTTTTTTTTTTTGCCTTTAGTGGAAGAGCTATGGGGGCATGGATCTAATTGTAATAGACCAGTCACTACAATGTAGCAATCAAGTTGTTACAGTGAACAACTAGGGGGGGGGGGGGGGGTTGGATGTAATTGTAATAACCCAATCGCTACAGTGTTACAGGAAAGCATTTTTTTCCTTGCTGTTCACTTTAAGAGTTGAGAAGGTGGTGTTCTGGCTTGTGGCATTGGCCCAGGGTGCTAATTGAGCCAGCTACACTTCTGGCTACCTGTCATTTGCTTGCTTCTTTTTTAATAACAGTGAGGATACATGGGAGCTTTAAAATGAGTATACTTCCTTTTTGTTTTTTGTCAAGTTGTTTGAAGTGGACATTCGTTCTTTGGTGCTTTTGCTTCAGCATTTGTTTAGGGAGACCTTTAACATTAGGTAGAAATGTAAAACTAGGATTTGGAGGAGTATTGATCCTGCAAGGGTTGTGGATTGGTGGGTTTCTGTTATATAACTTTTACATTATGGACACAAGATAGCTCTTGTATATCTTGTCAATGAGGTAAATGAGATGCCTATTTCAAGATTAATACCATGCAATGTAATGGGACTTGTGGATGTGAAAATTAGGCCAGTTGTTGGTCTTTTACAATGCAGTTGAAATGGCATATTGATTTACTGTTGATTGTCAGTTTTATGCCTTACTGGGGCTTCTGTTTCCCCATCCTTGATCTTTTGTTTTTCTCTTCTTTATGCCCCCATTTTTTTATTAGTCTTCCATGGATCTGAAGGTATTGCGTGGGAATCTACCGAAATGTTATGAGTAACTGTTAACAGTAATCCTTCTCAGAGAAGGCAGTACGATTGTATCCAAATATAGTTACCATAACAGTAGGCCTTTGAAGAGAGGCCATTCCCTTATTTGGATAACTCGGTGATTTTTATTATTTTCATATTTCACGGTATCCCCTGTCTTCTCGAAGGTTACAACTCCTCCCAGTCTTTTTGGGAGTGATGCATCTTAACATTCAACTTTTTTCCTCTTCTGCCTTTCATAACCAACTCCAGAAATTCTAATCCTGCTTTGTCTTTTCCTTTTTCTCACTTCCTTTTCAGTTACCAGCATGTTTTATTTAATCCTAAGGCTGATGCTATTACCATTTCTATTTCTTCGTCAAGCGAGCCTCTGTCTTTTACTTTAACCCCACCCCCAGATGTGTAGTTTTTTTGTTAAAGATTCTTTCCCATTTTCCTTGTGGTTCTCGCCACTGTGCCATGACCTTGCCACACCTCAAAATGTGTTTCATGCTTGCCCCATACTCTGCTTCCAGCACCTTCCATCTATTTCCTTTGCTCTTTCTTAAATCTGTTTGGGGTATTGAACCATCTCTGCGGTATCTTTTAGCTTTTAATCCCATGTACCATGCCCATCCCTTCAGTAATGCACACCTCTCCCATTCTCCCACACCTTCTTCAGTCCTCCTTGCATATTGCCATATCTTCATGTCTGTCTTCCTTTCATCATACTTGCAGTGCCACTGTTGCCATTGTACTTTTTTTGTTGTATTCTTGTATATCATTCCAATCTATTCTGAAGTACCTGCCAACATTTTCCAGGAAGCACAACCTTCCTTCAACACCTTCCCTTTTCCACTTTCCTTTCCCTCAGCTGTTCTGTGGGCTGTGAAATGCTTGTCCATTCTTCTGCTAAGATTCTCTCCATTTCTTGCAGATGCTGTAAGGATCTAAACTTTAGACAACCTTGCCCTACTGATTCTATAAGCTATCCTCCTGACATATTTGTTCTCTCATTTCCCTTCCATGTCTGGGTGGCCCTTAATCTTATTTTCTCTTTCCCCACAATTCTGCCACCTATCTGATACTACTGTTTGTGTTCCTCCACCCACTTAAGCCTGCCTTATCTTGTTACATCCATAAAGAGCTTCCATTTCCTGTGTTTCTGCAGCTTCCCCCTTCCTGTTTATAATTTGACCTATCTATACTTTGTCTTCACACTCCATTTCCTTTCCACACCCCATTATCAATGATGAAATACTAAAGCAAGGACATGGCTTTGGAAATGTGGCAAACACAAGCTTCCTAACCATCTTTTTATTCTTAACTTCTCCATTGCCCTGCTGGTTCCTGTAGTATCACCATTCATCTGTTTCTCTGCTTCAACCATGCATCTTCCAGAGAAGTAAGAATATTTGTCCTTACTTGTAATATTGTAGACGATCATAGTTTAATTGGGTTCCCTATCAGTACATCAGAATATAGGACTTCAGAATGTTGAGTCTGGAGCATCACAGTGATAAATTGTGCGCATTGAAATGTCAATTTGCCTGGGGAAATTCCAAATATTGGCTCTCCTAGCATTTGTGTGTGTGTGTGTGTGTGTGTGTGTGTGTGTGTGTGTGTGTGTGCCGCACACACGTGTTAGGACTAGGGTCAGATTTAGGTGTAAGCATGTGTGATGCTTAGTGTAAGGGTTAGATACAGAGTTACTGTTAGTGTTCTGGTTAAGGTTGGTGTGGGACAGAGTCGCGACGCAGCTTGCAACAGAGTTATTGATGTATACAAACAGTAATGATAATGCCAACAATAACCCTATTGCTTACCCTAATACTATATGTAACTTGGGTTTTGCTGTATTTTAGTGTCGATATTTGCACATTTAGTAACGTGGGACTTTTTTTTTCATTATTTTATTTTTGATGAAGGTTCCAAGTAATTTGCAGACATCAGATTAATCTCCACTATCCTGTTTCCCTTTCTCAGTCACTCTTTCACCACCTTCTGCAAATCTTCCATGGTCTTAACTTTTGTAACCCAGACCAAATTGTTCAACTCCAGTCCCAAATAATTAAAGTGCTCTTTGTCTTCTGTCTCCTCATCCTGCATTCTTTGTCACCCCATAATCTCTTCAGTACTGTCTTCTCAGTGTAGACCTGACATCTTCCCAAACTTCTTCCATTATCACCGACACTCCCCATGATTCTGGCAGGTCTTGGTTCATCATTATATCCTTACATGTATACACGTGGGATCATTCTTTCCGTTCACCCTGCTATTTTATTTTATTTTTTTTGTCTCACCACCCTTACCAACACTTCTGTCACTGTAGTAGAGTGTCCAGGGAAAATGGGCAGCTATGCCCCATTTTTATCTCTATATATACTTTACCTGATACCCTACTATTCACTGTAACCTCCAGCTGAGGACTCAAGTGAAGTCTGGTTAATGTTTACCAGTAACCCTTTGGATATTGTCTTGAATGTCCTGAACAGTGTTCTAGCTTCATTCAGATGACTAATCACTGATAGAGTGGTACCCGTCGCCATAGTTAATCCATTGTGTTGCCAGTCTTCCTCGTATTACTTTGAGCTTCTCAAGCATGATGCCATTTTCTAATGAGCTTTCTCCTCACACATTGTTTCTGAAGAATGAAAGTAATTGCTTTTTGAGTTTCCAGGGAAAATTTGAGATCCATTGTTGTCTTTCTGTCTGGTCTCAACCTGTTGGTTTTATTAGATCTGACCTGCATCTGACATTGGGCATCTCAGAATCTTTGGCCAGAGAATTCCGCTTATCCTATTAACAATACTCTGCTCTTATACTTTTTTCCCAGCTCTCATTTGTGCCATTGAAGATAGTGGCACATAGAGCTCTAGTCACTGTATCTTTTTCAGGTAGCTGTCAAACGATTTCTTGTGTATCTCCGGTACCATTGTTTGTTGCTGGGTTTTTAAGTTAGATGTATGTTGTAGGCTAGGTGTTGTATTTGTCTCCACAGTAATTTTTCATCACATTTTGAACATTCTTGCTCTTTGGGTGCCTTTCTGTCAAAAAAAAAAAAAAAAGAAGAAAAGATTCTACCTGTTGTTTTTTTTCTTTGTATGCCTTGTTAGGTAATTGGGCTTTTTATGTTTGATTATAGGTTTAAATAATTCTTTACTTTTGCATAATGGGTTATTGTGCTTTTCTGTAGTAGTTTCTAAACTAAATAGGTAAGGTGTAGGTATTAGTTTTGTTGTGTTTCCTAGTCATACAGTTTGTTGTTGGAAAAGGAAAAATCTGGTTTCAAAAAATGTTTTCCTGCAGACACAAACTGCCTCTGCCAAATGTTCCTGATCACTGCATTTATTGTTTGGGTGCTGCACATTTGGAAACAAATTGTCAAGCCTGTGCTGTTATTGGCACCTGTGCAATTCATGATAGCTGGGCCAAACTCCTGTCCTTCCCTTAGCAAGGAATCCAAGAAAAGGAAAACAGAATGGTCCAGAGATAAGGACTCAAGTCCCACAGCAAGGACAAGAGATTGCAAATGGTCCTTTTGTCCACTGGAAGGCAGATGGAGCTGAAGGATCACCGACCTTCGTCTCCCCCAACTCCAACACCATCAGGTGATGTTCCCATCCTGCTGGTGTCAGAGGCTTCGAATTCACCTACACTTCCCATCCCCAGTCCCTTCTTAGCAATGGACCCTTCAGTCTTGGTGGGCATATTGCAGTCTCCTTTTTGCCCCTTAACACCAGTGGAATTTTCTCTGGGGTTACCCCCCCCCCCCTTGGGTCTGAGCTTCTCCTGTTTGGATCTGCTGTTCATATCCTGTTCTGGTGAAGGAAGAAGCCATTTAAGCCACCATTGTTGCCATCTTCTGTTCAGTCTGCTAGTTCAGTCTGGAGCATTAAACCTTCAGATCTGGAGCAGTTGACGAGGGCCTTCTTGCAGGCCCAGATACATTTAGGTAACCCCCCCCCATCTCTTCTCTGTCATCTTTCAGCACTGTGTTTTTCATTAAAAAGCCCTAGCTATGGACCAGATGAGGGGCATAGGTGTTTGACAGTGCTGTCAGGGGAAGATGGGTATGCCCATCCCAGGACGCAGGGCAGAGCGAACATAGCCTAGTGCCTCAGGTAGTATTTATAGTGCGCACCATGGGGGGATGATTTTTGGCTTACCAAGCCACTACTTGATGATAGGTATTGTTAGCTAGTGTACAGAAGCATTTGGTCATGAGGGCATTGAGTCACTGCAGGGATGCAGGTATACTCCCCTCCCCAACCAGGAGCAAAGTTAGAGAGTTTCGTACTATAGCTGGATGCTGGAAGGAGCACAAACTCCCCAGTCTGTGAATGATGGCCC
The DNA here is from genome assembly GCF_019279795.1 of Protopterus annectens. Lineage (NCBI taxonomy): Eukaryota > Metazoa > Chordata > Ceratodontiformes > Protopteridae > Protopterus > Protopterus annectens. The sequence goes on along the minus strand of NC_056731.1, from coordinate 995,342,377 downwards.
CTCCTGATGGCTCTTGTACTAGCTAATTTGAGGATACCCCCATCACTAGGTAATGAATGGACTGTAGTCTGATAAGTGGGAAGGAGAGAAAAGTACCTAGCAAAAGAAATCAAATATTGCCTCCTGGTTCTATAGTTTAGCCTTCCCTCCCTTTATATCTAGCAGTAGGTTTTGTAGTATATGTTCTTTAGTTTTACTTACTGTAATATCCGTTTCCCCATGCAGTCTCAGCTTCTCCCCTCCATATTATGTACCTGCAGTAACATTTTCTCCAGCTCTTTTACCATGCCCTGTCTTCTTTTTCTGTGATCTACCTCACTAATTATCCTGACTACACCAAAGATAGTCTCGTCTCCCTAAAAACATTCTGTCCCTGTTCTGTTCTCTCCCACCTGGGTTGCCAGTGTTGTGAGTACTTCTATGCTTGTTTCCCCTCTTCAGTTTTGATTTGCCCATCATCAGTTCTCTGGTGCCTTATACTAACTTTCTAAGAGGTGACCCTCAGTATCTCTTATAAAGCTATTAAACATTTTCAAATCCACTGGTAGCGTGAGCACCCACTCAAGGGATTTCATTCTCTTTTGCAACCTAAGTAGGACATGTTGGGGGGGGGGGGTCTCTATCACGTCAGCGAAAAAAGTTTTAGTCGAACGCTCATTGTCGAAAGCTTCATCCGTCAAATGGCCGTTTCAGCAAATTTTTTTCTTGGGGGGGGGGGGGGGACGCTTGGCTAGCCTAACAAATGTTAACAATTTCACAAAATGTAAAATCTGCCAAGGTGAGTGGGGGGCTGCATCCCCCACAACCCCCCCACAACTAAATATACCAACTCCAAGATCGCACTACAGTGGGGAAAAGGGCAAATTCCAGATGATGGCCAAGCATGGAGGGATAGATGTGTCACATAAACTTCACTTCTATAGAACCATCTTTCACTACATTTAAAGCATAGTACATATGTTACTCTATTTAAATGTAATTTGGACAACTATATGGGAAACCATACATTCAACCTCAGTTTATACTCGTGGATAGGGACAACAAGCAAATGTTCCAACATATCCTTATGTTATCCAGCTCTGGGTTATTCATATACAAAATGTAAGGGCTCATAAACTACTAAGGGGGAATGTAAGGCTAGGATTCTTAAGAAGTTTGCAGATCAGAAGCCTAGTAAGTACCTGTGAATCTATGAAGGAGTCCAGGGTGGCATTTAAGTCTAGTAGGGATGTCAGCTGCACAATCCCATTCTATCCCCATTATGGTGTTACCCTCCCTTTTTATGTCTCTGCTCTCCCTTGTTTTGTTGTCCAGTCCTCCCAAACACCATTGTCGACCTTTTTCTTGTATCTCTCCTGCTCTGTTGTGCTTCAGTTTCCTCGTTCTGTCAGTAACTCCCCGTCAGTCTTCTCTGTTTATGTACCCCTGCTTACCTACCCTGCCACTTATCTTCATCTAACTTCCTTTCCTAACTTTTTCTTTTTGTATGTGTAAAAGGGGCACCTGAACCACAATATCTTTCTCACCTCCATCCTACTCATTCTGTATGCTCTGATGATGTCATTCTCATTCATTCTTCAACTGATGGGTCTCAGATCTGACCTTGGGTCTGGCTTGGCCACATTTACTTGACTTTTGGATCTGACTCTTTAGCTCATCCGTTTGCCATAATGCCTCAGAACCGTGTAATACCCAAGATCTCATTTGCTGTTGCTTCACTTCAAACATAGATAGTGCTGTCTTGAACTTGTAGTGTGTTTCTGTAACTTTTGTGAGTAAAACAACTAATTATTTCTTATTTTTCTTTCTGCTTCCCGCTCTTCTTCCCTTTTTAGTTTTTTTAGGTTTCTAGCTTTAGTCACTCTTGTTTCTCATTGTTATTTGTTGTTCTAGGGTACTTGCTACCATTGTAGATATTCCTTTCCTTTTTTCCTACTTGCCCATGGGGTATAGCTTACATACCATTGCTGGCATTTTTCTTTTCTATATTTTCTGCAATTTCCAAAAAAAAAAAAAAAAAAAAAAAAACACATTTCCGGTACTATGGCTGAAAAACCTACCGGTCTTAAAAGGTGCGCTTCCTGTGGGCATAAGATACTCACTTCTGATGCCCACATAGAGTGACTGCACTGTTTAGGAGCAGCCCACTTTGAAGTTTCATGCCAAATCTGTGCTGGGTTTAACTCTCAGGCTTTTCGAGATGGTTGCAATAAGCTGGTCGGAAAGGGTTGCTTCCTCCTCCTGCAGCACCTGTTTCAGGGGCTAAAACCCCCACCAAGAAACAGAAATCTTTGGAGTCTAGGGAACACAGAAAACAGTCTCCCACCCATTCTCCACAACCTGCTCAAGCCTCAGAGCCACCTGCTAAAATTGTAAAAAGATTGGATTTGACTCCATCAGATCCAACTTTGGGGATTTTTAAATTTCCCAGAACTCAGAGTCCTCTTTCTGTCTGGAGCTTATTTCCCCATGTCTCCGATGGTCTTTTTTACAGGAGATGCCAAAGAGAATGTCTGGTCTCCCTTCCATAATGTCATCTATCGGGTCCTCTCAAAGCCTATCCAAAGCAGATGTGGATAGGATGATGAGGAAGTTTCTCAGGGCTCAGGTTCAGATGGGGATGTTATTGGCTCTGTCTCCCATCAGACCTATGAGCCACCAACCTGCTTCTCATCTGCTTATTTATCCTTCTATGGCCTGTCCAACAATTTTGGAGCCCTCTGACTGGAGAATCCTGAGAGTCGAATCTGATCTGAAGTCAGCTAGGTCTTCGACTCCATATGTGGCCCTGACTTGTTCAGCACTGATCTCCTCATTGCAGGTTGAGTCCCAGAGCTAAAGCTCCAGTGCTGGATCTCTAGGGAATGGGTTCAATTCCAAGGATGTCGGAGCCATCCCTCCCTCTTGGTGCTGGACAGCTCAGGTCTGACACCTGTCTTGTGGCAGGAATCCAAAGAGAGTCAAGGCTCAGCAGCACCTGGAGCATTGCCTTCAGAGAGGCCACCTACATCTTCTCCTAGTCCTTCTGCTTTTAAGGTGGGGGAGAAGGCTTCCTCTCAACCGAGGGTACAATCAACTTGTATGTCTTTAGATCCTACCCCCTCTGCTGCCATCAGATTCAAGTTCTAAGCCTCATCACTCTATCCCGCAGGGCCAGCCAGCCCATTCGAGCTGCCAGGCAGTTCTTTTGAAAGAGCTTCCACTCTCTTCTAATCTCTCCAGATCACCCTGCTGACGAGGTCCCCCAGAAGAGGTCATACAAAAGGAGGCACATAGATTCCACTCAGGAATCTTTAACCAAAGACACTGCCTTCGATGGAGGGGTGGGATCCCCAGGGTCACCACCAGAAGATATCTCCTTTGGAGACAATTTAGAGATCCTTAGAAAGGTAGATGGTCTTCTGATTCCCCTTCGTAGGAGGAGTCAGTGTTCCTAGAAGCCTTCAAGTCTGACCCATGTACATCTTGGACCCCCCCCCCCCCCCCCGCGCTGATGTCCTAATAGATCTGGTGTCTCGCCTGGCATGGAAGGAATAAAATACCGGGAGCCCATCCCTCATCACAATAAATTTCTTGCTCCCCTTAAGACAGGTCTTATTGGATGGAATAAGGGAGTTCTGGTGGATGCCATGGTTGTGGCAGTGTCCACTAAAGAGCTGGCAGAACAGAGCTCTTCTGTCTATCCTACTAACAGAGAGTCCAGGGCATTGGACAAATGTGGAAGCGTGTTTATGCCTCAATGACCTTTGCTGCCTGATCACTAAATTATTTGGCACACTTCACTAGATTGTAGAGAGACTTGGTTAAAGAACTTTACATTTCTCTTCTCAGCTCCATGTCTGCGGAGAAACATGTATAGTTAACCTTCATAACTGGCAGTCTCCAACCTGTCTCTAACATGTCCATGAGGTTGATCCCCCACTCATCTGAAGGTACCTTACAGCGGTGGGTTCAGGCATAGCCATTAGGAGACCTGCTTGGATGCACTGTAGCCCTTCAAGTTTTCTTTTATCAGTGCTCCCTTTGATAGATCTTCCTTGATTAGTCCAACAGTGAAAGAATTGCTGTCCCACAGTAAGCAAGTTGTGAAGACCTTGCCTGCCATGGAAATACATTTTTCTACCCCACAGAGATCATTATCCAGGAATCTGCACAGAGGTAAAAAGATGTTTTCCAAAAGTCACAAGGTCCTTTCCAGAACTTACCAGAGGAAACTTACCCAAGAGGCAGGGGGGGGGGGTTAAATGGGAGATGCCCCCCTCACTGCGGAGGAGGCCAGCTAAACCAAGGGACTTGAGTAACCTTCTCCGATAAACCCTTCCGGCACTCCTGAAGGGTTGCCCACTTGATTTTCTTTGTAGGCAGTTAGGGGAGCTTGTCTCTACACCCAGAAGCCTTGGCATCAATTGTAAATGATACTTGGGTGCAAAAAATTACATCCAGAGGTTATTTCATTCCCCTTTTGCAAATCTCGCTAACCAAAAAAAGAGACTCCCCGACATTCCACCCAGTCAGTGTGAGTTAGCAGCCTTAGAAATTCAAAAGCTGTTAGAGAAAAGAGTCATCCAAGAGGTTCGACCAGACAGGATTTGGAACTTGCTCAAGGTTCTTTTTAGTGCCAAAGAAAACAGGGGACCCGAGACCCATTCTGGAGATCTGCAGTTTCAATCAGTTTGTAAAGAACTCCCAAGTTCTGGATGGTCACATTTCAGTCCATTGTATCTGGAAGGACGATTGGATGTGCTGCATCAATCTCCACAGCACATACTATCACATCAAAATGAACAGGTGCTCATGGAGGTATCTGTGCTTTTGGCTGGGGGCCATTCACCGTCAGTTCACTATCAGTTCAGAGCCCTGCCCTTTGGCCTCACCACAACCCCCAGGGTGTTCACCAAGTGCATGGCAGTGGTCGCAACTCACCTGAGGCTACTCAGATTGAGTGTTTCCTTATCTAGACAACTAGCTGCTCGCCACTTCAACCACGCATCTCATCAAAAAAGCCAGGAACTACTAACGCCAACTATGTCAGTCTTAGGATCACAATCAATTATGCCAAGTCCCATCTACAACTTGTCCATGTTTTGGAATTTATAGGCGCTCACCTCGACATCACCTGTCAGGTGGGTGACAGGTGACATTCCTCCTGTCAGACTACAGTCTATAAGATTACAGGCAAGACAGATTCATTCACACTCCTCTTCCCTAGCAAGACTTGTCATTCAGGCTTTAGAATCAGTGGCGGCTATAATCTTGGTCCTGATGGTTCGGTGTTATATGCATGTTCCCCAATGGACTCTGGCTGTTCAGTGGTCGATTCTTCTGCATCCTCTGCCTTCACTGATAAAACTCACTTGTATTTGCAAAAATTACCTTCTTTGGCAGGTACAATCCAATGAAGTTAGTCAGGGATGCCCCTTTGTGTTTCCACCATGTGAAGCCATGGTAACCACTGATGCCTCCCAGTTAGGGTGGGGAGACTTTGATTGGGACAGACAGTCCAAGGTAAGTTGTCCCCAGAAGAGTCCAATTTGCATTCCAATGTTCTGAAGATGAGGGTGGTCCTCCTAGCGTTGCAGACCTTTCGGGACTCCTTCCTGCCTGGAATGATTGCCTTCCAAACAGACATGTCTGTGGTTTGGAACATCAACCAACTGGGGGAATCCAATCCTATCCCCTTTGTCAAGAAGCAGTGAGTGTGTTACAGTGTGTACTGTGCTCCAACTGCTTTCTTTTGTTAGCGCACATTTTGGGGAAATCCAGCATGCCAGCAGACAAACATTGCAGGCCCATTCTGATGCCTCTTGAGCGATCTCTTAATTGATTATTGCCAGCAAGGATTTTCCGTTGCTGGGCCAACCTTGCTGTGATCTGTTTGCCTGTCACCACAACGACAAATGCAGCAGATTCTTTGCCGTGATCCCCCACCCCCCCCCCCCCCCCGGGGTGTCACTGAGAAGAAGCTGTAGTCCATGTTTGGCCCTCCATTCTTCTTTATGCTTATCCCCTCATACCTCTCATCCCTAGATTTCTACAGAAGTCACTTAGGTTGAAGAGCAAGTTTATCCTTATTGCACCCTTTAGCATCATTGGGTGTGGTTCCCCTTTCTTTGGTTTCATCTTCTATGTCCACCTTAGATACTGGAACCCAGTCCAGATCTGATCTCTTATCCCTCTGAGATGGCACACCCGGACATTGCAACCTCAAAGTAACCACATAGCTTCTTCATTTCCACTAGTGGTTTGACAGCCTAGTCTCTTCTTCTCAGTCCACCATATATTGCTATCATCTCAGAAAGCCTCCACAGGAAAATTTCCAAGAGTAAATGGAAAATGTTTTCCTACTGGGTTCATCAGAAAGAATTAGATCCTTTTACCACACTTGTTTCTGCTGTTCTAGATTTCCTAACTTCAATTTTTCATGAAGGAGACAGTTTTTCCACCATCAAGGTTCAGTTATCAGCCATCTGAAATCATCATGGTGGACACGCTGCTTTTTTTGTAAAGGTGCTTTTTTACTGAGGCCTTCAGTTAGAGGTGGGATCTTACACTGCTATTGCCGAGTTTAACTTATACCCCTTTTGAGTCATCAGCCAAGTTTGATTTCAAGTTTCTAGTTGCCATTACCTCAACAAGATGAGTTTCTGAACTCCAAGCACTCCTCAAAATCTCCTTACTTGGCTTTGCATAAAGATTGGGTTACATTATGAACTAATCCTTCCTTTCTGCCCAAAGTACCCTTGGAGACGAACATCAGTCAGGCCTTTCTTTGCCCAGACCTCCAAAAGCTTACTCTACTAGATCCATGGCTGCTACTTCTGCTCTTTGCTCAAGAGCTTCCATTCTTGACATTTGTGCTGTAGCCACTTGGTCCACTGCTCATACCTTTATTGATCCTTACAAGTTGGATTTGATCTCCAGAAACTATGCTGCCTTTGGTTCTGTGGTACTCTGGAATATCCTTATTTCTTTTTTTTTTTTTTTTTTTTTTATTAATTTCTCCAAATCTTTTGAGTTTCTAATACCATGACTGGAATGGATACCATTCCTAAGTCAAAGTATGATTAAAGTTCATGAAATTAGTATTGTTTCACTCTTTGATGTCAGCCAAAAGTGCTCTTCATAGACTCTTTTTTTTTATAAGACCCATTGCTCCTACTACTATTGGAACTATTTGGGTATCTTTCTTCCACCTTGCTCTCATTTCTGCTTGCAAATCCTGATATTTTACAACTTTGTATGTCTCTGTGCGCAGGACATTGTAGTCACTGGTTGTAGCGATTTCAATGATCAATGCTACTTTTGTCTTCTTTTCTTGGACCACTATATCCAGTTTTCTGGCATCTATCTTTTGAACTGTTGGTAATGGATGATCCCATGTGATGTAGACTTCATCATTTTCTATGATGCTTTGTGGCTCATGTTTCCAGTGTTTTTCAGCCACTTCAGTACCATAATCTTTGCACAATCCCCAGTGCAGCAGTCTTGCCACGTTATTATGCCTTTCGGTATACAGTCCTTCTGCCATTAATATGTCACAACCAGCAACGAAGTGTGCGATAGTTTCCAGTTCAGGTTTACAAAACCTGTATGTCTGTTTGTCCCAAACGTTCAATGGACTTTGTAAACTAGTGTGTACATAACCCCCTATCCTTCCATGAGCGCCATCCAAGGTCCTCATAGCTGGGTACTGTGTCCCATCAGATGAGGAATGAATGAAAATGACAGCATCAGATATAGAAGCTATGTATGTACTCACCATAACTATGTGTCTGTGTTGTCCATTCTCATTCATAGTTATGGTGAGTACATAACTTTTTATTTTTGACCTTGTGTCCTACCCTCTGCTTGCCTCCTCTTTTTCATTATATCTATAATCTTATTTCCACCCTTTTAATTTGATAAAAAATAAATCTGAACACTGCTGTAATGTCTGTTTCAGGCTTCTACATGACTTCTTTTCTGCCTTTTGTGAGCATGTGATCATGCAATTCCACTTTGAGGCATGTACACAACTGACATTCACTGCTTTTCCTCTTTTTTCCCTGCGGCTGCAACTCATTGGCACATGATCTTACCACAGACACTGCTGCAGCCATGAGTGGGTTGTGTAATAAGTTCTTCCTGTCTCACTAATTTTCCAAGTAATAGTTAATGAACTCCGGGCCTTCTCATGTAAACAAAGTAAACAGCGGTGGATTGGCTGCAATCATATCCACTGTGTAACTGAATCCCAGCCAGTGTGTTATTCAGAAGGACAATCTGTTATGCCAAAGCATTTGTATCAGAAATAACAATTCAACCTTAGCTCCAAACCTGTTAATTCAAGCATCAGCAACAAGGCCAAACATGATAAAGGTCAAAGAAATTAAGTCCACATTTTAAATATCTATACTTCTCTGAAAGCACATTGGTAGTGTAGTAAGATGTGTTAACATGCATTTTATGAAGACACTTCCAAGATGGCTGCACACTGATCAGCAGCTTAATTTTAGCCTTCAGGTGCCACGGTGGTGCAGCGGTTAGTGTTGTCGCCTCACAGCAAGAGGTTCTCTGGTTTGATTCTTGGCTGGGGTGCTTTCTGTGCGGAGTCTGCATGTCCTCCCTGTGGTCGTGTAGGTTTCCTCCGGGTGCTCCGGTTTCCTCCCACATCCCAAAGACATACAGTAGGTGGATTGGACACACTATATGTTGGCCCTAGGTGTGAGTGTGTGCATGTGTGTGCCTTCGGTGGAAGGTTGGGTGCCGGGCTGGCAACTCGACACCGTAAAACTCCACTGCCAATCATGAGCGGACAGATGATCCACTGTAGCGACCCCTAACCGAGAAAAGCTGAAAGAAGAAGAAGTGTGAAAAAAATAAACTTAGAAGAGCCAGTAATTCTGCCAGTTTTAGCAAATTCAGTTAACAGGTATTAAGCACACTGTCTGGTTAACAGCAAATAATTAACTTAGAGAACCTGAAAGAAAATCAACTAGAAAAGGTGAAGTGAAAACACTGACTAAGAAGATCCTTGTAGCTGTTCAGCAAAAGGCAGCTCAAGCTCCAGCTTTGATCCAAGATATGGTTTCCAGTAATCTAGAGGAAAATAAATCAAATGTGCTCAGAGATGATTAAAATAAATGAAACATTGATGGAGTATGTCAATTCAGATAAGACTGGAAATTTTGAAGAAGCTTTAAACAAATATTCAGGTGAACTGGTAAAGCTCCATAAAGCAGATGTTGAAATTAAGAAAAGACTGGCTAAGTATGAAAGAGTTAGAGGACAGATCACAACAAGGAGAACCTGAGATTTCCTGCTGTACCAAACATACTGGATAGAACAGATTGTGTTGATTTTATAAAAGCACAAATAAACTGGTCTTCCATAGCAGAATTTGTTAATTGAAAGTTCACATGTGTATGCCCCAAACCTGGCCATGAGAAACCAGCCAAGACCTGTATTAGTAAAGATGCAATCCTATCAGCAGAAGGAGTTAATACTGACAAAACTGTGGCAGGAGGGCAAAGTAGTAAAAGTTGGAGACAGTAGAATGTTTGTGGAAAATGGTTATTCACAATACACCACGTAGAAGAGAAAATAATTTATTCCAGCATTCAAGGAATGTCGAGAAGCAGGTGAGAGATACAAGCTGCTTTATTTAATTATCTTCAGAATATTTTTTTCCTGGAGGATCAGACATTTTTGATGCAGAACAGACTAAGTAAGAAAGTACAAAAGTGTGTCCGACAAAAAGTCAACCGTCAAACATAAGGGGAGTCTGCATCTCATTCTTCTGATAGTAAAACTCATGTAGAGACTTTGCCAAGGAAACCTTTTCCAGTGCTCCAAAGGAAAATGCTTGAGAGACAGAGAAAAGCACAGGGGTTGACTAGAAGAATGTGGAGCACATCGAGATTGAACAGGAGTCTGGAGCTGGTAGATGGAAATGAACAGGAAGAAGTCCAGCAATACAGAAATTAGTGAATAAATGAGGGATTACAAAGCTTCAGTGTCGTTTGTGAAATATGGCTGTACAAAAAATGGAAAGGTGGGACTTTTGTTGATTTTGTTAAACTTGTAGGGAACTGCAAAGCATTTACCCTATTCATGTCACTAATGCTTGGAAGGGCACTAAGGGAATGGGAAGAGAAAGTAAAAAAGTGGCTGTAAGTAAAACAGTTGTTCTTAACGGTATTTCTATAAAACATTTTGTGGTATAAATTGCATATTATATAGTAAAGTATTTTTAGTTGTATGTGATAAATATACTGAAGTAATAGGTGCCTTTTCTTTTTTCTTCTTTTTAGTTCTAAGAAATGTAGATATTACAATTTAAAAAAGTGAAGAATGACTGGATAAAAGCATGTTTAAGTTAACCTACTGTAAACTTGAGTTGTTGCAGTGGGGGATGGGGTGTAAAAGTAGACATAAAATGTATGAAACATTTATGTGGTTTCTCTTACTTTTGCATAGGTGAATGACTGTATTAAGGCCCTTGACTTGATCTAATAATTTTAAGTGGAAGCAAATCAATAAGAGAACCCTGAATTTAACAAGTTTTCCTTTAGGAAATAAATGTTCAGTGTAACTTTTTGAAGACTGCATTTAAGGGGCAATGTCCATTTCCATGTTGAACAACTGACAATAATGCAATATAAGCCAGAGCACTTTTCTTTTTTAAGGTAAAAGTTTGATGTTTTCTGAAAGCATATAAGTTGCTTTTCCCATGTGGAAGCAGAATAAAATAAGACAAGAACAGACAAAGATTAGTGTAAGTGGGAACACAGGCTGTAACGTGTCTTAGTGTGGATAACCTTAACTTTAGGTTAGATAATGCCTGTATGCACATCTGTCTGTTTGGTACAGCTGCTCCTATTAGGAAGATTACACTTCATTATTTAAAGATGTACATAGTTTTCTGTATTTGTATTAAGTTAATAGGTTATAGGCATGTTCTGGGGGCATTTTTGTTTGAAGGTTTACATTAAATAAAAAGTCTTGTAGAATGTAACATAGGTTCAGAGGGAGATCTTGGAAAGTGAATGGTCTCACAAGAATAGGGAAAAAGTATTGAATTAATAAATGCAGAGTGCAAATAACAGTGCTACAGGAGACACATTTGGAAAGAACTGAGCATGTGAATTTGATAAAGGATTTCAGGATGGTTATTCAGCAGAATATCAGGGACAAAGGGAAAATGGAGTGCTTTTCCTAACTGCTAGAGAAGCTCCAATAGTGATAGAAGGGGAGGGAGATTTGTGGTATTAAGGGGCTACTGGCAAGGTAGGAGGATTTTGCTGGCATTATATATTTATATATATTATATTTCTCTTATATTCCACAACTGCTATTATGGAGCTTAAGAAAATCTGGGGAGAAATCAGATTTCAGCAGGGAATATTATTTATAAATGGGAACTGGAATTTGATTTATAATATTGAGGATGTATTTGGGGGGGGGTTAGAAGGGAACATTTAACAAAAGGGGTAGATTTTTGAAGAATTTTATGAAAATATTCGATATAGAAGATATAAATTCAGTAGTAGGAATTCTGAGAGAATTTTTTCACAAGGTACAATAACTGGGCTGCACTTGACAGAAACTGTGTTTCAGAAGAACATTTGCTTTAATTGAAAGCTTTGATACACATTCAGTAATTATTTCAGATTATGCACCAATAATAACCAAGATAAAAATGCCAGGTAATGAAGTAAAAATGAGACAGTGGCACTTTCCCACGTATCTGTTAAAAAGAGAGTAATTTAAGGAATCGGTAGTTGAAATTATTCGGAAGCTATTAGGGAAGATAGAAATTTCTTCAGAAATTATAGGTAGGGAGTGGGATAAAATGAAAGTGGAGTTTAAAAATATGGTAAAAATAAAAGAAAAAGAGCGATGGTTAAAAAGTAACAAGAATTATTTTGAGAGGCTGACGAAGTTTTAAAGTACTGCAAAATAAGGAGAATCTCAGAACAAGAAAAGGTGCAACTGCAGAGTGCTAAGTATTAGTATGAATGGGTTTAGCAAGACTGCTGTTAAGCAACTTTTATTTGATAATAACTCGAGATTACAAAAACTTTTAGCCGAACGACTTAGATATCAAAAAGCAGAAAGAGTTGTTGCCAAACTTCAGGAGCTTGTAAACGGGAAAATAACCAAAGATCTTGTAGCGATGCACATGTTTCTGAAACTTTACAAAAAGTTGTATAAGACAAGTGAAAGCAGAATGGAAATATTTATGGAAGATTTGAATATGTCAAGATTAGAGGTAGATGAGTCTTGGCAATTAACAGGTTAGGCGGAGATGAGATAAAACAGTGACATATAACTAGTCTACAGGAAAGTCTCCAGCAATAGATGGTATTCTTGTGGAAGGTTGGAAGTTAGGAGGAAAAAAGTGATAAAGATCTTGAAGGTTTAGTTTAACAGTATTTTAAAATGATGAAAAGCACCAACATCCTAGAAGAAGGATATGGCGGATGTAATACCTAAAGATGGTAAAGACCCATAAGACTCCGCTTCATATAGGTCCATTTCTATTGTAAACTGTGATTATAAAGTGTTTGTGTAATGGCTAAAAGAATGGCACAAATGTTGCCAAAACTGATAGATATGCATCATATGGTTTTGTGGTGGGGAGACAAGCATTTGACAACATTAATAGAACAGTGAAGATCCAGAAGGAAGGCAGAATGTAAGAGGAAGCATTCAACACAGTAAGCTGGAATTTTATGAGTAGAACAATGGAAGTATTTGCCTGCAATGATAAAATAATAACTTTAATTAGGAGGATATATGAGGGATCAAAGGGGAAAATTAAAATGTGACAGTTCCTCTTTGATAAATTGTGTATGAATACAGGAACCAAGTAGGGAGTGTCCTCTTTTCCCTTTATCTGCATTATATTTAGATCCATTGGCAAAGAAAATAAGGAACTCAGAAATTCAAGGATATAATTGGTATGGTAATCAAGAAAAGTTGGCTTATTTGCAGATGGTATTATTTTATACTTGATATAACTAGAAAAGGACATTTCAGTGTTGTGGAACATTCTGAGACAGATTCAAGTCTTTTCGGGATATAAAATTAATGAAGATGAAACAAAGGCTGTAGTTGTAAACTATGTACCCATACATGAATTGGTTCAGCATTACCCATATTTATGCGGACATGATAAAATTAAATGCTTAAGAGTATGGGTTAAAAAGGACTCTATTATGGCAGCTAAAGTTATGTATGAAGAGACTAAAAAATAATACAAATTCTGTGAAACTGGAAGCTCTTGTTTTATGGTTATGGATAACAGTATACAAGCAGCGAACACATTTTTAGTTCATTTAGTTTTATACACAGGTCAGGCATATTTTTATCAACTAGCGGAGAAGTTGTGGATAGTAATCAGTCAAGAGTTCAAGGATTTTATGTGGGATGGGAAGAGGGCATGTGTCTAGTAGGATGAGTTGATCCTTCCAATAGAACAAGGGGTTTAGGATTACCTTATTTGAAGGGATATTTTAGAGCTACATTGTTAAGGCTGTTATACGTAACACAAGCAGAAAGCTGCAATTTTAAATTGGAAAGGGATGATGAATCAGGGAGATTAAAGAAATAAGGAGAGGGTAGGATTTTTGATGCCGATCACATTATTACACAGTCATATAGAATATTATATTCATAAAGTAGTAGAAAGTATTGCAAGAAATAAGTCAACATGGGAATGGAAAAAGTATAGTCTGCTGATAGGGATGACTACATTTAGGGGTAGAGAGAGAATAGGCAAGGGGGGGGGGCTGGAATTTACTGCCGTTAACTGGCAAAGGAACTTGGGTATTGAAAGCAAATAATGAGAGGCAAAGGTAATAGAATGGAAATAAACCAAGAAGACATTTGGCTGAAGGATACAGACTTCCTTTCCCTATCAGAGATTGGTATCAAAGTATTGGCAAAGAAAATGGAACAGAAAAATCATATGTGAAAGACCTGCACTGATAGAGGTTTTAGTTACATGTAGAACAAAAGCTACTGTTAAAAAGGGAAAATTAGTAGGGCTTATAAAATATAGCACTACAGCTATAGGACTTTCAGAGGAGGTTAGAAAAGCTTGGGAAGAGAGATTGGATAAGCAGTTCACAAAGAAACAATGGGAGGACATATGTAGATATCCCAAATATGCAAGAGTCTAGAAGATTTAGGATTTTTGCTTGGAAATGTTTGCATAGGTATTTTTATACCCCAAGCAGACTGCAAAGATTCTTTTCTCAGGTAGATTTCAAATGTTTGAGGTGTGATGGGGAAGAAATAGGTAATTGGGAGCATATCTTTTGGGAGTGTAATGAGTTGGCAAATTTTAAAAACTCCCTACAGACCAGTCTGTCAGAAATACTGGGCGAGCAAACAATTGTAACTAATGAAATAATTTTTTTTGATGGGATACATGATCTGAATTTGCCTAGACATTAGTAAGGCCTTAAGATTAATTCTGGTGGCTGCCAAAAAAAAGTAATTAGTAGAGAATGGAATTCAAAGTCTAAACCAACCGTATTTGATGTAGAGTATTGTAAAAGGGTAGGAATAAATTACACAGAAAAAAATTAAAATTGTGGTTACAATGCATGCAGAATAATGTTTGGAGGAAGAATAGAGTTTAAGGCAGGAACTGAACAAATTATATGATGTTAGATCGATGATAATTTATAGAAAATATATACGTGAAGTACGTTTTAACTGTGGACATGTCTGTGGCTTATTTTCTTTTATATAAATGTCTGTTTGCCTTTGTCAATGTTTAAAAAACATTTTTTGAAAAACAAATGGTCTTCAACTGTTATGTCTTGTGCTGTTTTCTTACTGTTAACATCAGTCTTGATATTGTAGGAGGTGGGTAGAACAATATTTTGAAGTAAAGCTAGTGACATATCTGAAAATGAGAATATTGAGAGGTGTATATTCAGCCTTCTGCAGTCCTGAGACATACTATGAACATGCATAAAAAATTTAGTGATAAATGTAACACACACACTGCGCCTGTACCCTCTGGCCATCTCTAAGCATGTCTTTGAGATGTGAGAGAAAACTGGAGCTGGCTGTGTATACTCGCAAAGAAGACATCCCAACCTTGTACTGTCATTTTTTTTTTAAACGAGAGAGTGATGTAGTTTGCATATAACTACTTAAAAGGTTTTGCCATAAGTTTAAGACTGTGAAGGTGTGACCAACTCTTGAGTGATAGCATGTGCTGCTGCTACCTAAATGCAGGTGTTTGCTCTTTTTGGTTGCCCCTACTGCCAGTCTATCATCACTACACCTCAAACACCACCCACACCTACACAACGCACACCCACATATGTGGAGGTCCTCAACATAAACATACCTAAACAAAGGAGACCTCCGAGGCAAAAACACACGCAGTCTCCACAGCCCTCCACAGCACATACCACGCATAATCCACACACCTGTGTCTCATAGTCACTAAGGCTTAGCCGTAAACTCAACATATTTGTTATAGGTGAATCCATTGTGAGGCACACAGATGTGCCTCTCACCAGGCTGGATAAGGAGAAAGTCATGGTTAGCTGTCTGTCAGGGGCCAGAATCCACCATATCACATACACACTTATGTCTCCCAATAACAGGTACTGTTACGACTCTATCGTAGTCCAGGTTGGTGTGAATGACTTCAGACGTACCACCCTGGACTCTATGAAGAGAGACATGATTGAGCTGACTGATTGTGTCCAAGGCATGTATGTCCCTAGCCTTAAGCAGCATTCTACCGTCACCCAGAAAGATACCTCAATACAAACAGAAAATTATTGACTTTAACAGTTGGCTTAGTTTCTGGTGTCATTCCAGGGAGATCCAGTACCTGACAGCCTGGGAAGATATGATCGACAGACCCTGATGCTTTGCCAGAGGTGGGCTTCATGCTTCTGGTAAAGGCTCCTGCCTCCCCCATAGTGCCTTTTTTTTTAGGAAGAGTGATGATGTTAAAACTACCAACAGAAAAATTTTAACAAAACACAAATTAAAGGTCATGCTGCTAAAAGCTAGGAGTCTAAACATGAAACTGCACTCATTGCAAGCATTCTTAACCCTGGATATGCTGACATCTATGCAGTCACAGAAACCTGGTTCAAAGCTGGGGAGAGTACCACAGCCATACCAGGTTACTCATCCTATCATACATTCAGACCCCAAACTGTGATCAACCACAGCCATACCAGGTTACTCATCCTATCATACATTCAGACCCCAAACCGTGATCAGTAAAGGCAATGGAGGTGGAGTTTCAATATGTATTAAAGGCATACAACCTCCAGGCTGGTCAAACAGTATGACGCACAGTAGACATTCCAGGTGCAGTTAACCATTGACAAGGCCCTATTCAAATCGTAAATAGCTACAGGCCCCCAAATCTGACTCAAGATGCCCAATCCGCCTATCTGGACCTGTTTGAATCTATCAAGATTCAACCCTTTACCCTGATCCTGGGTGAGTTCAACTACCCAGACAGACTGGAAGAACTATTGGCCAGCTAAGAACTTGGTTATATTCAACTGGACGTATAAGAGAATTTAAGTACCTTTATCTGCACTTTTTTTTTTAAAAAAATACAGTATTTAATTTGAGTGTTGAAGGAATTTTTAACTGAAGTTATTCTGCTCTTCAGTAACTTGAACTGAAGCTAGTGTTGGCTGAATTTTGTTATTTGCTAGTAATTACAGGTGTGGGGGTAGCCACATTCTTTGATTTCCTGTCCTTGCATATTTAAACTGGTGCATGTGAAATAATTCCTGCTTTAAAACTTCAGCTTGGCCAGCTAAGAACTTGGTTATATTCAACTGGACGTATAAGAGAATTTAAGTACCTTTATCTGCACTTTTTTTTAAAAAAATACAGTATTTAATTTGAGTGTTGAAGGAATTTTTAACTGAAGTTATTCTGCTCTTCAGTAACTTGAACTGAAGCTAGTGTTGGCTGAATTTTGTTATTTGCTAGTAATTACAGGTGTGGGGGTAGCCACATTCTTTGATTTCCTGTCCTTGCAGATTTAAACTGGTGCATGTGAAATAATTCCTGCTTTAAAACTTCAGCTTGGCCAGCTAAGAACTTGGTTATATTCAACTGGACGTATAAGAGAATTTAAGTACCTTTATCTGCACTTTTTTTAAAAAAAAAATACAGTATTTAATTTGAGTGTTGAAGGAATTTTTAACTGAAGTTATTCTGCTCTTCAGTAACTTGAACTGAAGCTAGTGTTGGCTGAATTTTGTTATTTGCTAGTAATTACAGGTGTGGGGGTAGCCACATTCTTTGATTTCCTGTCCTTGCATATTTAAACTGGTGCATGTGAAATAATTCCTGCTTTAAAACTTCAGCTTGGCCAGCTAAGAACTTGGTTATATTCAACTGGACGTATAAGAGAATTTAAGTACCTTTATCTGCACTTTTTTTAAAAAAATACAGTATTTAATTTGAGTGTTGAAGGAATTTTTAACTGAAGTTATTCTGCTCTTCAGTAACTTGAACTGAAGCTAGTGTTGGCTGAATTTTGTTATTTGCTAGTAATTACAGGTGTGGGGGTAGCCACATTCTTTGATTTCCTGTCCTTGCATATTTAAACTGGTGCATGTGAAATAATTCCTGCTTTAAAACTTCAGCTTGGCCAGCTACGAACTTGGTTATATTCAACTGGACGTATAAGAGAATTTAAGTACCTTTATCTGCACTTTTTTAAAAAAAATACAGTATTTAATTTGAGTGTTGAAGGAATTTTTAACTGAAGTTATTCTGCTCTTCAGTAACTTGAACTGAAGCTAGTGTTGGCTGAATTTTGTTATTTGCTAGTAATTACAGGTGTGGGGGTAGCCACATTCTTTGATTTCCTGTCCTTGCATATTTAAACTGGTGCATGTGAAATAATTCCTGCTTTAAAACTTCAGCTTGGCCAGCTAAGAACTTGGTTATATTCAACTGGACGTATAAGAGAATTTAAGTACCTTTATCTGCACTTTTTTTTAAAAAAAATACAGTATTTAATTTGAGTGTTGAAGGAATTTTTAACTGAAGTTATTCTGCTCTTCAGTAACTTGAACTGAAGCTAGTGTTGGCTGAATTTTGTTATTTGCTAGTAATTACAGGTGTGGGGGTAGCCACATTCTTTGATTTCCTGTCCTTGCATATTTAAACTGGTGCATGTGAAATAATTCCTGCTTTAAAACTTCAGCTTGGCCAGCTAAGAACTTGGTTATATTCAACTGGACGTATAAGAGAATTTAAGTACCTTTATCTGCACTTTTTTTTAAAAATACAGTATTTAATTTGAGTGTTGAAGGAATTTTTAACTGAAGTTATTCTGCTCTTCAGTAACTTGAACTGAAGCTAGTGTTGGCTGAATTTTGTTATTTGCTAGTAATTACAGGTGTGGGGGTAGCCACATTCTTTGATTTCCTGTCCTTGCATATTTAAACTGGTGCATGTGAAGTAATTCCTGCTTTAAAACTTCAGCTTGGCCAGCTAAGAACTTGGTTATATTCAACTGGACGTATAAGAGAATTTAAGTACCTTTATCTGCACTTTTCTTTAAAAAAATACAGTATTTAATTTGAGTGTTGAAGGAATTTTTAACTGAAGTTATGTAACTTGAACTGAAGCTAGTGTTGGCTGAATTTTGTTATTTGCTAGTAATTACAGGTGTGGGGGTAGCCACATTCTTTGATTTCCTGTCCTTGCATATTTAAACTGGTGCTTGTAAAATAATTCCTGCTTTAAAACTTCAGCTTGGCCAGCTAAGAACTTGGTTATATTCAACTGGACGTATAAGAGAATTTAAGTACCTTTATCTGCACTTTTTTTTTAAAAAATACAGTATTTAATTTGAGTGTTGAAGGAATTTTTAACCGAAGTTATTCTGCTCTTCAGTAACTTGAACTGAAGCTAGTGTTGGCTGAATTTTGTTATTTGCTAGTAATTACAGGTGTGGGGTAGCCACATTCTTTGATTTCCTGTCCTTGCATATTTAAACTGGTGCATGTGAAATAATTCCTGCTTTAAAACTTCAGCTTGGCCAGCTAAGAACTTGGTTATATTCAACTGGACGTATAAGAGAATTTAAGTACCTTTATCTGCACTTTTTTTTAAAAAAATACAGTATTTAATTTGAGTGTTGAAGGAATTTTTAACTGAAGTTATTCTGCTCTTCAGTTATTCCCACCCACCTGCCCTGTTTTTGTTTTGGTGTTAATCTTAGTGGCATTGAAACTGCCCGCCCCTCAGCCTGCCTCTGGGCCCATCTCATTTGCTCACTCAACTGAGTGCAGTGAGATCATATTCTGATTTCAGGCACTCCTACTGTGTACAAAGAGAGCATCTGGGAAATAGAAAAAAAAAAAAAAAATAAGCTTATTTCCTGCCTTTCTTGTTAAGTGGTACAGACTATTTGTAGGCTTCTGAGCCCCCAAGCCCTTCTGTGTTTGAGGGAAGCCTTCTAGCTTGTTTTTTTCTTATAACTAGCCAGTTTTCTAGTTTCAGCACTCAAATCTGTTTCTTTGATCTCAGCACTTGTTCAGGAAAAAAAAAAAATCATCTGCTTTTACTGTACTTGTGTTTTTACCTACTTCTTTTTACTTTTGCATCATCTTAAAATACTCAATTGTATTTATTACTGCTTGGTGTAACTCATTCTAAGCCTTTTGGTTTAAACACTTGGGCTTCGGACCAGTTAGTTGTTTTGCACTGAGAGGGTTTGTGGTCTGCACTGTTGTGGCAGAACAGGTAGCTTACATCCTTCTAGGTTGAGAACTGCTGATTGAGGGCTCAGTGTCTGTTATTCTAAAAGTGTATTAATTCTGGTTTAAGCACTTGGGCTTTCAAGCCAGTTATTTTACATTAAGAGGGTTCGTGGTCTGCACTCTTGTGGGAGGAGAGGCTGGACTCTGCCCTTCTGAGCTGGGAATTTCTGGTTAAAGGCTTATAGTGCATGCATATCTGAACTGTTTCTTACTGAAGTTGGTGCCTTGTTTGCTGTGGCATAGACTGGATTCAGGCCTGCTGGATCTAGCTTTGTTTGTGTAACTTGAGCACTAATCCAGACATTCTCTAAAGTATTCAATGGTATTTATTACTGCTTGGTTGTAACTTGATTAAAGTGTAGCTATCATTCTAGTCTTTTGGATTAAGCACTTGGGCTTCAGACCAGTTGTTTTACATTAGGAAGGTTTGTGGCAAGCACTGTGGTGGCAGGACAGGTAGCTTTCATCCTTCTAAGTTGGGAACTGCTGATTTGAGAGCCCAGTGTCCAAGTGTATTAGTTCTGGTTTAGGCACTTGGGCTTCAGGCCAGTTATTTTACATTAAGAAGGTTCGTGGTCTGCACTCTTGTGGGAGAAGAGGCTGGACTCTGCCCTTCTGAGCTGGGAATTTCTGGTTAGAGGTTTATAGTGCCTGAATATTTGAACTGTATCTTACTGAAATTGGTTCACCTTGTTTGCTCTAGCATAGACTAGATCCAGGCCTGCTGAATCTAGCTTTGTTTATATGCTTGTTGTTTGTTTGCTTATTTCCCTGGAAGCTAATTCCACCTAATACGCAACTTCTCAGCGCTTCTGTGGATCACTAGTGATATCTGCATTGCTTACTGTACTTATTTCCTTGTTTCACTTGAAAGAAAGTTACTGTTTGTCGTTTTGCATTTAGTTACTTGTAACACATTGCACTCAAGTTACCTGGCACTTGCTCACTAAAGCAATTATATAAGTCAGCACTAAAAATTAAAAGCACTACACCCTCACTCCCCACTGGCCCTTGTTTTCAATTAAGGAATTCCCAATATTATTCTAGCATGTCCAAAGGTCAGTTGTCAATCTTCTCTCCGGTCCAGCTGGTGAATCTGGGAATCTTGAGGCAATGTTATAACTGCCTCATGTACACAGGCAGCCCTCTCCTCCTCCCACATAACACAAATACTTGCGAGATGCAGCTATTTAGCCAAACTGGAGGCTGAGCTCTCTCAACTCAGGACTGGCAAGACCAGACAGGAGGAGAAGGCAACTACACACACCACAAAACCAGCCTCACATAATGCTACCACTCCACTGAATCAAACACATAAACACACAAAGACATACTCGGAGGCTCTGAGTAAAATTTACCTAAACAGCAGAGGCCTCCAAAGCAGACACCCAAACAACTGCTACCTCAAGACGCCCCACAAGCAACACATAAACCACAAAAGCAGTGTGCAAAGCAGTCACAGCCCTTAAGGCCAAATACAACACCAAACATACTTGTCATAGGTGACTCCATAGTCAGACACACTGACGTCCCACTCACCAGGCTGAACAAGGAGAGGGTCACAGTAAGCTGCCTATCGGGTGCTAGAATCCGCCACATAACACAAGCACTCAGGTCCCTCCACGGCAAGTACAAATATGACACAGTCATTGTCCATGCTGGTGTGAACGACCTGAGACATACCTCCCTGGACTACATGAAAAGAGACATAGAGGAGCTCTCTGATTATGTAGCCCAGGCAGGTATGACCCTAACCCTGAGCAGTATCCTTCCTTCACCAAGAATGATGCCACAATATAGAGACAAGATGATCAGCTTTAACAATTGGCTTAATGTCTGGTGTCATTCAAAGGGGATCCAGTGTCTGTCTGCCTGGGATGACATGCTTG
The DNA here is from genome assembly GCF_019279795.1 of Protopterus annectens. NCBI lineage: Eukaryota > Metazoa > Chordata > Ceratodontiformes > Protopteridae > Protopterus > Protopterus annectens. The sequence continues at coordinate 995,320,713 of NC_056731.1, read as the reverse complement.
ACAAGCCACGCTGCTTAAGGGACGGCTTGCACCTGTCACCCTGGGATTCGGATATTGGCTAAGGCTCTTGCCACCCCCATAGTGCCTTTTTTAGGCAAGGCTCAAATTCTAAACCTACCACCCTAGAAAACAAAAATGGGAAGAAACTGAGGGTAATGCTGCTCAATGCCAGAAGTCTAAATCTCAAAATGCACGCACTCGAGGCCCTTCTCAGTATGGAGAACATCGATGTCTGTGCCGTAACTGAAACCTGGTTCAAAGCTCCTGAGAGCACCCCGGCACTATTAGGTTTTACCTCATATCATGCGTTCCGGCCCCAAAACCCGGACCACACCACAAAAGGAGGGGGTGTATCCATATTCATAAAGGATACCCACACCTCCAGGTTGGTGTCAACGCACGAAGCTTCGGAAACCATCCAGGTGCAACTAACCATAGGCAAAACTGCTCTACAAATTGTAGCATGCTACAGGCCACCCTCTCAAACTCAGGAACCCCACACAGCCTTCCTGAAGATACTGGAGGGTATAAATGTATCTCCAAACACCATCATATTGGGTGACTTCAACTACCCGAATATAGACTGGGAACATTACTCAAGCCCTAACTTTCTAGCCCAACGGTTCCTGGAGTTCATAAATTCAAATGCCATGGAACAGCTAGTCACTGTTCCCACGAGAGGAGAAAATATATTAGATCTCATTGTCACAAACATGGGGACAAAATGCTCCACACCGGAAGTATATCCCTCATTGGTGAGATCTGATCATAAACTAATCTCACTGGAAATCCACATCCCCCCACCCCAAACTAAAAAGACCATAGTGAAGAACTTCTCTAAAGCAAACTTCACACTACTCAAGACTGGTGTGGTATCCTTCAAGGCCCCTGAGCCAGTGGAAACCACAACCCAAGCTGCGGAAGCCCTTACAAATGCCTTCTATGAACACCTCCAGGATTGCATGGATCAGGCAATCCCAAATAAAACCAAGACTCTTTCCACAAAGGGCAAACGTCCAGTCTGGTGGACCCCAGCCATTAAACTTTACAATAAGAGGAGAAAGCTATTACATGATAGAACAAAATCCGTAAAAGGAAGTCACCCCTGATCATTATTAGTAAAAAAATACGAGCACTCATAAAATCAACTAAGGCCAATTTTGAGAGAAAAATTGCCATGGATTCAAAGGACAATCATAAGGCCTTTTTCAGCTATGTTAGGAACCTGGGTGGAAACTCCCAGATATGCTCAGAATTAGTCCAAAATGATACAAAAATCACTGAACCCACAGACATTGCCAACATACTGGCAGACAGGTTCAGTGCAAACTTCACCCCCCTCTCCCCTCCTAAAGGAGAGATAACTATCCCAGCCGAGTGTAGCCTCCCGGACATCTCAAATGCGCAGGTGAAAGCTGCTCTCTCTAAAGCTAAAAACACAGCATCAATGGGACCGGATGGTGTCCCCGGCTGTGTGCTACACGAGCTAAATGAGGAATTAAACCCGCACATAAGGCAGCTGTTTAATCTCAGCCTTACCACAGGATACGTGCCCAAGGAGTGGCGTACGGCAACTGTGGTCCCACTCCACAAAGGCGGCGCCTCTACGGACCCTGGTAATTACGCCCCATAAGCTTAACAAGTCTAGTCTGCAAAGCTATGGAGAGGATCATAATGGAGCTCATAAACAAAGATATAGGGGACTTGCAGACATTGGACCCGACCCAGTTTGGCTTTGTCAAGGGAAGATCATGCCTTTTGAACTTGGTCGACTTCTTGAAACAGTCACCAAGGCCATTGATGAGGAAAGGCAGTCCATACAGCCTACCTTGACCTTGCAAAGGCTTTCGACACAATACCCCACTCGGGTATTGTAGAAAAACTTACCAGCTTAAATGTAAACCCATATGTCACAAGATGGGTTGCAAACTGGCTTAAGGACAGAACCCACAGGGTTAGAGTTGCTGGCGCTGTGTCAGACTCCAAGCCGGTCACAAGTGGTGTCCCACAGGGCTCGGTCCTTGGCCCCTATTGTTTGGCATCTACTTCTCAGAAGTACAGGCCAACATGGGAGGACTTTGGCTGACAAAGTTTGCAGACGACTGCAAACTGGGCGCCATAGTGGAAAGTGCATCGGACACGGATATCCTTCAGAAGGGATTCACGGAAACAGATAGCTGGTGCCAGAGCCATGGCCTGAAGTTAAACGCCAAAAAATGTATAGTCATACCCTTCGGGAAAAACAAAGTAACCCCAAGCTACCATATAGGTGGCAATCCACTAAGCACAGAAGAGGTTATCAGGGACCTGGGGACCCAGGTTGACAGTGGCCTTTCTTTTGACACTCACATTGCTAAAGTGGTTAGAAAGACCTTCTACATTGCCCACCTGATCATGAAGGGCTTCACGTCATTGTTCCCCTGTACTCTTCACTTATCAGACCAATGATAGAGTACAATGCCCCATTCGGGATGTATCTCACCCAACATCTGCAGCAATTGGAGAGACCCCAAAAGTTCCTCACCAAAAGGATAAAGGGACTCCAAAATCTGTCATATGCTGCCAGATTGAAGAAACTCCAGCTCTATTCAGTCGCATACCGTCTGCTCAGAGGTGACATGTGCCTGACATACAAGGCCATGTCCAACCCGGAATTAATGGACATGCTCCACCTCAAAAAATCCAAATCCACCAAAACCACTAGAGCAAGCGACTTAAACCTTAGCACGGATATAAATAGGACGTGCTGGAGGGATAGATTTATCACTCAGAGACTCCCTATGCTGTGGAATAAAATCCCGGTCCATGTGAGGCAGAGCACCTCGCTGACTCTGTTCGAGAAATCTAGACCTGTGGATGGGAGATCGTAGGTTTACCCCGGGAATCATCTCTGTGTCACTGCTGGACAGAGGCACAACAAACTAATGGGCACAGTATTTTTTCATATAAGGGGTGGCGTAAGCCACAAAAATTTGGGCTAGGCTTATAAATGCCTTAGGGCAGATAGCCTAGTATAAACCTATGAACCTATGAACTACTCATGCCAGAACACAAATGCCCAGAGATTCCTTGATTTTGTCACTTCAAACGCCTTGGAACAGCTAGTCGATACCCCCACAAGAGGTGATAATATCTTTGACTTGGTATTATCCAACATGAGTAACCATAGCATCATCCCTACAGTACATTCCTCCCTGGTAAGATCCAGCCATAAAGTTGTCACTGTCGAACCCCACCCCCCAACTAGGGTCAGACACAAAAACTTCTCCAAAGCTGATTACAGCCTCCTGAGGGATGGTATAAACAGCTTCACAGCCCCCTCACCCTCTGTAGCAGCTGGCACCAATATCCAAAAATACACCAAAGTACTATGCGAACATTTATATAGATGCATGGAATCTGGAATAACCAACAGAACTAAAGCCATCCTCCACAAGGAAGAGTAAACCTGTCTGGTGGACATCTGCAATAAATAAATACTATAACAAAAGGAAAGAAAATTGCTTGCCAAGACCAAGAAGAAGCAGGTGCCCAATTGGAAGCAATGTCTCCTTAGCCTGAACAAGCAAATAAGAGCACTAGTGAAATCCTCCAAAGCAAACTTCGAGTCCAAATTGGCTACATCTACTAGACACAATCATAAGGCCTTCTTCACATATGTCCACAACCTCAAAGGAAGCACCCAGATCTGTTCAGAACTGGTGGTCAGGGGTGCCACATGTACAAATGCCGTAGATACAGCAAACTTGCTGGCTGACAGATTCAGTGAAAACTTCACTCCTTGCCCCCCCCCCCCCCCAATCAGTAAATCAGGACATCCCCAGTACCTGCCCCTTTCCCTTTATATCTAGGGAACAGGTCAACACTGCTCTCTCAAAGGCAAAAAATACAGTCTCCATGAGACCCGATAACATCCCAGGCTGCATCCTGTGAGAACTGAGGCAGGAACTTGCAGCACCATTAGGCGCCCTATTCAGCCAAAGCCTGAGTACCAGCTTCATCCCAGCTGAGTGGAGAATAGCCACTGTTTTCCCTTTGCTCAAAAGTGGAGTGTCCACCGATCTGGGAAGTTGTAGGCCCATCAGCCTAACTAGCCTAATTTGCAAGGCCATGGAATGGATCATCATGGACCAAATTAACAAGGACATTGGCAACCTCCAAACACTTGATTCCACACAGTTTGGCTTTATCAATGGGAGTTCATGTCTGCTAAACTTGGTCAACTTCGAGACAGTCACCAAAGCCATGGATGAGGGGATGACTATGCACACCGCCTACCTTGACCTGGCCAAAGCTTTCGACACTATTCCCCACTGGAGCAAAATAGATAAACGCTCTCAGCTAGGCATCAGTCCATATGTTACCAGATGAGTAGCAAACTGGCTCACTGGTAGAACCCACCTAGTTAAAACAAGTGGCATACCCCAGCATTCTATCTTGGGGCCTCTGTTATTTGGGATATATTTGTCAGAGGTGTAGGCCAAAACTAGTGGGCTATGGCTGATCAAGTTTGCAGATGACTGCAGGCTGGGTGCTGTCATCAATTCCCGTAGTGATGTGGACATCCTCCAAGAAAGTTTCACCCAGACAAATGACTGGTGCCAGAAACATGGCGTTAAGCTGAATACCAAAAAATGTATCATCATCCCCTTTGGGAAGAGTGATGTTCCCCAGAAATTATCACATTGTTAACAACGTCTTAAGCACGCAATCCGTTGTGAGGGATTTGGGCACCCAGGTTGATAACAGCCTGACTTTTAGCCACCATGTTGCTTCCATTGTACAGAAAGCCTTCAATATGGCCCACCTCATAAGTAAAGGGTATCTCATCCATGGACAAGGAGGTCATAATATCCCTGTAGTCTTCCCTTATAAGGCCCATTATTGAGTATAACGCCCCTTTCGGCATGTACCTCATAAACCACATGCAGCAGCTGGAAAAACCACAGAGATTCCTCACCAGGAGAATACAGGGCCTCAAACATCTACCATACACAGGCTAAAAGCCCTATCCCTGTACTCAGTTTCATATAGACTCCTCAGAGGTGACCTCTGTCTGGCATACAAGGCGATCTCAGACCCCGCCTTGATGGGACTGCTGCATATCCGCAAGTCAAGCTTCTCTCAAGTAACCTGCATGCATGGCCTCAACCTGGTCTGTGACATCAACAGGACTTATTGGCATGACAGCTTTGTGTCCCAGAGAATCCCCCATCTGTGGAATAGAGTCCTCTCCACGTCAGGCAGAGTACCTCTTTACTCCTTTTTAAGCGCAACCTGGATAACTGGATGAGAAACAGAAAATACAGCCCTGGGATTCCACCAGTGTCCCTGCTGGACAGGGCCATCAGGTGCTGACATGTCTAAACATGGGCTAAACTCTTCGCTAGACTTATAAAGGCCTCGGGGCCAGTAGCCTAGTAACGTCCTGTGATCCTTCCTATGATCAGCCCGTCTTAACCTTTCAGCCCATTTAGTTTGACTCAGAGTGGCCATTATTCAGTGCAGGTGGTTGAAGGGATTTTTTTCTTGTTCCCCAGTGCTTCCTTGTAGATACTGTTTTAGCAGAACAGAAGGGGGGTGTACAGTGGGCTGACTTGCTGATCATCCTTTCATTCTGCAAAGAATAATTAGGGATAGGTTTCTGTGCTGAGACCACTCCTGCTTGGCATTTACTTTTCTGAAGTAAAAGCCAGTACCAAAGGGTTGTGGCTAACTAAGTTTGCAGATGACTGCAAGCTAGGAGCAGTCATTAAATCCCTAAATAACTTAACCATCCTGCAGGAAGGTTTGTCTTGAATAAATCATGATCTGAAACTAAATGCCAAAAATGCACTATTGTATCCTTTGGGAAGTTGCCTACCCCAGGGAACTTCCACATTGATAATATGCCCCTAAGAGTTGATCCAGTTGTTTGGGATTTGGGAACTTTTGGCACTCTTTCTGTATTGTATGATATTTTGGTTTTATTGAACAGATTATTTTTAATAGAGAAAGAGATATGATTTGGTAGTAATGGCTGCCAGGGTTCATGATGATTTAGGTAAGACTAATGAATGACTAATGTTAAGTTGTCAATCTCGCCTTCATTCTTGCTTGATGGGTTCGGAGCCGATCCCTCGGCTCCGACTCGGCACTTGCTAAGCTCGAGAGTCACTTTTACCAGCTCGAGGCAGCCCCATATCCCATGATGCAAGGCGGTAAGTACCCAGATCTCGTTTGCCGCTTCGCTTATGAGGTCCTCCTTTTACCAGCTCCTGGTAAGTGATTCACTTTATTGATATTAAAGCCCCTTTTTGTTAAAAAAAACCTTTATTGTTAATTATAAGTTAATTATTTAGATTTCCTGACAGAAATTCCCTGTCTCTTTTAATTTTTTTTAGTCAAACTTTACCCATCCCATCCCCTCCCTGTTAGGGTGTGTGTGTGTTTGTTTTTAGGAATACCCTTTTGGTATTTTCTTTAATTTAAATTTTTTGACTGGTGTGTGTGTGTGTTTTAAGCACCATGTCAAAGGAGAGGGTCTCAGGTTTTAAGAAGTGTGACTCGTGCTGTCAGAAGATGTCTCTGACAGACGGTCACACTTCTTGCCTGTATTGCCTGGGGCCTCTTCACCTGCAGGACTCCTGTGCTATTTGTCATTCCTTCAGCCAGAGAGTCCTGCAGGAAAGACGCAACAAGCTGATACTTAGGGGCCTTCTTAAGCCGGAGGGCTCTCCGGCTAAGTCGGCTCCATCAAAATCAGCAAAATCTTCCAAGGCCCAGGCTTCTGTTCCTAAGCCTGCGGCCTCGGCTCCGACTCGTTCTGAGTCGAGATCGGCTCCGGCTGGAGCCGATTCTGGCTTAACAAAGCCTTCGGCGCCGATGGCTATCGGCGCCGAATCTGCATCGACCACTTCGGTGTCGGCTCCGATCGGTTCCGACACCCATGTGGCACAGGCATCGGTGTCGGCTCCGATCGGCTCCGACACCGTTACTTTGGTGGCTGTATCGGCTCTGGCTGGAGCCGATACATCGAGGCTTCCTGTCGGCTCCGAGAAGTCGGCTCCGACAGGATCTATGGTATCGGTTCCGATGGCTCATTCCAGGAAGAGGTCGAGGTCTCCTTCCTTGGAGCCGATACTTTCGGCTCCGGCTTCACCTCTTCTTCGAACGGAGCCATCGGAGCCGATCTTCAAGGTCATCCAGACTGTCAGATCATGACCTAGAGAGTGGTCAGTAGATTACTTAAGTCACAGGTACTGGCCCAAATGTTACATAGTCCGTCTCAACAGACGACTGTTGGTCCACACCCCGTTACAGTTCCTCCTTCAACTCTACCCCAGAGCTTGGAGTTGGAGTCTTCCGGAATGGTTACTGCTACGGCTGGAGGACGGATACCCCCTTCTGTTCCTTCAGCCTCTACTCTTATCCCCTCTTCGAGACCTTCCTTAGAGGGATTCGGTGGTCGGGCTTCCATGGTCTCCTCCGAGGGGGTGAGTGGCATCGGACCCTTGTCTGAACCCGCTCTTCCCCTTGGAGCCTCGGCCTTGGTGAGCTCGGCTCCGACATCTGCCTCGGAGACTTCCCTTTCGGTGGTCCCTGGAGTTCCTAGCTCTTCGGAACGGGTTCTCTCGGACCTGCCTGGGAGGGGAGCATTCGAGGTGATGAAGAGTGTGCTGGCCACTGGTATCAGTCAGCAGTCTGTTCCCGTAGCTCCTCCCTCTATAGTACCTGTTGACATCTCTGCCACTTCTCTTGCTACGGGACCTAGAGATCCTCCCCCTCAGGTTTCCCCATTGGGAATTTCCCCCTCTTCCGAGGATTCTCCTGATGTTTCGGGAGATCCTCCTAGGAAGAGGACTTGTAAGAGAAAGCGTGTACACTCCCCCGAGTCTGTCACTTCGGATACTGATTTTGATGAGTCAGAGGGATCCCCTAGATCCCCCTCTGAGGATGTCTCCTTCTCAGACATCCTAGAACTCCTGAAACAGAGGGGAAACTGGCCCACCAACAATCCCTCTGAGGATGAATCAGTATACCTAGAGGCGTTTGGATCTCGGCCCTCCACCTCCTGGGTGTCTCCGCCTTTCGACCCCCTTATGCAGGTTATTGCACGAAAGGCGTGGGCAGCTCCTGACTCTGTAGAGCCAGTCCCTAGGAGGCCTTCAAAATTTATCACTGCCCTGTGTGACAAACAATTCCTCACTAAGGGTGTCCCCGCTGATGCCATGGTGGTGGCTGCGGCCACCAAAAAGGAACTTGCAGATCCTTCCGTGCCCGTCCATCCTCCTAATAAGGACTCTAGGACCATGGATAGGTACGGTGGCGGATGTTTTCCTCAGCGACCTTTGCTATGCGTTCGCTGAATTACCTATGTCACTTCACCAGACTCCAGAGGGATATCCTTAAGGAGCTGGGTGAAGTAGTTCAGGATCCTACAGCTGCAGGGGCTCAAGAAAAATTGCTTCAGCTAGGAACCCTCAATTCCATTGCAAACTCCTCCATGCGGCTAATATATTATGCTGCGGATGGAGCAGTAGAGCCGCAGGTACAGGTGTGGCTCTTAGGCGCCAAGCCTGGATGCGGCTATGTGATTTTGCGGATCCCTTTAAGGCGTCCTTCACAAATTCTCCCTTTGATGGGTCAGCTTTGTTTGGCCCTCAGGTGAAGGAAACCTTGACCAGGTGCGAACAGGACGGCAAGACTCTTTCTGCTGTTGGAGTCCGTTTTCCACCCCTTCTAGACCTTATCCCAAAGGACAGAAAGGTGGGAAAATGTGGTTCCGTAAATCCCAAGGAGTCACGCCGGATTCACGTGGTCAGTTTACCCCTAGAGGCAGAGGGGTAACAACAACAGGCCGCGCTCTAGAGGCAGAGGGGGTCCGAAAACCAGGGAAACAGAGAGCCTCTCTCTGACAAGCCCTTTCAGCATCCCTGAGGTGTGGCCCGGCTGTCCCTCCGTGGAGGCAGTCGGGAAGATTATCACTGTACCCAGAAGCCTGGCATTCCCTCACTCAAGACAGATGGGTACAGTCGATCATATCCAAGGGTTACATAATTCCTTTCGAGGAAAGTCCCTTCCCCTCAAATTCCCTTCCAGATGTACCACCCGGTCTAAGGGAAATTGCAGAGTTAGAAGTCTCAAAACTACTGCAAAAAAGAGCCATTCAGCCAGTTACAATAGACCATTCAGAGCCGGAATCTACTCAAGGTTCTTTTTGGTCCCCAAAAAGACGGGAGATTGGAGACCAATATTGGATCTCAGCAGACTCAACAAGTCTGTCAGGAAGACAAGATTCCGAATGGTCACTCTTCAGTCAATTCTGCCCTTCTTACAGAAGGACAACTGGATGTGCTCAATAGATCTTCAGGATGTGTACTATCACATCAAAATTCACAGACGCTCCAGGAGATTTCTCGGCTTTCGGCTGGGGTCCAGTCATTTCCAGTTCAGAGCCCTGCCCTTTGGTCTCACTACAGCCCCCAGAGTGTTCACCAAATGCATGGCAGTGGTCACGGCTCACCTGAGACGTCAAGGATTCCAGGTGTTTCCGTATCTCGACGACTGGCTCCTGTCAGCCACCACCAGGCATCAGCTTATACAAGCCAGGGATTACACAATAGACCTTTGTTCTCATTTGGGCATCTCAATCAACTTCGAAAAGTCATCCTTATCGCCCTGCCAGTCTATTCCTTCATAGGCGCAAACTTAAACACTGTTCGGATGTCAGCTACCCTTACAGATCAAAGAGTTTCAGACATTCAGAGTCATGTCAGGATCATTCTGGTCAACAAGAAAGTTCAGGCCAGAATGGTTCTAAAGGTATTAGGTCTCATGGCTGCGGCCATTACTCTTCTTCCCCTGGCTCAATTCTACATGCGCCTTCTTCAGTGGATGCTGTTCACACAATGGTCATACCAGCAACTTCCAATGCGTCACCAGATTCTGGTGACACAGACATGCAAAGAGCATCTTGCTTGGTGGATCACATCTCCTCAGGTTCACCAAGGCAGGTACTTTGTACCCCCATCCCCGATAGCCACTGTCACCACGGATGCCTCCCTGATCGGGTGGGGGTCATTATCAGGGCAGGATGGTTCATGGGACGTGGCAGCCGTTCGAGTACCATCTGCACATAAATGTCCTGGAGATGAGAGCAGTGCTTTTAACGTTGCAAGCCCTCAACGACTTTCTTCCCGTAGCGACAATTGCAGTCCACACAGACAACATGTCTGTAGTTTGGTATATCAACAAACAGGGCGGAACCAAGTCCTACCCCTTGTGTCGAAGCGCTCAGACTATGGCAATGGGCGATCTCCTCTCATCGGTTTCTGGTAGCAACGCATATCCCTGGGAAAACCAACATTGTAGCGGACAGATTGAGCAGAGCTATTCTCATGCCTCACGAGTGGTCTCTCAAGCAATCTATAGCGGAAGAGATTTTTCTGGAATGGGGTCGTCCATGTTGCGATCTTTTTGCTACTCCCCAAAACAGCAAATGTCCAGACTTCTTCAGCCTCTTCCCTCTATCAGGCCATCCCCCCAGAGACGCTCTGACCCAGGATTGGCCCCAGGGACTTCTTTATGCCTTCCCTCCATTTCCTCTGATCCCTCAGGTTATCCAGAAAGCTACCGTTTTGAGAGCCAAATTGATTCTCATTGCCCCTTACTGGCCTCGACAGGTTTGGTTCCCGTTCCTGCATCGTCACCTTTTGGTGCAGCCGTGGCATCTGGACCCAGTGCCAGATCTTCTGATACACCAATCGGGTCAGCTGCACCGGTCAATCCCTTCTCTCAACCTCACAGCATGGTTGCTCCACTTCCTTCCTTAGCCAGGCTTCCTTTGATCTCTAACCCAGTTAGAGACATCATAGTAGCTTCACTAAAATCCTCTACCAGGAGGATTTATACAAGCAAATGGAAACGTTTCTCTTATTGGGCTAAGGCCAAGAATATTGATCCTTTTACTGCCCCTGTTCAGGCAGTCCTGGACTTCTTAGCAGAGATTTTTCATGCAGGCTCCTCTTCTTCCACAGTCCGAGTTCAATTGGCTGCTATTTCCAATTTTCATGTCGGGATAGCAGATCATAATATTATGTCCCATAGGCTCTGCAGGGCCTTCTTGAAAGGAATTTTCCTACTAAAGCCTCCAATCAGGAATCCTCCTCCTCAGTGGGATCTAAATTTAGTGCTGACATCCTTGATTCTTCCCCTTGAGCCAGCTGTTTCTTGTTCCTGAAACATCTTTCTTGGAAAACTTTATTCCTAGTGGCTATTACATCTGCCAGGAGGGTGTCTGAACTTCATGCTCTTCGGTTCGACCCCCTATTTGATTTTTCACAAAGACAGAGTATCTTTGAGAACTAACCCAACCTTTTGCCTAAGGTCGCTTCAAAGAACAATTTGAATCAATCCATTGATCTCCTGTATTTTTCCCTAACTATTCAGATAGGGCTGAACAAAAGCTACATTATCTTGATGTCCACCGTCAACTTAGATATTATTTGGACAGAACAAAAATTTAGAAAATCTGATCAACTTTTTGTTTCCTATGCGGATAATAAAAAGGCCTTCCTGTTTCTAAAGTGACCTTGTCCAGATGGCTTTCTTGGTCATCTCTGAAATTTATACTCAGGGGAAAACAGCTGTGCTCAAAACCTAAAGCACATTCAACTAGGAGCTTAGCTACTTCTACAGCTTTTCAAGCTAGACTTCCTTTGGACACTATTTGTGCAGCGCCACTTGGGCCACTCCTCACACTTTTGTTTCCCATTACAAATTGGACTTGGCCTCCAGGGACAGAGCCAGTTTTGGCTCTACAGTCCTCAAGAGTTTGTTCCATTGAGCCACCCAGGATAGAGGTGCTAGGGACGCGGTCCCATCAAGCAAGAATGAAGGCGAGATTGACAACTTAACATTAAGAAGTTTTGTACCTACCATAACGTTCCATGTTAGTTGTCTTCTCTCGCCTTCTTTCTTGCGACCCTCCCTCCTTCCCCCTGGCCTGGACAGACCTTGTTATAAGAAACTGTTATGATGAAGACCATTCAGACCTGGTCCTTCTTCCATCTGTAAGTTTTTCTTTCTTCCTTTGGGAAGTTTTTTATGCTTGGTGTTATTGCCCTTTGTCATCAAACGAGATCTGGGTACTTGCCGCCTTGCATCATGGGATATGGGGCTGCCTCGAGCTGGTAAAAGTGACTCTCGAGCTTAGCAAGTGCCGAGTCGGAGCCGAGGGATCGGCTCCGAACCCATCAAGCAAGAAAGAAGGCGAGAGAAGACAACTAACATGGAACGTTATGGTAGGTACATAACTTCTTATTTTGTAGTTTTAGTAATGAAATTATTAAACTAAGCAAAGAGTTTGCTTTGATTTGATTTTATCTGATGTAATCCTTTCTTTTTAGTTTAATATGTTATTTAGAGTGGCAAGAGGTTTTACTAATAATGTTAGGAAAATGTTTTTAAAACAATATTAAGTGTGTTTATTTGTAGGAAGAGATGTCTGTGGTTAGGAATTTTTGGGGTATGATGATAAGACACCCAAGTTGTTTGGGTAGTACATTTTTGCTGAAAGAATTCTATGGTGTTTTTCACTCTTTGTTTTTTTTTTTTTTTTTCTTTCTTTGACAAGAGTTACTTTTAGTAAGACTAGGAACAGCAGGGTGAAATTTTTAATTTACAATGCAAGATGTCTTAAGTTGCAGAGTTTGAAGGCTTGGATATTAGGAGGGTTTTACCAACTGGTTATGGTTATTGAAAGTTGGTTTTCTGACAGAAATCATCCTATAACTCTGAAGGTTTTAAATCTTTTTTTATGAAGTAGGGGTGGTAGACTATCTGTTTTTGTATTAGGGAGTATTGTTTCTAGTTATGTCAAGTTGCCTGTGATTATCAAATTATCTGTGTGAAACTTGGCTGGTGAGAGAAAGTGTTTAAAATTGGTCTTTTTATAAACACTCCCTGCCAGGGTAGGACTGAATTGGTTATTTTTACTAAGTTGTTTAATTCTGTTTGATGTGATATCTGAGGATTTAAATGCTCTTTCCATTAATTGGATTAAATATGAAGGTAATATTAGATCTGATGTTGTCAGTTTTCATTTTATCCTTGAAGTATGGGTTTGGTTCCAATATCGGAACCGACTTGGCTGTTACTACAGCGCAAGGAAGCCAAAAACCCTCGAGCTTCACCTCTGCCAACAGTCCCTCTCCCCCAATTACCTCAGATCTTTCAGAACAGACGTGTTCTGTCAGAGCTCTCGAGCTTTCTTAAGTAAAATGTTCTGATTTCTTCTAGTTTCTCTACTTTTTTCACTGTTATTCCCTTTTTGCTGTTCTTCTACCCTTTAGCTACCATTTGTTGTTCCTTTTCATACACTCAGGTGTATTTCTGTGCTAAACTACTATCTCTAGCCTTTCCTTTACAGCTTTGTTGTGTATTCCTGCCTCTCCTTGCATGAGTGTTTGTGTGTGCATGTGTGTGTGCGCATGTGTGTGCGTGCGCATGTGTGTGTGTGTGCGCGTGTGTGTGTGCGCGCGCGTGTGTGCGCGCGTGTGTGCGCGTGTGTGTGTGTGCGCGTGTGTGTGCTGGCGTGTGCAGCGTGTGTGCTGTGCGTGTGTGCTGCAGCGTGTGTGTCTTGGCGTGTGTGTGCGTGTGTGTGTGTGTGTGTGTGTGTGTGTGCGCGTGTGTGTGTGTGTGTGTGCGCTGTGTGTGTGTGTGTGCAGCGTGTGTGCTGCGGCGTGTGTGTGCGGCGTGTGTGTGTGCGCGTGTGTGCGCGCGTGTGTATTGGCAGGTGTGTGCGTCTTGGCGTGTGTGTGTGTGCGCGCGCGTGTGTGCGCGCTGCATGCACCTTCCAGCCCATTTTCTCAGATATGGCTGAGAAAGCTAAGGCCCCTTCTGACTTTAAAAAAAATGACAGAAATGCAGCCATAAGATTCCTTTATCTGACGTCCATTTACTATGTGTATATTGTTTGGGTCCTGTACACTTACAGGAGGACTGCAGTGTCTGTCACGGTTTCAGCCATAGGGCTCTTATTAAGAGAAGAAATAAACTAATTTTGAAGGGCTTGATCACTTCTGCCTTTGGAGATGCCATATCTGTGGTAGATAAATGTAAGATGGACATTTCTTCCCGTTTCCTCATCTCCTTTGGAGAAGGGTAAAAAGAGGAGTTTTTCAGTGCTGACTTCTCCATTGGCACTGACATATAAGAAACTTAATTATTCTGTTCCAAAAAGTTCCTTGGAACTAAAGGACTCTGGCTTACAGTCTCTGATACCAGGATAATCCCTGGTGCCTACAAAAGCCATGAAGACAAAACCCTCAATGCCGAAGGCTTTAGCACAGGAGAGTTTACCTTCTACTTTGACAGCAGCGACTTTGGACATTGATCAGCGGGAAGTTTTACCCAGGACTATTTACTCCCCATCTATCGACCCCTTTCTGGGTGAGCTACCAGACGTTTTTTCTTCAGAGACCAAAGTCTCCATCCCTGTCGTCAGTCTGTTCTACCAAAAGCCTTACTGGACATTGTGAGACCCATGAATAAAATATTGTGTGCAAGAGGTTTTACAGGACTCCCTTTGGGTCCAGGAACCGAACCCCTTTAACCACTCCTCCTCTTACTTCCTCTGAGGCTTCAGAGCTTACAGCTCTGAGTCATCCTGCACCGACTGTATTGGCTCCCAAGATTTCTCTTTCTTTGGAACTGGTCATTACCCTGAGCTCTTTGGTTAATTTGGAACCAGAAGAGGTTGGCTCTGGCTACTGTCTCAGAAGCAGTTTCTTCAGAGTGGGGGTAACCTCAGTTCCGAGGCAGTCTACCTCTATTCCGGGCTCCATCCCCTCTTCTGGGGTCCAGTTTTCAAGACAATGGAGAGGGCCTAGACTTTTTCAGTGACTCAGTCGGCCCCTTCCATATTGGAACAGACTCTATCCTAATGCCCAGTTATTCGACCTGTCTCTGTATTGGAGCAGCGAGTTCCGAAACCTCAGGATTCTCCGATACAAATTCTGTCATCTTCTGATACTTCTCCAGACTGTCCCCCTGAGGAGGTTCCTCAGAAGAATAAAGTGAAAGAGGAAGCACTTAGATTCCTCTCAGAATTAAGTCACAGAGGCCATTGATTTTGATGAGGGGGAAGGGTCCCCAAGGTCACCCCCTGATTATGTCTCCTTCAGAGACATCCTAGAAATTTTGAAACAGAGGGGATGGCTCGATGTCCCAAAATCCTTCCTTGGAGGAATTAATTTGCCTGCAGGCTTTTGGCACTCGCCCTTCTACCTGTTGGGTGACTCCGCCCATGGATGAATTCATTCAGTTGATATCCTAGCAAGAGTGAAAAGGCTCCAGATACCATTGAACCCATCCCCAAGTGACCAGACAAAATTTTAACTGCACCCGAAGATGAGGAATTTTGGGCTAAAGGCTTAGTGTTAGAGGCCATGGTCGTAGCAGCCGCCACGAAAAAAGAACTTGCTGAAGAGAGTTCCTCTGTCCATCCTCCCAATAGAGAATCTCGGGGATGGGTAAGTCTGGGAAGCGAGTTTATACTTCATCGACCTTTGTTTTAAGATCTTTGAATTTCCTGGCACATTTTACCAGACTCCAAAGGGATCTCATCAAAGAGTTGTCTGATACCTGTGCAGGAGCTGTTAATGGAGTCCAAGACAAGTTTGCTTCCCAGATGGCCACCCTGGACTCTGTCAAATTCTTCCATGAGGCTTATTGCGCATGCAGCCGAAGACACTACCAGAGCAGCGGGCTCAGTTGTAGCCATAAGGAGACATGCCTGGATGAGCTTTAGTGACTGTGTGGAACCATTTAAGTCTTCATTTGTCAGTGCACCTTTTGATGGGTCATCTCTGTTTGGCCCAAAAGTTAGATAGACATTGTCCAGGTGTGAGAAGGATGGTAAGACCCTTTCTGCAGTGGGCTTACGTTTTTCACTCCCCAAAGATCCTTTTCCATGAATCAGAGGAGCGGTGGAAAGATATGGTTCAAAAAATCCCAAGGGCCTTTTCAGGACACGTAGTACCAGTTCTCTCAGGGGTAGAGGGGGGACTACAATGGAAGACTGTCCATGCAGCAGAGGTGGTCCACAGAACCAGGGCTTTTAGGGACTCCTTCCCAGGTAAGCCTTTTCGGTGTTTCTGAAAGGAGGCCCAATTGTCTTCCTCTGGAGGCAGTCAGGGGACACTTATCCTTGCATGAAAATTCCTGGTTAAATATAACAGATACTGTGGTGGAACCAATTATATCCAGAGGTTATCCATACCCTTTTTCCCATCCTCCTCCTGTATGCAAAAAAATCTCTGATGTTCCACCCAGTCAGAGGGAACCAGCAGTTGTAGAAATTCAAAAACTGCTAGACAAAAGAGTCATCAAAGAAGTCCGGCCAGACCAGAGAGGATCTGGAGTTTACTTAAGATTATTTTTAGTGCCAAAAAAGACAGGGGACTAGAAAACCAATTTTGGATCTCATTCTTCTGAAGAAATCATTTTGACAAATGAAATTCTGGATGATCGTGTTAGAGTCCATTCTTCCGTTTTTAGGAAAGCATGACTGGATGTGTTTGATAGATCTTCAGGATGCGTATTACCACATAAAAATGGACAAATGCTCCAGAATATTTCTCTGCGTCTGGCTGGGAGCCAGTCATTATCAGTTCAGGGTGTTACCCTTTGGTCTCACCATAGCCCCCAGGGTGTTCACCAAATGTATGGCAGTAAAAGCAGCTCACTTGAGACTGTAGGGATTCCAGGTATTTCCTTACTTGGATGACTGGCGGATTACCACTCCGACAAGGCATCAATAGATAAAGGCAAGGGATTACACTCTCAATACCTGTGTGTACCTAGAAATAACTATAAATAACAAAGAATCTCAACTCACTCCAACTTGGAGTTTAGAGTTTATAGGGGCAGTACTGAATATGGCAACAACCATAGCATCCCTTCCTCCAGCAAGACTTCAAAAAATCATAATCCAGGTTCAGAAGATGATCCACAGAAAGAAGGTACCTGCTTAACTGATTTTACAGACTCTAGGTTCAATGGCAGCAACAATAACTCTAGTTCCCCTAGCCAGATTTCACATGAGAATTCTACAATAGCTGCTAGCATCTCAGTGGTCTATGGTACACCAACCCATGTTGGACCATATTCTGATCACCAGTCACTGCAAAAAGGATCTAGTTGGTGGATTCATTCCAAAGAAATTCTCCTGGGCTACCCCTTTGTCCTTCAGAGCCCAAGGCCATAGTGACCATGGACGCCTTCTAGATGGGATGAGGGGCATTTTCTGGGCAAGACTGTCCAAGGCAGTTGGTCCCCCTTAGAGACCAACTTGCATATCAGTGTTCTGAATCAATGTTCTGAAGCCAAGCACAGTGCTGTTAGCATTGCAAGCTTTTCAAACAGCTCTTCTTGTGGGAACAATTGCAATTCAAACAGACAATATGTCTGTAGTTGGGTGCATCATCAAAAAGGGAGGAACCAAGTCTTATCCCTTTTGTCAAGAATAACTCGAGTGTAGCAGTAGATGATCTCTTCCAGCTGCTTTCTGATAGCAACCCACATTTCAGGGAGTTCAAGTGTGATAGCAGACAAACTGAGCAGATGTGTTCTTCAGCTTCACAAGTGGTCTCTTAATCCAAAAGTGAAGGAATAGATTTTCCGTCAGTGGGGCCAGCCTTGCTGTGACATATTTGCCTCTCCACTAAACAAATGCAACTTCTTTGCCCTAATTCCCCCTCTATGGAAGTCACCAAGGGACGCTCTTTTCTGCACTTGGCCCTCTGGACTCCTGTATGCCTTTTCCTGTTATCTCTAATTCCAAGATTCTTACAGAAAGCCCTCAGGTTGAAAAGCAAAGTAATCCTCATTACCCTCTTTTGGCTTCAACAGATATGGTTCCTCTTTCTTTGGCCTTATCTGATTCAGCAACCTTGGACTCTGGACCCTTTTCCAGACCTTCTGTCCCATCCAGACAGACTAGTTTACCAAGACATTTTGAACCTCAAGCTGACAGCATGGTTCCTCCAGTTCCATTAGTTGCCAGGCATCTGAACCTCTCCTCCCCAGTACACCAGATTCTCCTAGCTTCTCATAAGCTGTCCACCCATAAACTGTATACTGGTAAATGGAAGAGATTTACCATTTGGTCTTGTGAAAAGGATATTGACCCCTTCTCTGGTTTGTTAAAAATATTTTAGACTTCTTAGCCTCTATTCAGAAGCTTCCCATTCTACCATCGCTATAGCCAGAACTCATTTAATCACTACCTTACTCTATGCTTCACCCATATATACCAATCTCTCAATAAACAACCTAAACAAACTTGCTACTGCCTATCACAGCATTGCTAGATTTGCCACAGGATCTCCTTTTAGAACACATCACTGCAACAACCTAAAACAACTAGGATGGCTAGAGTTCCATAACCAGATACTATTTCAACAACTCACTATTATCCGTAAGAGCTTGTACTATCCCACCTATACAGACTACTCTCATTACCCCCTACAACAATCTTAAGAACCTACGCTCCTCTAATACGCTACTTATTACTATCAGCAAATCCAACAACTCAGCCGGAGATTCATTGTTCTCTAACTCTGTAGGGAAACACTGGAACAGGCTTCCCTCTGAACTCCTATCTCTGTCCTCCATAAGGCTCTTTAAACTGAAAATAAAACAATTAGTACTCACTGGCTTTTCCCATGTACCAACCCTGACTAACTGTCTTCTCTTCTATTTCCTATGTCTTCTCTGCTCCTAACATGAGTATATTCTACCTACTTACATCCTCTTGATGTTTCCTATATATCTTGTATTTCACTGTCTCATATGATACATTTGTATAATTAATCAACTGTTTATACTTTTCTATCCTGCTTGCAATTGAAAACAACTATTTTGTTTTTATATTTATTGCATTGCATATCATCTCATCATGAGCTAGGTATGCTTGTAATGACAGCTGTATCTAATCTGTATGGCTGTAATCTGTTTAGACCCTTTTTAACTACCAATATAATTCTTTGAATTTGTGATAATTATTACAGATGTTCTTCGTCTCACATTGCTGCAGTCATAACCTGTGGGTAGTCCGCTGTCCTCGGTCGGCCCGAATACCAAAGAGTTAGGCTGGCGTCGGTCATGGATGCCCGGTGCTGACGTCAGTACGTAGTAGTACTTAAGCGCATGACCGACGCCATATCCCCAGTCTTTCTTGCCGCGTGGTCCGAAGCAGAAGCAGCGTTTGCAAGTGCCGTTCGGCGTTCTGAAATTTTCAATTATCGAGTTTCAGACCGAAGACCAAGTTGGGCTAAGTACCCCGTTGGGGAAAATTTTTGTCTTTTCTTGCCTCAGTTAATCCGGATGTCAGAAAAAGTTAATAATTGTATTTCTTGTGGGAAACAGATACCTCATAAGGACTATCATTCTCTCTCTATTCCTTGCTTGGGGCCTGAACACGACGTAGTCGGGTGTCGCTTTTGCGCTAGATTTAATAAGCGCACCATTAAACGAAGATTAGACTGTGCCAGGCTTGTTTTCGGTAAGCAGTGTAACTACAACATGCCGTCGGATCCTCCGATGCCCGCTACCGCTAAAAAACGTAAAGATAAATCTTTAAGGTCTAAACCGGATGAGTCGTCCATTGCGGACGCCGGTTCTATGGAACCTCCGGTTGAATCTGTGGATCCGGCCGAGGTCTCGGCTGAATCCTGAATCCCAGGGGGAACCTTTACTTTTACAGGAGTTGGCCTCTCAGGAGTTAGGCCAGGCCGAGGGTGCTTCTCAGGTATCTGTAGTTCCATCCTTACAAAAGGTTATTAGGCCTTCTACCTCTGTGGCTAAAGGCCATGCTAAGGCTAAACCTGGTCTTACTGGTACTGGCCATAGCCCTAGTTCTTCAGCTTCTGTTCCTAAAAAACATATGTTGAAAATGGCAGAGGATTTGATTACTTTGATCAGGGGATCTTTGCCCAGAGAAGAGGCCTAGGGTGGAGACAGATTTAGAGGGAATGGAGCATTCTTCAGACTACTCTGAGTCCTCAGCTGAGGATATTCAGGATTACCTTCCCTATTCAGATTCGGATGCAGAGGATTCCTGTCCTTCTGCTTCTCCTCCAGAGGATTTTTCCTTTTCTGAAACTTTACATTCCATGAGGGAACATTTCAAGTGGGAAGGTCAGGATTTTTCAGATTCTCGAAAAAGGCTTAGGGAATTTTTGTTTTTACCACAACATAGACCTTTGGCTATTCCCCCTGTCTTAGATGTTGTTCAGGATGTTTTTTCTGAAGCTTCACTTAATCCTGATTCTTTACCCCCTGCCCCTGTCAAGCCAGACAGATATTACAGAGTTCCAGAAGCACACAAATATTTGTATAAGAGTCCTAGAGCTGACCCGGAAACTATTATTCAAGGGCCGAAGGGTGTTCAGGGCTTCTGTGGTTAAGAATCCAGTTCCTTTGGATAAAGATTCTAGAGCGTTGGATAGGTGGGGGAAAAAAGTGTACACATCTTCTACGTTAGCTATGAGGGCTTTAAATTGCCAGTTTCATATGCTGAAGTATCAGAACTTTTTGTTAGGCCAATTGAAATCTAAGGTGGATGCTTTATCTGAGGGTATAGAGTGTAAGGAATTGCAGGAGTTGGTTCATGCTTCAGATCAGGTTGGAAAACATTCTTTGCAGTGTGGTTTCGATGCTCTTCAGGCTTCATCCAGGGTGGCTGCTACTGGCTCAGTTATTCGTAGACATGCCTGGCTTAAGGATCAAAATTTGTCAGAGCATGTTAAAGCTCGGATTTTGGATGCTCCTCTTCAACCTGAGGTTCTTTTTGGTTCTCCTGTGGAGTCAGTTTTGAAAAGGATGGAAGATAAAGCTAAGTCTATGCAGACGGTCAAGGAGTTTTTGCAGGTGCAGCCCCCTAAGTTTAGCAGGAATTGGCCTGCTAGGGGATGGTCCTACCCTACTTCGGATTTTCAGTCTAAGGGCAGGTCTAGACGTGGTAGAGGCAGGGCTCACGCTCAGGGTTCTTTCAGACCTAGGACTTGGAGTTCTCCTGCACAGTCTTCTGCGGAGGGCAGGGGTCAGCCTTTTCGTAAACAGACCCAATGACCTGTATCTTCAGCTGCCAGATCCTTCTTTTCTGGCAGCTCCTCTAGGAGGAAAGTTGGCACTTTTCAAACAAAACTGGCATTTGGTCACCCAGGACAAATGAGTGTTGGAAATAATAAATCAAGGTTACAAGTTTTACTTTCACACTTTTCCTCCTTTCAAAGGCATGCCAGATGTGCCTCCTCAGCAAAGGCTGGAGGCTCAGGAGCAAATTTCTTTGCTTTTACAGATGGGAGCTATCAGAAGTAGGCCTAGGGTTTTATTCCCGTCTATTCCTAGTGCCAAAGAAAGGAAACACTTGGAGGCCAATTCTGGATTTGTCCATTCTCAATACCTACCTAGACATTCCAAAGTTCAAGATGTTAACTTTGCAACAACTTCTGCCTATGCTAGGCAAAGATCACTGGATGGTAACCCTGGATCTCAAGGAGGCCTATTTTCACATTCCTATCAGGCCCAGCTGCAGGAGATTCCTGAGATTTCGGGCTGGTACTTCTCATTATCAGTTCTCTGCATTGCCCTTTGGTTTATCTACTGCGCCCAGGGTGTTCACAAAAGTTCTGGCTCCTGTAATAGCTTTCTTCAGACAGAGGGGAATACAAATTTATCCTTATCTGGACGATTGCCTGATTCTTGCTCAAGACAAAGACAAGTTACTTCAACATCTGCAGTATGTAATGGCAGTTTTAAGGTGCCTAGGTATTCTGTGAACGAAATAAAGTCCAGTCTAGTACCCTCTCAGGACATGTGCTTTCTGGGTGTGAGACTGAATACAGCTTCTCAGATGGATTTTCTGACCCCGGACAAACAAAGAACTCTTCACCTATACTTCCAGCAGTTATCAGTACTGTCCAGGCTGACTGCAAGGACAGTCCTTCAAGCCTTGGGGTTCATGGCATCTTGCATTCTAGTACTTCCCAATGCCAAACTGCATATGAGGAAGCTACAATGGTATCTCAAAACTGTATGGACTCAACACTGCCACGATTTGGACACTGTCATTCGGATAATACCTTGCATCCAGAAGGAATTCTTATGGTGGGCGCAGGAATGTCACCTAAACAAGGGACTCTCTGTGACCCGACCAGAGGCGAGTCAGATCATAACGACGGATGCCTCGGACTTGGCTTGGGGAGCACACTTCAATGGGAAATGGATTCAAGACACGTGGCCTCCCAGACTACAACATTTGCATATCAACATGAAGGAGATGTTAGCAGTTCAATTTGCCCTGCTGGCCTTCAAGGACCTTCTCCAACCAGGACAGGTGTTGATTCGAACAGACAACACAACAGTCATGTGGTACATCAACAAGCAGGGGGGAACCCATTCTTACCCTCTTTGTAGACAAGCAATGATATTGTGGGAGACTGCTCTGAGTTTGCACATCACTCTTCAAGCACGGTTTCTGCCAGGAGCACAGAACTCCTTAGCAGATGTATTGAGCAGACAAATTGTGGACCCCCACGAGTGGAAATTGGATCCTCAGGTATTCCAACAGTTGACAGTGGCTTGGGGAACTCCAGACATAGATCTGTTCGCTTCTCCACTAAATTTCCAACTACCAAAATTTTGCACAAAGATGTTTCACCCAAAAGCTTGGAAAGTGGATGCTCTATCTTTCAGTTAGAACAACCTTCACGTCTATGCTTTCCCTCCTCTGCCTCTCCTTCCCAAGGTACTCTTGAAAGTCAGACGGGACAAGCCTTGCATGATTCTAATAGCACCAGATTGGCCACTTCAGCATTGGTATCCTCTGCTGAGGAGTTTAATTCAGGAGCCTTCTTGGCCTTTGCCAGAGATTCCTCACTTGTTGTCCCAGTCGAGCAATCATTTGCTCTATGTCAGGGTGCAGTCCCTGCATCTAACAGCCTGGCGTATTCTGTTTTAGAACCTGTGGGGTCTCAGCTTCCTCAACAGGTTTTGGATGTCATTTTGGAAGCCAGGTGGCCCAGCACTAGAAAAGTTTATGCTGATAAATGGAGGAGATTTTTTCTTTGGAGCACAGCAAAGGGCTTTGATGTCTCAGTACCTAATTTGAGTTTTACGCTACAGTACCTTACTGAATTACTAGACAAGGGTTTGTCATTTTCCTCTGTGAAGGTTCATGCTGCAGCCATTTCTGCTCACTATGATTGTGACCCTCCTTTATTTTCTCATCCTTTGTTTAAGCAATTTCTTAGAGGGGCAAAAAATATAAGACCCCCACGTAGAGCTCCTACTCCTTCCTGGGATCTCAATTTTGTGTTGGAGAAGCTTACTTTACCTCCTTTCGAACCTGCAGCTACGTCTGAGCTGAAGTTTTGTCTTGGAAAACTGCTTTTTGTTGGCCATTACCTCTGCTAGGAGGGTCTCTGAATTGCAGGCACTCATGGCAGTTGAACCTTTTCTGGTATTCCATAAGGATAGGGTGTCTTTGCGTACTAACCCTACTTTTATGCCTAAAGTGATTTCTAATGTGGCCTTGAACCAGTCTATTCATTTGCCTACTTTTTATGCTGATCCCCAAAATAAGGGGAAAAAGTCTTGCATTCTTTGGACATTCACAGGCAGCTACGTTATTATTTGAGCAGAACTAAAGAGTTCAGGCAGACTCAACAGTTGTTTATTTCTTTTGCTCTGGCTTCTCAAGGGAAAGCTGTTTCAAAGCAAACTATTTCTAAATGGATTGGTCATTGTATTGCTTTTTGTTATTCTCATCATGGGAAGAATGTTCCTGTTGGGATCAGACCTCATTCCACTAGGGCTACTGCCACATCTACTGCCTTTTTGAGGGGGGTAGCTACTAAGGATATTTTGGAAGCAGCTACTTGGAGTTCAGTGCACACTTTCACTAAGCATTACCATCTCCCTCTTTATTCCAAGTCTAGGGCTGGGTTTGCCACTGCAGTTTTACAGGGCATGTTAGCAGCTCCTAATGCTTTTTAGTTTGCCAGCCTCCCTTTTCCTTTGCTTTGGGATTCTACCCACAGGTTATGACTGCAGCAATGTGAGACGAAGAACATAGTACAGTTTTGTACCTACCATAAATGTAGATGTTCGAGGATCCACATTGCTGCAGTCCTATTTTCCCTCCCTCCTTCCCCTCTATTGTTTGGGGTTGTGGGTTTTTTTCCTTTGGGTTTTTTCTATTTTGGCTTTGACCTTTCCTTTTTAAGGCCTTCTGACATCTGGGGCAAGAAAGACTGAGGATATGGCGTCGGTCATGCGCTTAAGTACTACTACGTACTGACGTCAGCATCGGGCGTCCATGACCGACGCCAGCCTAACTCTTTGGTATTCGGGCCGACCGAGGACAGCGGACTACCCGCAGGTTATGACTGCAGCAATGTGGATCCTCGAACATCTACATTTATGGTAGGTACAAAACTGTACTTTATATATTGTGTCTGTGTATGGCTGTAACTGTTTAGAGCTAATTTACTACTGTTATGCTTCTTTGAACTAGTGATTATTTTTACTGTATAAAATTGTCTGTGTTGGAGCTTTTCTCCCCGGGCCTCTACTGAAAATGGATTTTATTCCAGTTAAACTAGCCGGTCAACAAATGCAAAATAAATAAATAAAATAAATACAGCTAGCAGCAATTTCAAATTTCTTTGATGATTGGATGAACGTTCCTTGGCTTCTCCAAGACTTTGTAAGTTTTTTTTAAGAGAGACACTTTTGCTGAAATCTCCTTTCAAAGATCCTATGCCACCTTGAGATCTAAACCTAATGTTGTAAACCATTGTACATTCTCCCTTTGAACCATCTGCAGACTGTGATCTGAAATTTTTGTCATGGAAAACATTGTATGTTATGTAGTCCAATCTCGCCTACAGTCCTACCCGTGGTTCGGAGCCGAATGTCGGCTCCGACTCGGCCATACTTTTTTTTAGCTTAAAGTGTTTCTTTTGGCTGGGCTAAGATGGTATCCCATGCTGCACTGTTCTCTATCCCCAGATCTCATTTGCCGCTCGTGTAGCTCGGCCGTGGTCTCGCTCTTGGCTGTGGCTAAGTACCCTTTTTCTTCTTTATCAGAGAAGTTTTTTTGCAAAAAAAGCTATTTTAATGGCCATTGTGTGTGGTGTTATCTGTATTGTGAAAAAGTTGTGTTTCTTGATTGTTTATTCTGTGGTATCTCACTAGCTGTTTCCAACAGGCTAGGCCCGTTTCAGTTACAGGACCTAGTCTGCCCCTTGCTTTCCTTGTGTGCTAAAAGTTTCCCGGGACTAAAATCATTTAAATTAGAGGAATTAGTCCTCCCCCACTTGTGTTTGTGTCTGAGGATCGTTTAACTTAGAGATCTTGTGGTATTCTGTCTGTTGTAGGCTTTTTCCCGCCTTGTGACTGACCGTTGGTCGATTTTTTCAGTTGGTTACTTGTTGGTTAACTATGTCCAAAGATACTAAGGAGCATAAGCCCTCGGGCTTCAAGAAATGCTCTAGGTGCAGTTACAAAATGTCCATTACCAATGGACACTTTGTGTGTACTGTGTGGGAGCGATTCATCTCTAGGAATCATGCAGTTTCTGTCATGCGTTTAGTCCGCGAGTTCTTCAGGAAAGGAAAAATAAATTGATTTTGAAGGGACTTCAGAAACCCTCCTTCAAGGAGGGTCTGGAGAGTGCTTCCAGCTCTAAGGCAAAATCCTCAAAAGCAAAAAAGCGATCTCCGGCTCCATCAGTCTCCTCGGAGCCACCGGAGAAAATAGCAAAGTCTGCATCGACATCCTTGGCTCCATTGTTTTCGGGGCCGCAGGAAGCGTCAGTTATTATGGAACCTGCTTCGTCTCCAATCTTCTTGGAACCTGTTCGGAGCCGATCACCTAGCATTAGGCCAGTATCCCCTCCTCACAGATCCCCTTCAGAGAGGAGGTCTCGATCTCCTTCTCTATCCTCCAAATTTTCCAGGACCTTATCAGATGTGGACGTCGATAAAGTGGTGCAGATACTTCTTCAGTCACCAGTACTGGCAAAATTGTTCTCGGCTCCGACCCAGTCGGCTCTGGAGCCGGTCCCTCAACCTGCATTGATATTTCTTCCTCCGAGCACATCTCAGCTTTCGTAGCCGGAGTGCTCGGCTCCGTGTGATGTCCCTAGGTCGGTTCCAACAGCCCCTCCTGGCTTATCGGTTCCGACATCAGCTCCGACCATCCACGGGGTTTAGGACTCAGGATTCTTTGGTCAGACCTGAGGAAGAGGATTCGGAACACCTCTCTGCTCCTTTTCTCCCTCTCGGTGCTTCGGCGCGGGGAAGTTTGACTCCTGTCTTGGCTTCGGAGGCTGGTTCTTCGGACCCGGGAGGACCAGCCTTTGAGTCCATGCAGAACGCGCTGGCCAGGTCGTCAGTGGCATCATACGGGTCGGTCATTCTGTCCCCTACTACACCGGTGCAGGTCTCTGATCACCATTTATCTTTGGACAGCAGAGCCCCAAGGCCTCAGGGTACCCCCACGAGTGGTCCCCATATTTCTGAGGGCACCTCAGAGTTTTTGCCTGAGGATCCATCCAGAAAGAAGATGTGCAAGAGGAAGCACATAGATTCTCAGGATGAGTCTCTCACATCAGACACCGACCTCGAGGAATTGGAGGGGTCCCCTAAGTCATCCTCTGAGGATGTTTCTTTCCCTGACATCCTAGAGATTTTCAAACAAAGAGGTGACTGGCCATCCAAAGCCCCCTCCAAGGAGGAATCTGTCTTCCTGAAGGCCTTTGGTGCTCAGCCCTCCGCCTCCTGGGTATCTCCACCCTTCAACGAGCTTCTGGATTTGGTTTGTCGAAGGGTGTGGGAA
Source organism: Protopterus annectens (assembly GCF_019279795.1). Classification (NCBI taxonomy): domain Eukaryota; kingdom Metazoa; phylum Chordata; order Ceratodontiformes; family Protopteridae; genus Protopterus; species Protopterus annectens. Next base: position 995,293,821 of record NC_056731.1, on the reverse strand, counting down.
ACCTCTGACTCTGTGAAACCAGTCCCCAGGAGACCCAATAAATTTTTGTCTGTTCCTCCTGATAATTAATTTCTGTCCAAGGGAGTCCCTGTGGATGCCATGGTGGTGGCAGCTGCCACCCAGAAGGAATTAGCTGAGACTTCTTCCACCGTCCATCCCCCTAACAAGGAGTCTAGGATTATGGACCGGTACGGGAAGCGTACGTTTTCTTCAGCGACCTTTACCTTACGGTCACTGAATTACTTATCACACTTTACACGGCTCCAGAGAGATCTCCTCAAGGAGCTTGGAGATACTCTTACGGGTAACGTTTCTGAGGCAGTGGCCCAGACGGTCAACGCTCAGATGTCTACCCTCAATTCCATTGCAAACTCCTCCATGAGGCTAATCTCCTACGCAGCCGAGGGAGCAAGTAGGGCAGCAAGTTCAGGAGTTGCTCTTAGGAGGCAGGCCTGGATGCGCCTTTGTCATTTCACGGAGGCCTTCAAGTCTTCATTCACTGATGCCCCTTTTGATGGTTCCTCTTTGTTCTAATCTAAACCAAGGTGAAAGACACTCTCACTAGGTGCAAGCAGGAGCGAAAAACTCTGTCTGCCATAGGAGTCAGTTTTTCCCTTCCCTCTAGGCCTTATTCCAAGGCCCAGAGGGGTGGCAAAATGTGGTTCAAGAAATCACAGAGGTTTTTTCCCGGTGCTCAAGATGAGCCCCCCTCCAGAGGCAGGGGACGGGGTGGTTATTCAGGGAGACGCTGCCTAGGGGCAGAGGAGGCCCCCGCAACTCGGGAGACCGTGATTCCTTTCGTGGTTCTCCCTACCGCCGCTCCTGATGGGAGGCCCGACTGTGCGTTTCCGGAGCCAGTCGGGGGGTCGAATCTCATTATACCCGGACGCCTGGCAAGATATCACCCAGGACCAATGGGTTCTACGAATAATTTCCAGAGGATATGTCATCCCCTTCTCATCAAATCCCCCTCCAATCAAGAAAATCACGGATGTTCCACCCAGTCAAAGGGATTACGCAGTTTCAGAAGTTTCAAAGCTGCTAGAAAAAGGAGCCATCCAACATGTCCCCTCAGACCAGATTGGATTAGGGAATTACTCCAGATTCTTTTGGGTGCCGAAAAGGACAGGGGACCTGAGACCCATATTGGATCTCAGCCAATTGAACCACCCATGTGCAAAAGTGCAGGTTCCGAATGGTCACATTGCAGTCTATTCTCCCATTGTTGGGAAAAGAAGTGTGGATGTGCTCCATCGATCTCAAGGATGCTTACTACCACATAAAGATGGACAGGGCATCCAGAAGTCACCTACACTTCCAGCTGGGAGCCAGTCACTTTCAGTTTCGAGCCCTGCCCTTTGGTCTCACCACAGCCCCCAGGGTGTTTACCAAATGCATGGCAGTGGTGACTGCTCACTTGAGACGTCAGGGATTCCAAGTGTTTCCGTATCTGGATGACTGGCTCTTTACTGTCACCACCAGGCATCTACTACTTCAGACCAGGGACGCTACTATCAACCTATGTCAACAGTTGGGCATCACATTGAACTGGGAAAATTTGCCTTGTTGCCCTCACAGCATGTCAGTTTTATAGGCGCCGAATTAGACACCGTCCTCATGCGGGCGTTTCTACCACAGGAAAGAATCAGAGTCCTACAACAACAGGTTTACACCTTGCTCCCTCTGAGAAGAGCGAAGGCAAGATAGGTCCTCCAACTGTTGGGGACAATGGCTGCTATGATTGTTAGTCCCTCTGGCAAGGTTACATATGAGGCTTCTTCAGTGGCTATTCTTTGCCCAGTGGTCTCTTCAACGTCTCCCACTTTCTCACCCTATTCTTCTCACAGACAGGTGCAAACAGGATCTCAGTTGGTGGCTTTGCACCAACAACCTGAATGCAGGATAGCCCTTCATTCCTGCACCCCTGGTTGCCATGGTGACCACGGATGCCTCCCAGATGGAATGGAGGGCATTATCTAGGCAGGACAGTCCAAGGCACGTGGCAAGAGCACGAGATGCATCTGCATATCAGTGTCCTGGAGATGAGAGCTGTGCTACTAGCGTTGCAAGCACTTCAGAGTTTTCATCCTCGCTGCACTATTGCAATCCACTCAGACAATATATCAGTGGTGTGGTATCTGAACAAGCAGGGAGGAACCAAGTCTTATCCCCTTTGCAGGGAGGCCATGCGAGTGTGGCAGTGGGCAGTGTCTTCCCAACGTTTTCTGGTGGCACTGCACATTCCGGAGAAGTCCACTGTGATCGTAGACAGGCTAAGCAGAGCTATTCTGATGCCTTATGAGTGGTCCCTAAACTGTCAAGTTGTGGAGCATATCTTCCACAGGTGGGGTCAGCCTTGCTGCGACCTTTTTGCCAGCCCCCTCAATGCCAAATGCAGCAGCTACTTCACACTGATCCCCCCTCGGGGGGAGTCACCCAGGGACGCTCTAGTCCATGATTGGCCCTCCGGTCTACTATATGCCTTCCCTCCGGTCCCCTTGCTGTCAAAGGTTATTCAGAAAGCACAATCCTTGGGAAGCAAAATTATTCTGATTGCCCCACACTGGCCTCGTCAAATTTGGTTCCCCTTTCTCCATCCCTATCTCATGGACGCTCCTTGGATTCTGGACCCACAACCAGACTTACTGACGCACATGTCAGGGCAGCTCCATCCCTCTCTTTAGACCCTCCGGTTGACAGCCTGGCTACTCCACTTCTGTCATTAGTTAGGCTTCATCAATTTTCGCCGGAGGTGTTTCATATTTTATCTTCCTCTCATAAGCCCTCGACCAGGAAGATTTATTACAGCAAATGGAAGAGGTTTTCTATCTGGGCGCATGCCAAAAAGACTGACCCTTACACTGCTTCAATTTCGTCTGTATTGGAGTTTTTGCCTATGCTGTTTAACCAGGGTTTAGCGGCCGCAACCGTTAAAGTCCAATTGACGGCGATTTCTACCTTTCGTGTTGCAGACGAGCCTAGTCTGATGGCACATAGACTCTATAAGGCTTTCCTGAAGGGCACTTTTTTACTTCATCCTCTGGTATCGGAACCTGTTATGCCTTGGGATTTAAACTTTGTTCTACAGGGTCTTAATTCACCCCCCTTTGAGCCTGCAGCCACTTGCGATTTAAAATTCTTAACTTGGAAGACTGTTTTTTGGTAGCCATCACGTAAGCCAGACGTGTTTCGGAGCTTCAAGCTTTATCAATCAAACCCTCTTATTTGATTTTTCATAAGGACAGGGCTTCTCGCAGACTGAACCCCTCCTTTCTTCCTAAAGTAGCGTCAGTAACCTTAACCAATCTATTGAACTGCCAGTGTTTTTCCCCAGTTCTCAAACAAGGCAGAATTCAAATTTCATCAATTGGCTGTGCACAGACAATTAGGTTTTCATTTGCACAGAACGAAAGACCTCAGAAAATCTGTTCAGTTGTTTTTTATTTTCGGAAAACAGAATTGGGTCTCCTGTTTCCAAAGTCACGTTGTCCAGGTGGATTTCCAGTTGTATTTCTTTCATTTATTCCTCGGGTGAAGGCTCACGCTACTCTGTCTGTATCTACATCTACAGCTTTTCAGGCCAGATTGTCTATGGATGTTATTTGTGCTGCGGCTACTTGGGCATTTCCTCACACCTTTGTTACTCATTACAAGTTAGATGTGGTATCTTGGGGCAGGTCTTCCTTTGGTTCCACAGTGCTCAGGAGTATTTTCCACTGAGCCTCCCAGGATTTAGATGTTGGGGACGCTGTCCCACGGGTAAGAATGTAGGCGAGATTGGACTACATAACATCAAGAAGTTACGTACTCACCATAATATTCGATGTATGCAGTCCATCTTGCCTCACATTCTTACTTACCCCCCCCTCCTTCCCCCGTCCTGGAGGATCTGGAGGTTAGGTCTGGTTTCAGAGCTCCCTTCATTCTTGGTTTGTTCTTCCTTTCCTTCGGTGGTGTTATGCATGGAGAATGAGTACTGGTGCTCACAGCAAACTAGATCTGGGGATAGAGAGCATTGCAGCATGGGATACCATCTTAGCCCAGCCAATAGAAAGACTTTGAGCTAAAAAAGTATGGCCGAGTTGGAGCCGACATTCGACTCCCAACCACGGGTAAGAATGTGAGGTGAGATGGACTACATACATCGAACGTTATGGTGAGTACATAACTTCTTGTTTTGGTGCCAATAACCTCTGCTAGAAGGATTTCAGAAATTCAGGCCTTATGTAAACCACCTTGTCTGATTTTTCACAAAGACAGAGTTTCCTTACGAACAAACCTCACCTTCATAGCCGAAGTAGTGTCAAGGAGTCTAATATCAATTTTACCGGTATTCTTTTCAAACTTCTGCAACAGAGGTGAATACTGTTTGCATTTACTGGATGTTCACAGACAGTTATGCTTCTATCTTCACAGGACAAAAGATATGAGAAAATCTGACCAATTATTTGTCTCTTTTTCAAGTGCAAGGTTTAGTAAGTCATTCAGCAAGATGACCTTAGCCAGATGGCTCAAGTATTGTATTTCCTTTATCTATGACAAGAAGAAAATTGCCTTGCCTATGCCCGTGAAAGCACATTCTACAAAGTCTGTATCCACTTCAACAGTTTTTCAATCTAGAGCTTCAATAGATGATGTATGTGCAGGGCGTCCCCCCATGCCTTCATTACTCATTACAGATTGGATTTGGTCTCTAGGGAAAGAGCATCCTTTGGTTCAGTGGGGCTCAGGAATATCTTTCTGTGAGTTCTCCCAAGATCTAAGATGGGGATATTGTCCCATATGTCAAGGATAAAATGAAAATTGACAACACCGGGTAAAAAAGTTATGTACTCACCGTAACATTCCATCTGTGTTGTCCATTTTCATTTATCCTTGACTCACCTCCCTCCATCTCCTGGCCTTCTTAGAGCTTTTGGTGGAACGGATAATGTACCTTTAAGTTATTGTGACTTTTAAAGCATAGCAGATAAGGCTTCTTTATTTATTTTATATATATATATATATATATATATATATATATATATATATATATATATATATATATATATATATATATATATATATATATTTTTTTTTTTTTTTTTCTGCAAACGCGATCCGAGGTAATTGGGAGAGAGGGATTGTGGGTGGAGGTGAAACTTGAGAGTTTTTGGCTTGTGTGAGCTGTAGTAATGGCCGAGTCAGTTCCAATATTGGAACCAAACCCAAATGTCAAGGATAAATGAAAATGAACAACAAAGATGGAACATTTTGGTGAGTACCTAACTTTTTCTATCTACACTTTGGCAAATGAAAGTAAGGTATATATAGGTATTCTCAGGCAGTGTCCCCTCCTACTATGGGATGCTAATATTTTAGATACTGTTTGGGTTAAAAATTTGGATTTTATTGAGGGCTGTGAGATATGTCCATAATTAACTGGTTCACACCACTAATGCATTTATAAAGTTGTTTAGTCTATTAGTCCTACATACGAAAAAATGTATTTATATGCCTTTTTTAGGACAGATTATGATAAAATTAGGAATAAAGTTACTTTAGGGTATACTGGATGAGTGTGTTTGGTTCATATAATATTGGGGAAAGTTGGGATATTTTTACAATTTTCTATGTTTGATGAATTTGTTCCCATGGTTCCCTGTAAATCCAGTTTATTTAAGTCCCCATGGTGGAATTTCTCCTTGCAAATATTGTGTAATAGGTCTATCTATTTGTGGAGGAAAATATAAAAGAAGTCCTCATAAAATAAATTGGGGCGGTACAAAAGAGTTGATTGTAAATTTAGGACATTTTTGAGGAGTATGAAGTGAGATTATGAGCAGAATTTAGCAAGGAAAGAAGCTGTGAATTAAGAGAGCTTTTTATAAACATCTGTATAAGAATGACTGCAACATAGGTCTATCCCTGAGAGGTGGAGATAATTTAGTAGCTGGTTGTGGTATTTTGGCAAGTTCTTATTTTATTTTTGTGCTAATGATGTTTTGAAGGCTAGGCTGGCCTTGGCGGTGCAGCAGTTAGCATGGTCACCTCATAGCAAGAGATTCTCCAGTTCGATTCTGGGCTTGGATGTCTTCTGTGCAGAGTATGCATGTCCTCCCTCCAGTCATATGGGTTTCCTTTAGGTCCTCTGGTTTCCTCCCACATTCCAAAAACATGCAGTAGGTGGATTGGACACTCTAAATTGGCCATGAGAGTTTGTGTGTGAGTGAGTGGTACTAATGAAGTACCGAGGCACGGCTAGCCACCTTGCGGTTTAAGCATTGGCTCGAGATGATTGTCACTGTTGAAAGTGACACCTCGACCCCATGTGCAAAATGGGGAAAAAGTGGTGAGGGATGGATGGATGTTTTGAAGGCTGTTGTTAGTGTTCATGTAGCTGATGGAATTTCCATCTGTTGTCTCATTAGATCCCAGTGAGTTAATTAGCTTGATAAGTGTTAGCTCTGCTGTTGGAATAAATTGTGTTTTTTGTCAGCAATTATTAAAGAAATTGCTGCTTGCTAGTGTCATTCATTGGTAGGTACTTGGCTATCAGCCCTGGGGCCTATATAAGCCTAGCCAAAAAGGTTCCCTGGCTTTCACCACCCAATAAGATTATTTTCCTTTGCCCCTGTCAAGCAGTGCTGCAGAAGTGATCCCCGGGGTGAATTTTCTATTTCCCATCCAGTCATCAAGATTTTTCTTAGAGGGCCAATGAAGAGCTTTGCTTGACATGAATGGGTAGTTTGTTCCAGAGTATGGGAAGTCTCTGGGACAGGAATCTATCCCTCCAGCATGTTCTGTTTTCTTATGGTGACAAGGTTTAGGTCCCTGGAGATTTCAAATTGTTTGCAGTTTGGTTATGTGCCAGATAATTGGCAGTTGGCTGATGTTGTACCAGTCCCAAAAGGTGGTGATTCCTATTACTGACTGTTGTAGACTTATCAATCTTACTAGTATTCTGGGGAAATGTTTTGAAAAGGTTATTTATGAATATATTTTTGAGAAGCCTTTGATAGTAGAGATGTTATCCAGCATGCCTTTTGGCTGGATCTATATTGCAATATCGACATTTTAAAATGTTGAATCCCATTGTTCGACATAAAAATGTCGAACTCCAAGGTTCCAGAACAGCCAAATAACCGATTTCTTTCCAACAGAAAAAAATCGGTTAGCCAAACACATTTAAGAGGGGGGTTTCGCCCCCTAAACCCCCAATGTGGGGGGCTGTGCCCCCCACACCCCCGTAACTAAATATTCTAACTCCGAGACCACACTACAGTCAGGGAAATGGCAGGTGTAACAGAATGGCCAACTGATTTCTTTCCGTTAGAAAGAAATCGGTTATTTGGCCATTTGGGAACCTTGGAGTTCGACATTTTCGTGTCGAATAAGTGGGATTCGACATTCTAAAATGTCGATATTACAATATAGACCCTTTTTGGCTGCTAGATCTTGTCTTTCAAATTTGTTTTCCTTTTACTATTCTTTATGGAAGACATTGGATGACTATCTGATTGTGGACATTTTATATTTGGATATGTCCAAAACATTTCATATTATGCTACATGGTAGGGTTATTTCATTGTTACTGGATTCTGGTCTTAACATCTATGTGGTTCAGTGGGTATTGACTGACTGGGTAGAACTGTAGGATTAGGTTAGGGCACCATTTATCTAAAGAGCAGGAGGTAAATCAAGTGTCCCACAGGGCTCCATGTTGCGACTTGTCCTTTTTGGTATTATGGCTAGCTTTCCTAATGATGACAGGATCTGGTTGATTAAATATGCTGGTGATGTTAAAATTGGCTCTGCCATTAGTTGTATAGCTGATCAGTTTGAGTTACAAAATTGTCTAGATAATACATAAAAATGTACGCTATCAAATGATATGAAGTTTAATGTAAATACAAGTGTATTGCATTTTGGAACAGATAATTCTTTGTAGCCTTATGTTTTGGTTAATTTGAGGATTAAAGTGGTGGAAATTAAAGATCGGGGTGACAATTCATGCTTTATGTTTTGAGACACATTTGATGAATATTAATAAGGAAGTGTTATTGTGAAATGCATAACATATTTAGATTTATTGATAGGATATGTTGATTTTATTACTTTATGAATTTTAATAAGATCTGGAATTGAATACTTTGAATCAATTTGTGTATTTAGTAACTTAGAATTAAACAGGCTGGAAAAACTCAGAGATATGGATATAGATTTGGTATGAGGACCCGTAGTTATAAATGTAGATTAATTTCCTTACACCATTAAATACAGATTAGTTAGAAGTGATTTGATTTTTTTATAACTGCCCTAGAGACTCCAGTTTTGGTGATTTACTTACTATAAACATGATGTATCATTCTTTTGACACCAGGAATAAAGATTTGCTGATCAATATTAAATTGGGTAACTGTCGAGTGATACATTTCATTTTTGGGAAATCTCCTGGTTGGTGAAATAGCATTCTACTTAAAATTAAGAAGCCTGTGTCAATTATTTCATTTAAAAATAATTTAGATGTTTGGGTTGGTACATGAGATTCTAATTCGGTTTATTCTGAGGGCAAGTCCTATGAAGGCTTTGCATTTGTATAAGGAGCTTCGAACATTGAAATATGTGTGTACCTCTTCATCCAGAACGAAGGTCTTTCATTCACCCTAGTCTCTAAAACACAGGTTTGATGAGTTGTCTTTAATTCCTGCAAGGCATCAGTTTTCTGCAAATTTAATCATCTTCTCCTTCTTTCGGCTTTTTCCCGGTTAGGGGTTGCCACAACGGATAATCTGTCCGCTCATGATTGGCAGTGGAGTTTTACAGTGTCGAGTTGCCAGCCCAGCGCCTAACCTTCCACTTACATGCACACACTCACACCTAGAGCCAATTTAGAGTGTCCAATCCACCTACAGTATGTCTTTGGGATGTGGGAGGAAACCGGAGCACCCAGAGGAAACCCACGTGACCACAGGGAGGACATGCAGACTCCGCACAGAAGGCACCCCAGCCGAGGATCGAACTGGAGAACCTCTTGCTGTGAGGCAGCAACGCTAACCGCTGCACCACCGCAGCCACCCAGTTTTCTGCAAATTTAATATTTATTCTAAAAAAAGCCAGAAAACCAAGTGTAGGAAGTCATTTATTGCTAAGTGGCAGAGATTTTCAGTTTTTACCAATAAGGGATTACTGCCTTGAGCAGTTTCTTTAGCACAGGTCCTCAAGTATCTATACTTATTTTACAAAGACGTTTTGTCTTATTCACCCATCACGATACATGCCTTCACTGTCTCTGCGTGCCTGCCCCTGTCACCTATCTACACTCATCACCACGTGAAACAGTTCTTTAAAGGGGGTATTACATCTAAGACCACCCAACAGCAACCCCATTCCTACTTAAGACCTTAACTTTAAGAGAATCTAAGTCTGCCTCCTTTTGCAACAGCAGAGTTAGCACCCATCAGAATACTTGCAGGGAATACCACTTTTCTGCTAGCCTTGACTTCTGCAAAAATGCGTTTTTGAACTGCAAGGTGTCTTTCCTGACATTCCATAATAAGGTCAGAATCACCCTTAGAACCCTTCCTGTCATTTATGCCCAAGGTTGTATCAGATCTCTTTCTTATTCAGGCCATTAATTTCCCAGTCATCTTTCCCAATCCTCGGAACAAAGGAAGAGGAATGCTGCATTCAGTAGAAGTCCACAGACAACCGTCATTCTACCTAAATAAGACCAAATTCCATAACGGGGCAGTGCAACCTTTGGTATCTTTCAGAGGGCAAGGAGGGGGGGAGCCCTGTAGGTAAACAGACTTTTTCTAAGTGGATAGCTAACTGCATTGCTTTTTATTAGTACCATCCAGGGGCGGCTCGTGCCATTGGACTGCAGCCCTCCCAGGAAAAAGATGGAAGTGTATTACTGACATTTGACATAAATAAAAAAAGTATTAATATTTTGTTTGTGCTATATAATCTATAACACCGGTGCTTATGAGCGAGTCTGCAAAGTCCCGGAACTCAAACTGCGCATGCTCATCGAGTTCCGTTTTTTTTTTTTAGAATGTGTATACTATCTGACTGCTGTAAAAGGCAGTCCGGATTAAAGAAAATGCATCAGAGTGGTACCCAGACGTCTATGCAGTTTTAACCGCACAGTAATTAGAAGGGGGTTCGGACTGCCATGTCGGCAGGCAAGTACGTGACGTGGACAACTGGATTGCTACTTAACTGGTTCTTGCTCTCTTCTCAAAAAGAGCGGAAACCAAATCAGTAGCAGTAGTTCAGTAATACTTTACTTGTCTTGCCTTCGGAGTTAGGAAGAGAGAAGGGGTCAAGGATTGACAGTGGATATCGGCGTTGTCTTTGGTTGGTGAAAGTCTGGAAGAAGAAACAACTTTCGGCTTGCATTTGCAGTCGGAGAGGAAACGAAAAATAAAGTTACTTTTCGTGAACTGATTAACTCAGGTAGTTGTCTCACCATGCTGGACAGACATGTTCAGTTGAGTTGAGTGACTGAAATAAATAGTATAGTTTACTTGCTCTTCAGTTCTTACTATTGAAAAGGTGGTAGAGTAGAGTGTGATGTCTTGCAGTTTGAATTTACAGCTGGTAAATGCTGTTCCTATATTTCTGCAAAAATAATAGAGTATTTTGTAAGTGTGTGTATGCGTAGGTGTAGGAGTGTCGATTGTATCCTTCATATCCGGACTTAATTTAAAGTAGTGATAGTTTGTTGTTGCGTTTTTTTGAAATGTGCTGTGCATAATACCCAGGTCAGGTCACCAGACATACCTGTGAGTTCAAAGGAAATAAACCAGCAAGCACGGTACAGTGACACAGCTAATGATTCCCCTCCCTCCCATTCAGTATTCTGTTAACATCTAGTAATGGTGCCCGTTTCCTAGCTTAATCATGTAAATAAATACATACAATATACGCAAATAAAAGAGAGGAAGAACAGTGTTTCTGCACTGACTTGGGGTTACTGCAGTTAGTTGCAGAGAGGTATAGCCATTAGCTACCAGCCCATAAGCCCCAACACCAAAGATACAAAAAATATTTTCTCGGGACTGCTATTTGATTGCCATATAAGGTTATTTGGAAAGTCAGTGTTGTTTATGGTAGTCCCACCCATTAAATCTACGACTGAACATGGGCATTAAAAAGAAATCTAAATGCACCTGTGGTAAAATAATACATTCATGTAAGTCTTTTCTTTACAGTTGCATTTTAAGCAGGCTCATGCTGGCATAAAACAGATATGTTGTGCCGTTTTACAGTATTCCCGTAAGTCTGTATACGCTATGCGTCTTCACACTTTTTAACTAAGGTAATAAGCATGTGGTTTAACTGCTGTTTTTGCTGAGATGGGCATTTTGCATTTATGCTAGGGGATGCAGTCATTTGTTTACTGTGCAAAAATGCTGGTTATCCATGGTATAAGCGTTCTAAATCATACAGTAATAATTTTAATTTGGTGTTTATAATGCATCATTAACAAGCAACTGACACAGTTCTCAGTAATCACTCCCCCTGATTTTTAGGGATGCCCATGCTGTGGCTCTAAGTCAGTACAGTATAGAAAATCGGACAAAACAGTGGGAATGTGGGAAGAAGTGGCGGGGAGAGATGAGCAAAAGTTGGAAACTCAAGGGAAAAGGGAGAATAATTAATAGACTTGAGGTAGTATGGCTAATCTGCTATGCAAAAAGCTTGGGGTTTACTTTGTGCTTAAGTTGTGTATAAAGTATAAGGCAGGTGTTTTATTGTGACCTGGTAGAAGTGTGACATTTTTTTTCATGATGAGACATATGAGCACAGCTGAGCTAACTAACAGTCAGTCGAGTGCTGTTTTAACTCGGGGTTGAACCCTTCTCAGTATGCACTTGCTTTGATGGTTTATTTGACTTCTGTCTTTTATGTATTTCTGATGAAAGCCATTTTCTTTCCATTATAATTTTTGTTGTCATATAAATTCAGAATGTAAGCTTAGCATAACCACTTTCAAGTTAACTTTTTGTAATAGGCATGAAGCCATGAACAGATTTGTAACACTTAACTTGGCATAGACTAATAAATGAGGTTAGGTATACTGTTTGCATGTATGTAATGTAAATGCATTCAAGAATAACATCGTGAAAGGTGTATTTTATAGGCACAAATACCATAAATACAGAAAAAAGTTCTATTGCTTGCATTACTTTAAATTTAATTTAGTGTAGTATTAAGAGGCTAGCAGTTACTGTTTATTAGGTGCAGATTAGCTATGCTTTTTAACCTGGCATGCTATGTTGGGAGCCCACCCTTTCTTCCAAGAACTCCTGTAGTTGTTGTCTTTCGGCTTTTCCCGGTTAGGGGTCGCAGAACTTCTGTAGTAATCTAATTTTACATCCGAACTTACAACCTTGAAACTTGGCATAGTACAGCAGTGCATGTTAGCATATACTGAGAGTGTAAAGCTGACTCAACATATATTTGAGGTCACTGTGATCTGGAGAACTTTTTCCATGTCTGAGTAGAGGGTGGGGTGGATTTGGCATTTTTTTCAGTCAATTTTCCATTTTAATGTAACAGTTGTAACTAGTCTTGTCACAGTGGCGGACTCCATCTGAGAAGTTTAGATGAATACATAATGCTGGCAGTTACAAAGTGTGCTAACCAAATCCAGATGTTTTGAGTTTGTCTCTGTTTAATAAATACTATTCACAACTAACATAGCTCTCAACCTTCCTTCTCCAAAATGAGGAACACTAGCCATCATAATGTGGAACAAATGGGCAAAATGTGGAGCACATACTAATGGCTTACTGACAACTTCAAATAGGAAGGTAATAGGATGGTTAAAATATGCTGGTTTTATTTGTGAAGAGGATCTTTTAATGAATTAATATGATTCATTTCCATTTACCATGTATTTCACTGTTTTGGTTTAGAAGGTATATCATTACGCTGTAACAACAATTTAAGACATTTAGAGGTAAATAATTTGGCTATCTCTGCCTTTGTGTGCACTGCTTGCCTGGTTTGATTCAAAGTTTGCTTCTATTTACATACTAATGAACTAAACTGATTGCTGCTGTAAAGATCCTTATTTCTTATATAAGTAATAATAATCTTTATAAAAATAGAATAACCAAGTATGCTCACTGTTTTCTTAGAAATGTTATAAAACCCGTTGGTGTACCTCCTGCTTCCAAGAGGAAAAAACAGGTCAGGCACAAGATGAATTTGCAGGTGCCCATCCATTTTTCAGTGCCATTTTTTGAAAGGTGATAGTGTCAGTCTGTTTCACATGTAAGGGAAAAAATGAGGGGAAAAGAGATAAATGTTGGATAATGAATCTATCCATTCATTGTGTCTTGTTTAAACACTGGTGGAAGTTTAAGTGTTTAGATTTAGTGTTTGCAGACCATGGTATTATGGAAGTGTGATAGTTTCAGAGAGCTGGGTCCATAAGAGAGCCAAATCCAAGATATAGATCACCACATAAGTGATAATGTTGATGTTCTTCGTTTTCCATTGCTGCAGTCCTTACTATTGGGTATAGTCCGCATCCAGTCGGCCCGAATACCAGAGTATAAGGCTGACGTCGGTCAGGGCGCATTAGACTGACGTCAGTACGTCGGTACTAATGCGCATGACCGGCGTCATATCCTCAGTCTTTTTTGCCGCGTGGTCCGATGCAGAAGCAGTTTTGCGAGTGCAGGTTGGCGTTCTGAAATATTTCCGAAACCGGAGTTTCAGACCGAATCAGAGTTGGCTAAGTACCCCGTTGGGGAACATTTTGGTTTTTTCTTGCCTCAGTATTTAACCGGATGTCAGAAAAAGTGAATAACTGTATTTCTTGTGGGAAACAAATACCTCATAGGGATTACCATATATTGTGTATACCTTGTTTAGGGCCTGAGCACGACGTTGTTGGTTGCCGCTCTTGTGCTAGGTTTAACAAACGCACTATTAAGAGGAGGTTAGACTGTGCCAGATTAGTGTTTGGGAAGCGTTGCAATTATAAAATGCCGCCGGATGCACCGGCGCCTGCTTCAACCAAGAAGCGCAAGGACAAAACAGCGAAGCCTAGGGTTGATGAACCGGCAGTCCCGGACGTCGGTTCTTTAGGTGGCTCAGTGGAGCCAGAGGTTTTGCCAGGAGTTTCTATGGAGTCTCAGGCAGAAACTTTACTGTTACAGGATGTACCCTCTCAGGAGGCAGGCCAGGCTGAGGGGCTTCTCAGGTAACTATTCTTCCCTCTCTTCCCAAAGTAGTTAGAGCCTCTCCTTCTGTTGCCAAAACTTCTTTTAGAGGTAGGCCAAGTTCAGCTTCAGTAGGGGCTTCTCCTAGCCTTTCGGGTTCTGTACCTAAGAAACATATGCTTAAAATGGCAGAAGATTTGATTACTATGATTAGAGGTTCTATGGGCCCTCCTGATAAGAGGCCTAGGGTAGAACCAGAGTTTGACAGTTTTGAACAGGGTTCAGGGGCTTCTGAGTCTTCTGCGGAAGATTTGCAGGAGTATCCTCATTATTCTGATTCTGATGTGGATGATGCCACTCCTTCGGCTTCTCCTCCTGAGGATTTTTCATTTTCAGAGACTCTGCATTCCATGAGGGAGCACTTTAAATGGGAAGGCCAGGATTACTCTGATTCCAGGAAGAGGCTTAGGGAATTCTTGTTTTACCCCAGCATAGGCCCTTAGCTATACCTCCTGTGTTGAATGTGGTGGAAGATGTTTTGCAGAGGCTTCCTGAACCCTGATTCTTTGCCTCCTGCTCCTGTTAAACCTGATAGGTACTATAGGGTGCCCGAAGCTCATAAGTATTTGTTTAAGAGTCCTAGGGCGGACCCAGAAACTGTTTCTCAGGGGCCTAAAGGTGTTAAGGCCTCTGTGGTTAAAAATCCTGTTCCCACTGACAGAGGCAAGGGCGTTAGATAGGTGGGGTAAGAAAGTGTATACTTCTTCCACTCTAGCCATGAGAGCGTTGAATTGTCAGTTTCACATGCTGAAATATCAAAATTATCTCCTTTCACAATTGAAATCTAAGGTGGATGCTTTGGCGGAAGGTATTGATTGTAAAGAATTGCTAGATTTAGTTTATGTGTCTGAACAAGTGGGCAAGCATTCTTTGCAATGTGGTTTTGATGCTGTGCAGGCCTCCTCGAGGGTGGCTGCCACTAGTTCTGTTCTTCGCAGGCATGCCTGGTTGAGGGATCAAAATTTGGCTGAGCATGTTAAGACAAGGATTTTGGATGCTCCTTTACAGTCTGATGTGTTGTTTGGTTCACCTGTGGAAGCAGTTTTAAAGAAAATGGAGGACAAAGCTAAGTCTATGCAAACTGTGAAAGATTTTTTGCAGGTACAGCCACCGAAGTTTAGTAGAAATTGGCCTGCTAAGGGGTGGACATATCCTGCTTATGATTCCCAGTCTAGGGGTAGGTCTAGACGTGGTAGGGGCAGGGCTCAAGGTTCTTTTAGGCCTAGAACAGGGAGTTCACCTGCTCAGACTTCTGGTGAGGGCAGGGGTCAGTCCTTTCGTAAACAGACCCAATGACCTGCCTTTTCAGCTGCCAGTAGATTCTCGTCTGGCAGCTCCTTTGGAAGGACGACTGTCTCTTTTCAAAGAAAATTGGGATTTCATTACTCAAGACAGATTTTATTTCCATACAATGCCCCCTTTCAAAGGCATGCCAGACGTTCCTCCTCCACAAAGAAAAGAGGCTCACAAGCAAGTTTCTCAGTTACTCCAAATGGGGGCCATTCAGCCAGTCCCTGTATCAGAAAGGGGCCTGGGATTTTATTCTCGCATGTTCCTAGTACCAAAGAAGGGGAACACGTGGAGACCGATTTTGGATTTATCTCTCCTCAACACTTATCTGGACATTCCCAAGTTCAAGATGTTGACGTTACAACAGCTTTTACCCCTGCTGGGCAAAGATCTCTGGATGGTAACTTTAGATCTCAAGGAAGCTTACCTTCATGTGCCTATCAGGCTAAGTTACAGGAAGTATCTGCGGTTTCGAGCTGGAGATTCTCATTATCAGTTCTCTGCATTGCCCTTTGGCTTATCTACTGCGCCCAGAGTATTCACAAAGGTTCTGGCTCCAGTGATAGCTTACTTCAGGCTACAAGGACTTCAAATCTATCCTTATTTAGACGACTGCCTGATTCTGGCTCAAGAAAAGGAAGACCTTCTACAGCATCTGGAATATGTTATAGCAGTGCTAAGATGCCTAGGGTATTCTGTGAACGAAATAAAGTCCAGTCTAGTACCCTCTCAAGACATGTGCTTTCTGGGTGTGAGACTGAATACAGCAGCCCAGATGGCCTTTTTAACCCCGGACAAACAAAAGAGTCTATCACTTTACTTCCATCAACTATCTCATCAGTCCGTGCTGACTGCAAAGACAGTCCTTCGAGCATTAGGGTTCATGGCATCTTGTATTCTGGTGCTTCCCAATGCCAAACTGCATATGAGGAAGTTACAATGGTATCTCAAAAATGTATGGACACAGCACTGCCAGGATTTAGACACTGTCATTCAAATAATTCCTTGCCTTCAAAGAGAATTTTTGTGGTGGGCTCAGGAATGTCACCTAAACAAGGGACTCTCTGTGACCCGGCCAGAGGCGAGTCAGATTTTACCGACAGATGCCTCAGACATTGCTTGGGGAGCTCATCTAAATGGAAAGTGGATACAAGACAAGTGGCCTGCCAGACTACAGCATCTACATATCAACATGAAGGAGATGTTAGCAGTCCAGTTCGCATTACTGGCTTTCATGGAGTTACTTCTTCCAGGGCAGGTGTTGATTCTAACAGACAACACAACTGTCATGTGGTACTTCAACAAACAAGGGGGAACACATTCTTATCCTCTATGCAGGCAAGCAATGATTTTATGGGAGACTGCACGCTTGCACCTAACTCTTCAGGCAAGGTTTCTGCCAGGAGCACAGAACTCCTTAGCAGATGTGTTAAGCAGACAAATCATGGATCCCCACAAGTGGAAACTGGATCTTCATGTATTTCAGAAATTGATAGTGTCATGGGGAACTCCAGACATAGATCTGTTCGCTTCTCCACTAAACCACCAGCTGCCACAGTTTTGCACAAAGGGGTTTCATCACACAGCTTGGAAAGTGGATGCTCTGTCTTTCAGTTGGACAAACCTTCATGTGTATGCCTTTCCACCTCTGCCTCTTCTTCCAAAGGTACTGTTAAAGGTCAGACAGGACAGGCCAAGGATGATTTTGATAGCTCCAGATTGGCCTCGGCAACACTGGTACCCTCTACTACGGAGTCTGGTAAAGAAGCCTCCATGGCCTTTACCTTTGATTCCACATCTGTTATCCCAGGCGGACGGTCATCTGCTCAATGTCAAGCTTCACTCTCTTCATCTGACAGCCTGGCATATTCTGTGTTGAAACACAGCAGGTCTCAACTTCCTCAACAAGTTTTAAATGTGATTATGGAAGCTAGAAGACCTAGTACAAGGAAAGTGTACGCAGCAAAATGGAAGAGATTTTTATTTTGGAGTAAAGCAAAGAATTTGGAGATTTCTGAGCCTAATTTGAGTATGGCTCTTCAATATCTTACTGAGTTACTGGACAAGGGTCTGTCCTTATCTTCCATTAAGATTCATGCTGCAGCAATCTCAGCTCACTATGATTGTGACCCACCATTGTTTTCGCATCCTTTGTTCAAGCAGTTTCTTAGAGGGCAAAAATATAAGACCCCACGTAGAGCTCCTACTCCTGCTTGGGATCTCAATTTTGTGTTGGAAAAACTTACTCTACAACCTTTTGAGCCTGCGGCTACTGCTGAATTGAAATATTTGTCATGGAAGACTGCTTTTTGTTGGCTATTACTTCTGCAAGAAGGGTGTCTGAGTTGCAGGCCCTTATGGCAGTCGAGCCCTTTTTGATTTTCCATACGGATAGGGTATCATTACGTACTAATCCTTCCTTTATGCCTAAGGTGGTTTCTAGTGTGGCTTTAAACCAAACTATTCATTTGCCTACTTTTTATGCAGACCCCCAAAATAAAGGGGAAAAGATTTTGCATACTTTAGATGTACACAGGCAATTGCGTTATTACTTAAGCAGGACTAAGGATTTTAGGCAGTCTCAGCAGTTGTTTGTTTCTTTTGCTTTGAGTTCGCAGGGCAAGCCTGTGTCAAAACAATTTCTAGGTGGATTGGCTTTTGCATTGCATTTTGTTATTCCCATCATGGCAAGGAGGTTCCAGCTGGGATTAGGCCTCATTCCACTAGGGCTACTGCCACTTCAACAGCATTTCTACGGGGGGTGGCAACTAAGGATATTTTGGAAGCAGCTACTTGGAGTTCAGTGCATACTTTCTCTAAGCATTATCACCTTCCTATCTACTCTAAGTCTAGGGCTGGTTTTGCCACAGCTGTTTTGCAAGGCATGTTGTCAGCTCCTGCTTCTTTATGATTTGCCAGCCTCCCTTACCTCTGCTTTGGGATTCTACCCAATAGTAAGGACTGCAGCAATGGAAAACGAAGAACATAGTACAGTTTTGTACCTACCATAAATGTAGATGTTCGAGGATTCCATTGCTGCAGTCCAATTTACCCTCCCTCCTTCCCTCTGTGTTTAGGGGTGGTTGTGTAGGTGAGTTTACCTGTTTATATTTTTGTATATATTGTTCATGTTTTGGTGCAGGTATTTTGGGCCTTGTCTTTTTAGGGTCTTCTGACATCTGGGGCAAGAAAAGACTGAGGATATGACGCCGGTCATGCGCATTAGTACCCTGACGTACTGACGTCAGTCTAATGCGCCCTGACCGACGTCAGCCTTATACTCTGGTATTCGGGCCGACTGGATGCGGACTATACCCAATAGTAAGGACTGCAGCAATGGAATCCTCGAACATCTACATTTATGGTAGGTACAAAACTGTACTTTTCTTTTGGCTTTTCCCAGTTAGGGGTCGCCACAGTGGAACTCCGGTCCACTAATGATTGGCAGTTGATTTTTACGTGCCGAGTTGCTGGCCCTGACGCACAACCTTCAACTAAGGTATGCCCATTCACGTATGTCTCCACACAGAAGACGCTCTAGCTGAGAATCGAACGGGACAACATCTTGCTGTGAGGCGACAACGCTACCGCAGCACCACCACCACAGACTCATAAGTGATAATATAAAGTATAAATATAGGACTTTACGTCTGTCTTTGTATCCTAGGGTCTTTAGGTTAGTGTAGCTTTTTAGTCAGGAACCACTGGGGTCTTTCTAGCTGGGCAATTTGTTTGACCAGGTACATACTAAAGGGAACATTGTACTCTCTTTAATTAAAGCTGAGTATGCCTTGGGTATTGAAATGCATATGACAGTATTTGTAATAAAGGACAGGATTACATTATTTTGAGAAGCTCATTACATGTGTTGGAGACTTGCAGTCATCTTTGTAGGCTTTACCTGTAAACTAAACAGAATGCCAATCTATCGTGTGTGATCCATAACCTATGCAGTAATCCTTTAAGCAATGTATTTTGAGCTTGTTTATTGTTTGCTTTTCATTTTTTTACTTTGATCATGTTTTCCCCATGAAACAAGTAGATAGTTGTTGTCAGGCAGCAGGTCTTTTTTGGATAAGAAACATTTTTACAAGTGGGGGGTATCACAGAGATTGCTACTTTCAGCATGTTACTTGGTATTTTAATAAAGCTGAATATAAATTATAATTAGAACTGCAGTGCAAGGAGAAGTGGTTTGAGTTGAGTGCTGCTTGTTTTTTTTATACTTGATTTTGACTGGCATTCCAGTAATGTATTTAAAAAGTAATTTATTTGTTCATGCCTCACAACCTTTTTGTCTCCATCTAGATATTAAGTAAGCTGTCGTGCAGCCAATGCATTGAAATATTTTTTTTTTCTTTTACACTTCATTTTGTCTTGATTGGACTCTCATAATGACGGTTTGGCACCCAGGGCAGTGTATTTAATTAAAGTTACAGTTTTTTGGTTTTGAGCATAGCCCCTCCCTTCTCTAGTTGGCCACACACCTTCCCATTGACCCCACCCATTCAGCTGTCTCTTGCAGCCCCCCTTTTATTTGAAATCACCAGCTGCCACTGGTACCATCATGGCAAACAAATTACTAACTCCATTACGGAACACACTACCAGGGAAAAAGGAACAACCACAACCTTCCTAAAATAGGCTACTACTCAGGCTATTCTGGAAGCAGCCACCTAGTCATCTATTCACACCTTTACAAAGCATTGCAATCTTGGTGCTGTCTTCAGAATCAGAGCCAAATTTGCCTCTATCATTCTGCAGAGTGTCTTCTCACTGTCCCTGACATTTGGCCAACCACCCATTCTCAGTTAGCTTTGAGTATCTTCCCAAGACAGTACTGCAACAGTGACTATGCTGAACATAGTACAGTTGTGTTAGGAACTTATTATTATTGTAGATGTTGAAGTGAACAGTTGCAGTAGCCTTTTTCTCCCACCTGCACTGCCTCTCCTATCTGTCTGGGATTGGGGTGGGTACCAAGCTCAACTCCCTTTTCCCCACTCTCCATTCTCCACTGCTACTCCTAGCCAGAGTCCTCAGTAGGGCAGGTCATGTGTGCATAGGGGACAGATAGAGTCCTGGCTCTTGGGTCACGAATGACCTGATTATGGTGCAGTCTAAGGACTCCTTTATACCACTGATGTCTAGTAGGGAAAGCATCCACCGCCTATGAGATTTAGAATTTCTCTGGTATTTGACCTTACAGTGGACTCCTGCAAGGCAGGAGTTCCCAAGACTCGGTACTGCAACAGTGACGTACTCAAACATCTACAATTGTGGTAGGTTCCTAACTCAACTGTACTTTTTATTCTGTCAGCTTTCTAATTAAATAGTACAGGTGTTTTAAGCATTTCTTATTTGAAGCCATTGTCATTGTTTTCCATACTTTCCATGGTTCTTGACTGTATGACTTTTGAAGCTGCACCTGTAAAACTGTGTTGAGTGTGACTCCAATAGAATAGGCTGTTAACTACTTTGTGATGAATTGCAATTAATATCCAGTATTTTATTTCTCTGCATTTTCTTTACAGGCCTTGACTGACGAACTGCTCCCGTATTTTCAAACTGGCTTACCACATGTGACAGATTTGCCTGTTTTTTATCGGGCCATTTATTCTCTGCTTTGTGAAAGAGGAAGACACTTTCCTGTCTTGATCATTGATGACATTCCAGAATGAGCTACTTATGATGAAGGACATTTTTTTTTACTTCACAGTAACTTCTGCACAGAGAACTAAAAACATGTATAGCAGATGGTCAGTTGAATTACAAAAATGTAACTGATTCCATGGGAGAAACATGAAATGCAGCACAATCTGGATCTTTGTGTAGACTTATTTAAAAATATTTATAGTTACAATTGTACATCTGTGTAATAACTTGAGAAAGAGAGGGAGGAGTGAATTGACAGTGTGTGAGATTAGAAATTAAGCGCACTTGGTCAAAAGTTTCAACAGTCAAGGAACGTGCCAGTAAAATGTATCACATTAAAAATAAGCACAAACACAAACTGAGTATACAAGAAATATGTCACGGCAGTCCAGGACCGGAAAACCAAAAACTAAGAAAAAAACAGCTCAATAAAAAACATAAATTTAATGAGGCACCTTTCGTTCATAACAGATATCTGATGAAGTTCGTTATGTTACGAACAAAAGGTGCCTCATTAAATTTATATCTTTTATTGAGCTTATTGAGCTGTTTTTTTCTTGGTTTTTGGTTTTCCGGTCCTGGACTGCCATGACATATTTCTTGTATACTCAAAATGTATCACATTACTTCACTGCTGTGTTTGGTAACAAAGCAGGAAGGAAGACCACTTTTTGTATTTAGCAAAAGAGCAAGAGTCTTTTAGCCTAAATAGTGTAATATTCATTGATGCAGTTTATACTGTTAAGTACAACAATGACCATGATGTATATTTGGCTTCTTAAGGCTTAAAGTATACCTTGCTCACTTAACTGATTTTTGTAGCCTGTCTTTTTTTTTTTTTTTTTTTTTTTTTACTTAAGTTTGTCTGATTCACTTCTCATCCCTTTTGGAGGGAAAAGGTGATTAGTTACTATTTAAGTGTTGTACAATGATTTGTATATCTTGAAGGGTTTAGCCTGTATTCTACCTGGAATAAGGAATTACCTCAGAAGAATCAAGCCTTATTACAAAATTAAAGGGTAATGTTCCTCTGATTTCAGGAGTCGTTTGGGCAGTATGGGTTTTTTAGCAGTCTAATGCATTGCAGCTGGACATTTTTCTTTAACACTATGCCCCTTGCAGGGAACAGTTCTGAGCCAGTTCACCAGAATACACTGACACTGACAATTACATATCCAGTATATATCCTGTGGTGGCAGCCACTCACCTGTCTCCCATGCTTCTTGAAACTATTGGCCACTTCACAGCACCATGATTAATGCACAAGTATGTTTTGGCCTTTGCTTTCTACTAGGTAAATATTAATTGTATAACCCTCATGTATTACTAATACTTATCTAAAAGAATTTACTAATATTAAATACTTTATAAAATGCCTTCTCCACAGGTGTCTGATATGTTCTGCTGTGGCACTACTTATTTATTTCTTAGTTTTTTTTATTTTAGTGGTAACCAGGTAACCCTACAAGACAGCAAATCCCTCTTGTCAGGGGAAGCCTGGAAGCACTCTGATTAAGTGGCTTGCTCAAAGTCACAGACTAGGCAAATGGGTAACCATATGAGATGTTGGGATCCGCTAGAGTGAATCCTGAAAGACAGACACTGAATGGCTGAAAGAGCAGACCTACATATATTAAGTGCAAATGGTCTTTTCCCCACAATATTCCCTTTTTCTCTGAGGTATGGCAAGCTCAGAGCTGATGTATAAAAAAAAGTTTAGAGGAGAAGAGAGTTCTTCAAGATTCGCTCTTCTCCTGCATTTTCATTTTTTTTTTTTTTTTTGGTTCAATGGCATTTTGAGGGCCAACATTTCAATAGGGAGCCAGCAAATGGACACTGCTAAAGCCATAATCAGACCCAAGACCTTACGATGAAGCTTAAGCAGCTCATTACCATAATCTTCTTCATTAAACTTCCAATGGAGGAGCATTGTAAAGTGTAGATAACTGTCTTCTCTGCAACTGTTTTAATTAAGACTTCTACAGTGAGAAAGCTGTGAAGCTGGAAGACAGCAGTGAATATTTTTTTTTCAAAAGTCTTTATTGACAGTAGTTTTAACAAACACATTGGAAATTACATAGCTATAGCATTCAAGAGGGTGAAATATTGATCACTATATGATTATAACAGTTTATAGCAAACATCAGTTAAGAAGAAATAAACTATACAAGCATGCTAATTGCCCATATTGTTAAGCTAGATATTTAACTTTGTATGATAAAATGAAAAATTGAAAAGGGAAGAATCTGATGCATTTGTAAGCCCAGACAGAACATAAGTAGGTGTAGTAAAGGGCTGTCAGTATGGTGTAGCAAGAAAAAGAAAAACCTAAGCCCTACCCCAAGATCTTTGCAGAAATTAGGGAATATTATTATGAAAATATATTGAACAAGGTGTCCCAGTATTCAGTAAATTGCAGGTAGCATTTCTGGCAGTACATTAAATATTTGTGGGATAATAAATATTTTATAGCCATTTGTGTGAAGCCTTTTCATGCCATTACAACTGTGTCTTTCCAATTTAGGGTGATATAGAGTTTAATTAGAGCAAATACAGTAATTAAAATAGGATTTTGTAGTTTCATTATGCCTAAAGGAGGAATGTGCAGTATAGTAAATTCCCAGCAAAAGGTGTCCTTCTCATATCCCATGTTTTGTAGTTGAACCCTAAGCAAACACCATAACTTACAGGCACATCTGCAGCTCCAAAAAAATATAAACGATGTCTGCTTTTCGGTTATCCCAGTATTGGCAGAATGGGGAAGAGGAGGGGTCAAATTTATTAATCTTGGGTGGGGTTGAGGTATGCATTGTTCAAAATCATTAGATGGGTCTAATATAGCTTTTTAAAGGGAATACATTTTGAAGTTATTTGAATGAAGTGGGTAATTTGAGTTGGGGAGATTGATGGGTTAAGCATAGTCCAGTAGTTGGAGAATAGTGTTTCATTTTGATATCTAATGGCAGTGATGAGCTTATATATATTTGAAATCATTTTCTTTGCCATTAATAGAGAGGAACATAATGTATTGCAGGTATTTATTTCATCAAGAGCAACTCAAAATTTAGCATCAAGCTCTCTAAGTTGTCTTAAGATAATGGTGTAATTTTTGGGGAGGTTTAACTCCAGCCTCATCTGACTGAGTGGCTTCTTATATTGATAGATATCCAATACAATTTTCTCCTTTGAGGGAATAATCATTTAGGTTGAGCATTCTATTGAGTAAGATCTGGGTTAAGATGGAGGGGGTGTAAAGTGTTGAAGGCACTGGTTAGCTTGAGTGCATTGAAAAGTTTTTGTATAGTAATAATTTTGCTCTTTATATAGAGGTATGCAGTTTAATATTTCACAAATTTTGCTCATTAGCTCTAGGGTTAATATTATAGGTTTTAATATAGTTCTAGAATAGTTTCACCCAGTTCAAAGCCCAGGATTTATTGCTTGTGTTATATTCCAAAATTGTAACTAATCTACTGCTGTTAATTATGTCATAGTAGAGTTTGAAGTCAGACAGTCCAAGACCTCCTTTCTCTTTAGGATAGACTATTTTTTTATACGAGATTCTGACCGACTTTGGTGACCAGATGACTTTCATAAAAAAAAGAGTCAAGTGTTTTAAAAAAAATTATATAAACTACAGGGTTAGAGGCATTGAAGATGTATAACAATCTTGGAAGGAATGTTCATTTTGATAATGGCCACTTTTGATAAAAGGGAGAGCTGAAGTTTATTCCATCTAAGAAGATCTTGTATAGTGGACCAGAGTTTCACAATATTGTTTTGATAAAGCAGTTTAATATCTTGTTGAAAATAGATTCCTACGTAATTCAAGGAGTGGTGCAACTTAATTTCCATTGGAAAAGGGAAAATGCTTAAATGGTGTGCATAACTGACGGGAAAGATTGAGGATTTCTCCGGGTTAAGCTTATAGCTGGCAAATCTGGAGAAAGACTCAATAGAGGACAGGATTTTCTTGAGACCTGAGGAGGGTAGCATAAAGTATATGTTTAAGTCATCAGGAAATGCAGACATGGTAATCTTGGTGTTATGAAGGATAGGGATGTGGTGGAAAGTTTTCTGTGATACAAGTAAAAGCAGAGGTTCAATGTATAAGTTAAATAGGGAAAATTGGGGAAGCTTAATCGAGATCCATTTTTGATGTCAACCATAGAGGAGATTGTTATATTGGTCTAAAAAGGTGTGAGCATTGGAGTATAGAATTTCAATGAGTTGGATAAAACTTGGAGGTATACCAAAGAGGGGCATAGTCGACAGTAGGAAATTTAAATTTAACGTAAAGAAAGCTTTACAAACATCAACTGCAAAGGTATATATTGGACTTCTACTTTGACTCAAGGCATCAAGAGTGACCATATTAACACGGGTCTGTCTATGTTGGATGAGCAGTAAATAATTCTTTGTGCTGTCATGCTGGAGTTGAAGGACCAGAGACCATCCAAAGAGGGAGCAGATTATAGCAAAGTAAAAGGAAAAAGTTATGCTGTGGCTCCCACTGGTTTATCTAAAAAGCCTTCCAGTAAACATGGGTGTGAAACTAGTGGAAAACAAGTCATCGTTGTCAGTTCTTGGAGGGGAAAACTTGGCAAAGTTGTACAGATGTTTGCTGGTACTCGGCTAGATCTATGTAACATTATCAACATTGGCCCAGCCAGACAAGATTAACCCACAAGAATCTCTCATGGTGAAACATTCATTGTTGGCAATCCCATGATTACATCTTTTTGGAAGCAATGTTAGTATAACTAATGTCATTTTATTCCACATTGTGAAGTGGCAAAGATATGTATTTGCTGGCCCCACAGCTGTTAACCATTGAACTAACAAAGGTGAAGTATGTTGGATACATTGGATGCAGCATCTTTTGCCAAAACTGGATCCTATTCATTTCATCCGTCAGGTCTAGCTGATTGGCTTTCGGGCTGCTTGTTGGATTCGAGCAAGTAAACTAGTGCTACAATCTTGAGTCCCTCTAACTTTTTCCCTCCCACAATGAACCTGTCCTCACTAGCTAATCTCCTTCAGGTCTCATTTGCTGCTTTAGCATCTGGATGTGATCTGTGTAGCTGCAACATCTAAGTACTCATTTAACCTCTTATTCTTAATTATTACCTTTTTGAGCAGTTCCTGCTTATCATTCTTTTGAAGGTTAGAGTAGCTGTTTTAGATTTCTTATAGTCCTTTCTTAAAGTTATTAGAGCTCCTCTGCTTGACAACTTAGCATTAGCAGTGTATTTGCTTAGTTATTAGAATTTACAGTTGGTTTAGGATTTCTGCTTTTAGAAGGGTGCGTGTGTGTATGCGCACACACTCCTTGTTTTTCTTCAGTTCCAGCACTTTTCATCTGAATAGAAGAAAAGGAAAAGAGTTTCAAGAAGGGCCACAAATATGGCCACAGCAGGATGGCCATGATCTCGGCAGCTGCTGTTTGTGGGTGGATCATTTTAATATTAGGATACCTTTTCAAAGTCTTTAGTCCGGGGGCTTAGTTGGATCAACACAACAAATTGGTCATTAAAGGGCTTCGGCTTCCAGAATCTGAGACAGATTTGTGCAATAAGTCAGTGGATAAGTCTAAGCCTTGAAATTACATGAGAAATATTGTGAGGACTCCAGAAAAAGAAAAGCCAATGTCAAGACACTGAAACTTGCCTGGGAACAGTCTTCCACCTTGGTTAGAGTAAACTCCTTCTGTTTTAGCTCTGCCTTCCACCGTCCCAATATTAATATGAGACAAATCTCTGCAGCAACTAGCAAAGTGAACAACTTTCAAGTGGGTGTTGACCCTCATGCCCTACAGAGATTTTCCCGTTGCTGAGGAATACTCCTCTTGCAAAGCTTTCAAGGATAGACAGTCAGCTAATGCAGTCTGTTGATGGAAGATAAACTCATTTCAGGGGAAGATATTTCACTTGTTATTTTTATGACTAAAAATGAACTTTTTGTGTGCAACTAGTTAATCTATGCTGGGGAAAATGTTTTTATAGACAGTCACTTGACTTTTAGTAACTGTTTAACAGGAGCTTTACTTTTTTTGCTTTTATAGGTTCATAGGTTCATACTAGGCTATCTGCCCTAGGGCATTTATAAGCCTAGCCAGAATGTGATTGGCTTTCGCCACCCATTTTAAATGGATTTTGCTATGCCCTTTGTCGAGGTTAGTATACTCTGCCTCTGTCTAACAGTGACACAGAAGTGATACCTGGGGTAAACCTACAATCTCCCATCCACTCATCAAGATTCCTCTTGAAGAGAGTCAATGAGGGACTCTGCCTAACCTGGACTGGGATTTTATTCCAGAGTGAAGGGAGCCTCTGGGTTATGAATCTGTCCCTCCAGCATGTCCTATTTATTTCAGTGCTGAGGTTCAAGTCTCTCGAGCGCGTAGCTCGATGGGATTTGGATTTTCTGAGGTGCAGCATGTCCATTAATTCCGGGTTGGACATGGCTTTATACGTCAGGCACAGATCGCCTCTGAGCAGGTGGTATGCCACTGAGTAGAGCTGGAGTTTCTTTAACCGGGCAGCATATGGCATCTGTTTGATTCCTTTGATCCTCTTGGTGAGGTACTTTTGGGGTTTTTCCAATTGCTGCAGGTGTCTGGTAAGGTACATCCCAAAAGGGGCATTGTACTCAATTATGGGCCTGATGAGGGATGAGTAAAGAGGCACGATGACCTCCCCTGATTTAGATGTGAATCCCTTCATGATTAGGTGGGCTATATAAAATGCTTTTCTAACCACTTTGTCCACGTGGTTGTCAAATGAGAGATTGCTATCAACTTGGGTACCAAGGTCCCTAATTACTTCTTCCGTACTTAATGGATTACCACCTATCTGGTAATTTGTGGGCACTTTGTTTTTGCCAAAGGAGATGACTGTACACTTTTTGGCGTTTAGCTTGAGGCCATGGCTCTGGCACCAGTTGTCTGTTTCTATGAGGCCCTTTTCGAGGATGCTTGTGTCGGCTGGAGTGTCGATTATGGTGCCCAGTTTGCAGTCATCTGCAAACTTGGTCAGCCACAGTCCTTCCGTGTTGGCCTGTACCTCCGAGAAATATATACCAAATGAGAGAGGTCCCAGGACTGAGCCTTGTGGGACGCCACTTGTAACTGGTTTGGAGTCTGACATGGCTCCAGCAATTCTAACCATGTGGGTTCTGTCCTTGAGCCAGTTTGCAACCCATCTAGTGACATAGGGGTTTATATTTAAGCTGGTGAGCTTATCTATAATGCCCGAGTGGGGTATTGTATCGAAGGCTTTTGCAAGGTCCAGGTAGGCTGTGTGGACCACCTTCCCCTCGTCAATGGCCTTGGTGACTGTTTCAAAGAAATCGACCAGGTTTAAGAGGCAGGATCTGCCCTTAACAAAGCCGAACTGGGTAGGATCCAGTGTCTATAGGTCCCCAATATCTTTATTTATGAGGTCCATGATGATCCTTTCCATAGCTTTGCAGACCAAGCTAGTCAGGCTTATGGGGTGATAGTTTCCAGGATCCGTTGAGGCACCACCTTTGTTGAGAGGGACCACTGTTGCTGTATGCCACTCTTTATATCCTGTAGTAAGGCTGAGATTGAACAGTAGATCTGAAGTAGGATATTCATTTGTCTGCAACCTGTGGGTTATGGATCCGATATCGGATCCGAACCGGCATAGTTTTCCAGCTATGGATCCAAGCTCTCAGCTCCTCCCCTCACCCATAATGCCCTGCTCTACCCTCATGACCCCAGATCTTGTTTGCCGCGCTGGTAACTAGATGTGGATTTCATAGCTCTCAGCTAAGTGGATATTTCTTGTTTAAAAATAGAGAATTTTTGCCTTTAACTTTTTTTGTGTGAAAGTTGTAGGTTTCCTATTATTATTGACTGTTTTTTTAGTTTAATTTAATTTTCTGTAGTAAATTTTATTCCCTCCCCTCGCTGGTACGTAGAGTGTGAGTGAGGCCTGTGTGCTTCTTTTTTGTTTTACAGTTACTTTCTGTAACTTTAGATCTGAAGTAGGATATTCATTTGTCTGCAACCTGTGGGTTATGGATCCGATATCGGATCCGAACCGGCATAGTTTCCAGCTATGGATCCAAGCTCTCAGCTCCTCCCCTCACCCATAATGCCCTGCTCTACCCTCATGACCCCAGATCTTGTTTGCCGCGCTGGTAACTGGATGTGGTTTCTTTAGCTCTCAGCTAAGTGGTATTTTCTTGTTAAAAAAATTGAAATTTTTTGCTTTCTTTAAACTTGTGTGAAAGTTGTAGGTTCCCTTTGTGTATTGACTGTTTTTAGTTTAAATTTATTTACAGTAGTTTTTATTTCCCTCCCTCGCTTGTGTGTGAGGCCTGTGTGCTTGTTTTAGTTTTTGTTAAGTTACTTCTGTAACTTTTTGGGAAGTTTTGACTATGGCTGACCAGCCTAAGTCATTCTTTTCTAAATGCTCCGAGTGTGGCCATAAGCTCTCACCGGCTGATGGCCACACTCGGTGTGTTAGTGTCTTGGGGTTGAACACCTCACATCTGGCTGTTCCATTTGTGCAGGGTTCAACCCCAGGGCACTGAGGAGCGGAGGTCCAAGCTGGTCCTGGCGGGTCTTTACCGCCGGACTCGGCTCCGACCTCCGCCTCCCGGACTCCTGCGGCTGCAGCTGTTCCCCTGTAGCACCCCTCCTGCTCCTGGGACTCAAACTCCCGCTTCAGGACAGGAGAGGGATGCCTAAAGGACCGGAGGGAGAAGCACCACTGGCGGGCCGAGACCTCTGTTTCGCCCCGCCTGCCAAGCGGCTTCTCCCGGCTCCTTGGTGGAGCGGTCTCCTCCTTCTCGGCTCCGGTCACCTGTGTGCTTCTCACCGGGTCCTGAGGAGGAGGAGACCCGATCTCCGGCGAGGCTATCGAGGAGGCATTCCAGGCCTACCTCGGTAGCCTCGTCGAGATCTACCCATAGCCTTTCGATGCTGATCTGGACCGGATGATGCGAAGGTTCATCCAGGCCCAGATGCAGATGGGAGTGTCTTGCCTCCCCTCGGGGAGCTCAACACCCTTTTAAGCCTATTGCTCCTTCTCCGACCCGCTTCCGGGTTCGAGCAGCTGGAGCCGAGCAGCCGAGCCGGGGAGGTCGAACCCGATAGTACTGGGTACTTCGGATCCGACCATGCCCTCGAGTGCCGGACCCGATCTCGGAGCCTGGATCCGAGCCGGATCCGGGGATCAGTGCTCCTTCGGCGCCTGTGTCGGAGCGCACTGTCCCGCCGGATCCGAGTGCTTGGCCGGCTCCGATCCACTCTTCGGATCCGAGGGAGCCGATTGTCGGATCCTTTGGTCGAGGTCGGCTCCCCGGCTTTTGATGTAGTGGAGAGGGCTCTGTTGAGGGTCTCCGGACCCCGGCACTTGCTTCGGCTCCGTCCGCTCCCTCTGCACTGGGCCAGGCTTCCACCATCCGGCCCTGGGACAGCCCGTTTCTGTGCCCCAAGTTGCTCCTATGGAGCAAATGGCTGCTGAGGACTCCTCTGACAGCCCCCAGAGGAGGCTCCTCGCAAGCATACGCAAAGGAGGCACATTGACTCCCTGAGTCTCTCACTGAAGACACGGACTTGGAGGAAGGGAAGGCTCCCCTAGGTCACCCCCCGTGGATGTCTCCTTTGGAGACATCATGGAAATGCTCCGTATCAGTGGGGGGTGGTCTGACCCCAAGTCTTCCTTGGACGAGTCCGTGTTCTTGGAGGCATTCCAAACGGGCCCGTCTACCTCTTGGGTGTCCCCCCCTGCCGACCCCCTGGTGGACCTTATTACCACCAGGGCGTGGAAGGAACCGGACACCGTGGAGCCAATTCCCAAAAGACCTGACAAAATCCTTAGCCCGCCTTCTGACAGGACCCATTGGAGTAAGGGGCCTCCTGTAGATGCCATGTTGATGGCGGCGCCACAAAGAGGGAACTGGCTCAGGAGAGTCCTCAGTCCACCCACCGAGCAAGGAGTCTCGGATGATGGACCGCTTGGGGAAGCGGATGTTCAGTTCGCGACCTTTTCGGTAGGCGCTGAACTATTTGGCACATGTTATTCGGATGCAGCGAGACCTTATTAAGGAGTACGCTGCATCCCCCCCTGAGTCCATTTCGGAGGAGGACAGAGCTCTGCACTCCACCAAAATGGCCACTCTAAGGTCAGTCACGAATACTTCTATGCGGCTACTCTCCCATGCTACGGGCGCCGCTAGAGCTGCGGGACAGGACTGGTCACTAGACGTCAGGCCTGGCTCCGCCACTGCGATTTTTCTGAGCCCTTCAAGGCGTTTGAACGCCCTTTGATGGTTCTGCTCTGTTTGGCAAGACCGTTCGCGACGCTGACCCAGAGCGAGAAGGACGGAAGACGCTGTCTGCCGTCGGAATCCGCTTCTCTGCACCCCAGAGGCCCTATTCTAGGAACCAAAAGGGTCAGAAGAAGATGTGGTTCCGAAGTCGCAGCAGTCCCAGCCTGCTCGGACAACCAGTCCTTCCGTGGCAGAGGAGGACAGGGAGGACGCCGCCCTAGAGGCAGAGGGGCTCCCAGAAACTTCGGGTCCAGGAACCTTTCTCTGAACGGCCCGCGCAGCAGCCCTGAAGGCCTGCCCGACTGCTCTACTCTCGAGGCACTCGGGCGGCGTTTCTCCGGGCACCTAGCGGCATGGGAGTCCATAACATCGGACCGCTGGGTTCTCCAAATCATATCCAGGGGATATCACATTCCTTTCCTTCACCTTCCAAAGATGCAGTCCCTCCCAGACGTACCACCCGGTCAAAGGGAGGCCGCTTTAGCAGAAATTGGCCATCTGCTAGAGAAAAGAGCCATCCAGCCCGTTCCCCCAGACCAGATCGGATCAGGGTTCTACTCCAGGTTCTTTTTAGTGCCAAAAAAGACGGGGGAACTAAGACCAATCCTAGACCTCTCTCTCCTGAATCTGGCAGTCCCCAAAGAAAAATTCCGAATGGTCACTCTACAATCTATTCTCCCCCTTCTGGGAGAATGCCACTGGATGTGCTCGATAGATCTCAAGGACGCGTACTACCACATCCTAATGGACAGGCGCTCCAGGAGGTTTCTCCGCTTCTGGCTGGGAGCCAGTCACTACCAGTTCCGGGTCCTTCCCTTTGGTCTCACCACAGCCACCAGGGTGTTTACCAAAGTACTAGCAGTGGTAGCGGCCCACCTGAGGCTTCAGGGGGTGCAGGTCTTTCCCTACCTGGACGACTGGCTCCTTACCCCAACAAGGCATCTACTTCTCTCGTGAGACTCCTTTCTCCATCTTGCTCCATTTCTGGGCATCACAATAAATACAAAAGTCCAACCTGGCACCCACTCAGCTCTTAGATTTCATAGGGGCCAGACTAGACACAAGGAGTTTACGAGCCTTCCTTACTGCGGACAGGATTCTGAATCTGCAGCTCCAGGTGCGGCCATTCTCCATTCATGTTCTGTTCCAGCGGAGTTGGTCCTGAGGGCTCTAGGGTCCATGGCTTCGTCGATAGCTCTTCTTCCTCTTGCCAGGCTCAATATGCATTCTACAGTGGACGCTCTTAGTACAGTGGTCTTACCTTGCTCTCCCATGTATCATCCCATAGCGATCAGCAAGGCTTGCAAGCGGTCCCTCTTGTGGTGGCTCCACTCCCGGATCTCCACAGGGTCGCCCATTTTGTGCTTCTCCCCTCTCGCCACGGTGACCACGGACGCCTCCCGCCTCGGGTGGGGGCACTTTGGGCGGACAGTCCAAGGCACGTGGAGCGATACAGAGACCTTACTGCATATCAATGTTCTAGAGATGAGAGCTGTGCTCTTAGCGTTGCTAGCACTTCAGGACTTTCTTCCCTTGGGTACAATTGCGATTCTGTCGGACAATATGTCTGTTGTCTGGTACATCAACAAGCAAGGGGAACAAGGTCTTACCCTCTTTGTCGAGAGGCCATGAGAGTTTGGGAATGGGCAATCTCCACCAATCGCTTTCTCATAGCAACGCACATTCCGGTCGGTCCAACATCCTAGCGGACAAGCTCAGTCGCACCATTCTGACCCCTTACGAGTGGTCTCTCAATTGTCAAGTAGCGAACGCATATTCGCACGGTGGGGAACCCTTCATGCGATCTTTTTGCCTCTCCCTCAAACACCAAGTGCGACAGTTTTTCGCTCTGATACCTCCTCCGGAGGTACCCCAAGAGACGCTCTGGTGCATGCTTGGCCACCCGGTCTTCTGTATGCCTATCCACCCTTGCCTCTGATGCTGCAAGTTCTTCAGAAAGCCTCTCGGGTGGGTTGCAGAATGATTCTCATTGCTCCGTTCTGGCCTCGACAGATCTGGTTCCCCTTCCTAAGGTCTCACTCTGTGAATCCTCCTTGGATTCTAGATCCTATTCGGATCTGATATCCCATCCATCCTGCATTCCTCCTCCGAACCTGGACAGCCTGAAGCTGACCGCTTGGCTGCTCCAGTTCCACTCTTGATAAGGACTCGGTATCTCTTCACCGGTAAAGGCTATTTTGGTGGCGGCTCATAAACCAGCCACTAGAAAGGTTTACCGAAGCAAATGGAAACGTTTCTCTGTGTGGGCGGAGCGGCAAGGCCTAGATCCCTTCACGGTTCCTCTCCCGTAGTGCTTGATTTTCTAACCTCTCTTTAATGATGGTGCCAGCAGTTCCACAGTCAAAGTTCAACTGGCGGCAATTTCTCACTATCACATTGGTCAAGAGTCTAATCCTCTTATGTCAGCCAAATTGTGCAAAACCTTTCTTAAAGGTACTTTCCTTCTCAGGCCCCCTATTAAGCAAGCAGTTCCTCCTTGGGACCTTTCTCTGGTCCTACAGGCCTTGACCGCTCCCCTTCGAGCCAGCGGCTACAGTGGACCTCAAATTCTTGTCTTACAAGACAGCCTTTTTGGTAGCCATTACATCAGCCAAGAGAGTTTCTGAACTTCAAGCTTTATCAGCTAAACCTCCTTACTTGGTTTTTTATCCGGACCGTGTCTCCCTCAGGACCAACCCGTCCTTCCTTCCTAAAATCGCTTCTGAAGCAAACATCAATCAATCTATTAACCTCCTGTTTTCTTCCCTAAGTATGAAAACAAAGGTGAATATAGGCTACACTCACTAGATGTTCACAGGCAACTAAGATTTTATCTCAACAGGACAGCTGGTCATAGGCAATCCGACCAGCTGTTTATTTCCTTTGCAAAATTCAATTTGGGCAAGCCAATTTCCAAAGTTTCTCTGTCCGCTGGATTTCACAGTGCATTTTATTGGCTTATCAAGCGTCAGGAAGGCCCGCGGAGGGTGTTCATGCCCATTCAACCGGTCAGTATCTACCTCAGCAGCCTTCAAGGCTAGGATTCCTCTGGATGATATTTGTGCAGCAGCTACATGGGCTTCATCTCATACATTTATTTCTCACTATAAGTTGGATCTTGCATCCAGGGGTAGAGCATCCTTTGGCTCCGGTGCTCGGAATATCCTTCCATGATGGCCCAAGATTCAGGTAGCTGGGGACTCTGTCCCACAGGTTGCAGACAAATGAATATCCTACTTCAGATTTAGAAGTTATGTACTCACCATAACGTTCCATCTGAGTAGGTGTATTCATTTGTCTGCAACCATCCCGCCCTCCTATCCCCCTGGCCTTTCAGTTTCCTGCATATTACTGGTTACCCTTTTGAGGGTATTGTTGCTTTGGCAAACTCGATCTGAGGTCATGAGGGTAGAGCAGGGCATTATGGGTGAGGGGAGGAGCTGAGAGCTTGGATCCATAGCTGGAAACTATGCCGGTTCGGATCCGATATCGGATCCATAACCCACAGGTTGCAGACAAATGAATACACCTACTCAGATGGAACGTTATGGTGAGTACATAACTTCTAATTAACTTTGGTGACTATGGCTGAACAGCCTAAGTCAATATTTTCTAAATGCTCCGAGTGTGGCCATAAGCTCTCACCGGCTGATGGCCACACTCGGTGTGTTAAGTGTCTTGGGGTTGAACACCTCACATCTGGTTGTTCCATTTGTGCAGGGTTCAACCCCAGGGCACTGAGGGAGCGGAGGTCCAAGCTGGTCTTGGCGGGTCTTTTACCGCCGGACTCGGCTCCGACCTCCGCTCCTTCGGGGACTCCTGCGGCTGCAGCTGTTCCCCTGTGGCACCCCTCCTGCTCCTGGGACTCAAACTCCCGCTTCAGGACAGGAGAGGGATGCATCTAAAGGACCGGAGGGAGAAGCACCTGGCGGGCCGAGACCTCTGTTTCGGCCCGCCAGCCAAGCGGCTTCTCCCCGGCTTCCTTGAGTGCGGTCTCCTCCTTCTCGGCTCCGGTCACCTGTGTGCTTCTCACGGGTCCTGAGGAGGAGGAGACCGATCTCCGAGGCTATCGAGGAGGCATCCCAGGCCTACCTCGGTAGCCTCGTCGAGATCTACCCATAGCCTTTCGGATGCTGATCTGGACCGGATGATGAGAAGGTTCATCCAGGCCCAGATGCAGATGGGAGTGCTCTTGCCTCCCCTCGGGGAGCTCAACACCCTTTTAAGCCCATTGCTCCTTCTCCGACCCGCTTCCGGGTTGAGCAACTGAGCCGAGCAGCTTCGGCGGGGAGGTCGGAGCCGATAGTACTTGGTGCCGGATCCGACCATGCCCTCGAAAGTGCATCGGACCCGATCTCGGAGCCTGGATCCGAGCCGGATCCGGGGATCAGTGCTCCTTGGCGCCGTCTGTGTCGGAGCGCACTGTCGCCGGATCCGAGTGCTTGGCGCCGGCTCCGATCCACTCTTCGGATCCGAGGGGAGCCGATTGTCGGATCCTTTGGTCGAGGTCGGCTCCCCTTCGGCTTTTGATGTAGTGGAGAGGGCTCTGTTGAGGGTCTCCGGACCCCGGCACTTGCTTCGGCTCCGTCCAGCTCCTCTGTACTGGGCCAGGCTTCCACCATCCGGCCCTGGGACAGCCCGTTTCTGTGCCCCAAGTTGCTCCCATGGAGCAAATTGCTGCTGAGGACTCCTCTGACAGCCCCCAGAGGAGGCTCTCGCAAGCATACGTCTAAGAGGAGGCACATTGACTCCCTGAGTCTCTCACTGAAGACACGGACTTGGAGGAAGGGGAAGGCTCCCCACGGTCACCCGAGGATGTCTCCTTTGGAGACATCATGGAAATACTCCGTATTAGGGGGTGGTCTGCCCCAAGTCTTCCTCGGACGAGTCCGTGTTCTTGGAGGCATTCAAGCGGGCCCGTCTACCTCTTGGGTGTCCCCTGCCGACCCCTGGTGGACCTTATTACCACCAGGGCGTGGAAGGAACCGGACACCGTGGAGCCAATTCCCAAAAGACCTGATAGAATCCTTAGCCCGCCTTCTGACAGGACCCATTGGAGTAAGGGGCCTCCTGTAGATGCCATGTTGATGGCGGCCACAAAGAGGGAACTGGCTCAGGAGAGTCCCTCAGTCCACCCACCGAGCAAGGAGTCTCGGATGATGGACCGCTTGGGGAAGCGGATGTTCAGTTCGGCGACCTTCTCGGTAAGGGCTGAACTATTTGGCACATGTTATTCGGATGCAGCGAGACCTTATTAAGGAGTCGCTGCATCCCCTGAGTCCATTTCGGAGGAGGACAGAGCTCTGCACTCCACCAAAATGGCCACTCTTAGGTCAGTCACAAATACTTCTATCGGCTACTCTCCCATGCTACGGAGGGCGCTAGAGCTGCGGGACAGGACTGGTCACTAGGCGTCAGGCCTGGCTCCGCCACTGCGATTTTTCTGAGCCCTTCAAGGCGTCTTGAACGCCCCTTTGATGGTTCTGCTCTGTTTGGCAAGACCGTTCGAGGCGTTGACCCAGAGCGAGAAGGACGGAAGACGCTGTCTGCCGTCGAATCCGCTTTCTGCACCCCAGAGGCCCTATTCTAGGAACCAAAAGGGTCAGAAGAAGATGTGGTTCGAAGTCGCAGCAGTCCCAGCCTGCTCCGGACAACCAGTCCTTCCGTGGCAGAGGAGGACAGGGAGGACGCCGCCCTAGAGGCAGAGGGGCTCCCAGAAACTTCGGGTCCAGGAACCTTTCTCTGAACGGCCGCGCAGCAACCCTGAGGGTTGCCCGACTGCTCTACTCTGGAGGCAGTCGGGGCGTTCCGGGGCACCTAGCGGCATGGGAGTCCATTACATCGGACCGCTGGGTTCTCCAAATCATATCCAGGGGAATATCGCATTCCTTTCCTTCACCTTCCAAAGTTGCAGTCCCTCCCAGACGTACCACCCGGTCAAAGGGAGGCCGCTTTGGCAGAAATTGGCCATCTGCTAGAGAAAAGAGCCATCCAGCCCGTTCCCCCAGACCAGATCGGATCAGGGTTCTACTCCAGGTTCTTTTTAGTGCCAAAAAAGACGGGGGAACTAAGACCAATCCTAGACCTCTCTCTCTTGAACCTGGCAGTCCCCAAAGAAAAATTCCGAATGGTCACTCTACAATCTATTCTCCCCCTTCTGGGAGAAGGCCACTGGATGTGCTCGATAGATCTCAGGACGCGTACTACCACATCCTAATGGACAGGCGCTCCAGGAGATTTCTCCGCTTCGGCTGGGAGCCAGTCACTACCAGTTCGGGTCCTTCCCTTTGGTCTCACCACAGCCCCAGGGTGTTTACCAAAGTACTTGCAGTGGTAGCGGCCCACCTGAGGCTTCAGGGGTGCAGGTCTTTCCCTACCTGGACGACTGGCTCCTTACCGCCCCAACAAGGCATCTACTTCTCTCGGCGAGACTCCTTTC
Organism: Protopterus annectens; assembly: GCF_019279795.1. Taxonomy (NCBI): domain Eukaryota; kingdom Metazoa; phylum Chordata; order Ceratodontiformes; family Protopteridae; genus Protopterus; species Protopterus annectens. Next base: position 995,255,901 of record NC_056731.1, on the reverse strand, counting down.
TCCATCTTGCTCCATTTCTGGGCATCACAATAAATACAAACAAGTCCAACCTGGCACCCACTCAGCTCTTAGATTTCATAGGGGCCAGACTAGACACAAGGAGTTTACGAGCCTTCCTCACTGCGGACAGAGTTCTAAATCTGCAGCTCCAGGTGCGGGCCATTCTCCATTCATGTTCTGTTCCAGCGGAGTTGGTCCTGAGGGCTCTAGGGTCCATGGCTTCATCGATAGCACTTCTTCCTCTTGCCAGGCTCCATATCGCATTCTACAGTGGGCGCTCTTAGTTCAGTGGTCATACCTTGCTCTTCCCATGCATCACCCCATAGCGATCAGCAAGGCTTGCAAGCGGTCCCTCTTGTGGTGGCTCCACTCCACGGATCTCCACGAGGGTCGCCCATTTTGTGCTTCTCCCCCTCTCGCCACGGTGACCACGGTCGCCTCCGCCTCGGGTGGGGGCACTTTGGGCGGACAGTCCAAGGCACGTGGAGCGATTCAGAGACCTTACTGCATATCAATGTTCTAGAGATGAGAGCAGTGCTCTTAGCGTTGCTAGCACTTCAGGACTTTCTTCCCTTGGGAACAATTGCGATTCAATCGGACAATATGTCTGTTGTCTGGTACATCAACAAGCAAGGGGGAACAAGGTCTTACCCTCTTTGTCGAGGCCATGAGAGTTTGGGAATGGGCAACCTCCACCAATCGCTTTCTCTTAGCAACGCACATTCCGGGTCGGTCCAACATCCTAGCGGACAAGCTCAGTCGCACCATTCTGACACCTTACGAGTGGTCTCTCAATTGTCAAGTAGCGGCGCATATTCGCACGGTGGGGAACACCTTCATGCGATCTTTTGCTTCTCCCTCAAACACCAAGTGCGACAGTTTTTCGCTCTAATACCTCCTCCGGAGGTACCCCAAGAGGCAGCTCTGGTGCATGCTTGGCCACCCGGTCTTCTGTATGCCTATCCACCCTTGCCTCTGATGCTGCAAGTTCTTCAGAAAGCCTCTCGGTGGGTTGCAGAATGATTCTCATTGCTCCATTCTGGCCTCGACAGATCTGGTTCCCCTTCCTAAGGTCTCACTCGGTGAATCCTCCTTGGATTCTAGATCCCATTCGGATCTGATATCCCATCCTTCCTGCATTCCTCCTCCGAACCTGGACAACCTGAAGCTGACCGCTTGGCTGCTCCAGTTCCACTCTTGATAAGGACTCGGTATTTCTTCTCCGGTAAAGGCTATTTTAGTGGCGGCTCATAAACCATCCACTAGAAAGGTTTACGAAGCAAATGGAAACGTTTCTCTGTGTGGGCGGAGCGGCAAGGCCTAGATCCCTTCACGGTTCCTCTCCCTGTAGTGCTTGATTTTCTAACCTCTCTCTTTAATGATGGTGCCAGCAGTTCCACAGTCAAAGTTCAACTGGCGGCTATTTCTCACTATCACATTGGCCAAGAGTCTCTTCCTCTTATGTCAGCCAAATTGTGCAAAACTTTTCTTAAGGGTACTTTCCTTCTCAGGCCCCCTATAAAGCAAGCAGTTCCTCCTTGGGACCTTTCTTTGGTCCTTCAGGCCTTGACCGCTCCCCCTTTCGAGCCCGCGGCTACAGTGGATCTCAAATTCTTGTCTTACAAGACAGCCTTTTTGGTAGCCATTACATCAGCCAAGAGAGTTTCTGAACTTCAAGCTTTATCAGCTAAACCTCCTTACTTGGTTTTTTATCCGGACCGTGTCTCCCTCAGGACCAACCCGTCCTTCCTTCCTAAAATCGCTTCTGAAGCAAACATCAATCAATCCATTAACCTCCCTGTTTTCTTCCCTAAGTATGAAAACAAAGGTGAATATAGGCTACACTCACTAGATGTTCACAGGCAACTAAGATTTTATCTCAACAGGACAGCTGGTCATAGGCAATCCGACCAGCTGTTTATTTCCTTTGCAAAATTCAATTTGGGCAAGCCAATTTCCAAAGTTTCTCTATCCCGCTGGATTTCACAGTGCATTTTATTGGCTTATCAAGCGTCAGGAAGGCCCGCACCGGAGGGTGTTCATGCCCATTCAACCCGGTCAGTATCTACCTCGGCAGCCTTCAAGGCTAGGATTCCTCTAGATGATATTTGTGCAGCAGCCACGTGGGCTTCATCTCATACATTTATTTCTCACTATAAGTTGGATCTTGCATCTAGGGGTAGAGCATCCTTTGGCTCCGGTGCTCGGAATATCCTTCCATGATGGCGCCCAAGATTCAGGTAGCTGGGGACTCTGTCCCACAGGTTGCAGACAAATGAATATCCTACTTCAGATTTAGAAGTTATGTACTCACCATAACGTTCCATCTGAGTAGGTGTATTCATTTGTCTGCAACCATCCCGCCCTCCTATTTACCTGGCCTTTCAGTTTCCTGCATATTACTTGTTACCCTTTTGAGGGTATTGTTGCTTTGGCAAACTCGATCTGAGGTCATGAGGGTAGAGCAGGGCATTATGGGTGAGGGGAGGAGCTGAGAGCTTGGATCCATAGCTGGAAAACTATGCCGGTTCGGATCCGATATCGGATCCATAACCCACAGGTTGCAGACAAATGAATACACCTACTCAGATGGAACGTTATGGTGAGTACATAACTTCTAATTTTATGTTTGGGTTTAGTTCTTCTTGGAGTTCATGTAGGACGCAGCCTGGGACACCGTCTGGTCCCATTGATGCTGTGTTTTTTGCTTTGGAGAGGGCGTCTCTTACCTGAGCATCTGAGATGTCAGGGGGGCAGCACTTTGCTGGGATAGATATTTGCCCTTTTGGTGGGGAAGGGGGGGAGAAGTTTGCGCTGAACCTGTCAGCTAGGATGTTGGCAATGTCTGTGGGTTCGGTGTATTTTTTGTCATTTTGGACTAATTCTGAGCATATCTGGGAATTCCCACCCAGGTTCCTAACATAACTAAAGAAAGCCTTGTGATTATCCTTAGTGCCCTGTGCAATTTTTCTCTCGAAGCTAGCCTTAGACAATTTTATGAGTGCCCGTAGTTTTTTGCTAATACTGATCAGAGATGCCTTCCCTTTTTGGGATTTTCCTCTATCATGTAGTAGCTTCCTCCTTCTATTGTATAGTTTGTTTATGGCTGGGGTCCACCAGACAGGACGCCTAACCTTAGAGGATTGGGTCTTGGTTTTATTTGGGATTGCATGATCCATGCATTCCTGAAGGTGTTCATAGAATGCATTTATAAAGGATTCTGCGGTCTGGGCCGTATTTTCCATAGGCCGGGAGGCTTTGAAGGATTTCACCTCGGTTTTGAGGAGTGTGACATTTGCTTTAGAGAAGTTTTTCACTGTGGTTTTCTGGGCAGGGGCTGGGGTCGGGATGTGACTATCTAGTGAGATTAGTTTATGGTCTGATCTTACCAGTGAGGGATACACTTCTGGTCTGGAGCATTGAGTCCCCATGTTGGTGATGATCAGGTCCAGTATGTTTTCCCCTCTTTTGGGAGTGGCAACAAGTTGTTCCATAGCATTTGAGTTTATAAATTCTAGGAACCTTTGGGCTAGGGTGTTGGAGCTAGAGTAATGCTCCCAGTCTATGTTAGGGTAGTTGAAGTCACCCAATATAATGGTGTTTGGAGAGACCTTCATATTTTCCAGTGTTCTCAGGAAGGCCGAGTGGGGTTCCTGGGTTTGGGAGGGTGGTCTGTAGCAGGCTATAAACTGGAAGGCAGTTTTACCCACTGTTAGTTGCACATGGATAGTCTCTGATGCTTCGTGCTGTGCCACCAACCTGGAGGTGTGGGTATCTTTGATGAATATTGATACTCCCCCTCCTTTTGTGGTTCGGTCCAAATTTTGGGACCGAAAAACATGGTATGAGGTATAACCTGGTAGTGCTGTGGTGCTCTCGGGAGCCTTGAACCAGGTTTCTGTTACTGCACAGATATCGATGTTCTCCATGCTAAGGAGAGTTTTGAGTGCGTGCATCTTGAGGTTTAGACTTCTGGCATTGAGTAGCATTACTCTTAGTTTCTTATCCCTTGTGATACCTATGGAGGTGGGTTTGTCTTTTGAGCCTTGCCTAAAAAAGGCACTATGGGGGTGGCAAGAGCCTTTGCCAATATCCGAAAGCCCAGGGGTGACAGGTGCAAGCCGTCCCTAGCGAAGCATCGTGGCTTGTTGAGCATGTCATTCCAGGCTGACAGGCATTGGATCCCCTTTGAATGACACCAATACTTAAGCCAATTGTTGAAATTGATCATCTTGTCTTCATATTGTGGCATCATTCTTGGTGAGGGTAAGATACTACTCAAGGTCAGGGTCATACCGGCCTGGGCTACATGCTCAGAGAGCTCCTCTGTCTCTTTTCATGTAGTCCAGGGAGGTACGTCTCAGGTCATTCACACCAGCATGGACGATGGCTGAGTCATATTTGTACTTGCTTTGGAGTGACCTGAGTGCTTGTGTTATGTGGCGGATCCTAGCACCCGACAGGCAGCTCACCGTGACCTTCTCCTTGTTCAGCCTGGTGAGCGGGACGTTAGTGTGCCTGACGATAGTCGCCTATTACAAGTGTATCAGGTGTGTTGTTTAGCCTTAAGGGCTGTGACTGTTCGGCACACTGGCTTTGTGAGCTATGTGTTGCACGTGTTTTGTTTTGGGGTAGTGGTTGCTTGGGTGTCTGCTTTGGAGGTCTCTGCTGCTTAGGCAGATTTTTATTTAGAGCCTCCAAGTATGTTTTTGTGTGTTTGTGTTTGGTTTGCTGTCGTGGTAGGTCTTTGTGAGACTGGAATTGTAGTGAGTGTGGTTTCATTCTCCTCCTGACTGGTTACGCCAGTACTGAGTTGAGAGAGCTTATCCTCCAGTTTGGCTATATGGTTGCATCTCTCACATGTGTTGGGAGGAGGAGAGGGTTGTCTGTGTACATGAGGCAGTTATAACATTGCCTCAAGATTCCCAGATTCACCAGCTGTACCAGAGAGGAGATTGACAACTGACCTTTGGACATGCTATAATAGTATTGGGAATTCCTTTATAATTGAAAAAAAGGGCCATTGGGGAACAAAGTACTTAAGGGGAGTTTGTGAGGGTGTAGTGCTTTTAATTTTTTAGTGCTGACTTATATAATTGCTTTAGTGAGCAAGTGCCAGGCTTTAGAGTGGGAATAGGGTGTTTATTATGAGAACTAGATCAGTTGTAAGGGAAAAAGTGAAGAGCAGACTTTGTGGAGCCGAGAATGGTTTAAACTCAATGTTGCTGCACTATGTGCAAAATCGCGCAAAGCTAAAACAGGTTTTATAGAGGGGGACTTGAAAAAGCTAGAAAATGGCCCAAAACGGCCAATAGACTACCAGATTCTTGTGCTGGGAACACTCCTCCAGGGATAGATAGGCTGCTCCAAGCTCTCCACTGCCACTGGTGAACAAGGAAGCCTCCCTTTATCCAAGAAAGGAAGTGGGCAACACAGGAACTTTCCAAAAGTCCAGAATACAGCAAAGACTGTATTTGGACTACTCTAGGTCAGGAAAGATGGGAAACAAGGATAATTTTTTTTTTGCAACAAACAGCAGGAAAGTGTAGTAAATATGTAACACAGGCTAGCGCACTTGAGTGTATAGCCTCAACAGGTAAATGCAACAAACAGGGCAAACTTTAAAAGTGCAGATGCAAAAACAACTTTAAACAGTTACAAAGCAGAAATACTTGCAGTTTAGCTAGATCTGACAGTCACCCAGGTAGTAGCAGGAAAAAAACACTTTTATCAGGTTAGCAGTCGCTCTTTTAGCCTCTCTGCTGCTAGCACCACTCTACAGGACCACAAGGAGCTTGGCTGAGTAGTAACAAGTGCAAAAAAACGCGCCAAAGCGGATTTTATACAGGGGGACTTGAAAGAGCTAGAAATTGGTACAAAACGGCCAACAGACTACCAGATTCTTGTGCTGGGAACACTCCTCCAGGGATAGATAGGCTGCTGTAAGCTTCCCACTGCAACTGGTGAACAAAGAAGCCTGCCTTTATCCAAGAAAGGAAATGGGCAACACAGGAACTTTCCAAAAGTCCAGAATACAGCAAAGCCTGTATTTGGACTACTCTAGGTCAGGAAAGATCGGGAAACAAGGATAATTTTTTTTTTTTTTTTGCAACAAACAGCAGAAAAATGCAATAAATATGTAACACAGGCTAGCGCACTTGAGTGTGTAGCCTCATCAGGTAAATGCAACAAACAGGACAAACTTTAAATTACAAGCGCAAAAGCTCGCTAAGGCTGGCTTTAAAGAAGGGGGTTAGAAAGAGATAGGAAATGGCCCAAAATGGCCAATAAGCTACAGGTCACTGGGCTAGAACCACTCCTCAAGGGACAGATAGGCTGCTCAGAGCTCCCCACTCTCACTGGTGAACAAAGAAGCTTCCCCCTATCCAAATAAGGATATGGGCAACACAGGAACTATGACACAGCCCAGAGATGAGCAATACCCGAAGACTGGACTATTCTAGTTCAGTAAAGGTTGGAAACAAGGATTTTTTTTTTTTTTTTATATATACAAAGTAGCAGAAATTAGGTACAGAAACATGGTAAATGCTTTAATTCGGCTAGCGCACTTGAGTATGTAGCCTACCAGTTATACTAAGCAAAAACAAACTTTAAAAGTGCAAAAAACTCAGAAATACAGGCAGGAATGCAATAAAACAACTTTGCAGAGCTTATTTAGTTAAAGAAACAGAAGTCTATATATACAGAAAAGCAGCTAAAACGCACAAACACTTCAGATGCAGTGCAACCTAGAGCACTTGAGTTGTAGCAATATTAGGCAATTACAGTTATAATAAATGCTATGAAATATACTCTATATTTCCAAAATGTTTGAGAAGCACAGTCAGAACACAAGAAGGTTCAGGCAAAAAAAAAAAATGTTTTTTTTTTTTTTTTTTTTTTTTTTTTTTGAAAGGGAAAAAGGAGAAACAGAGAAGGCCTTATCAAATGTTCTCTCTGTACTAGGTAGAATGAGCTAATGACACAAGACAGGGAGGAGTGTCACAGATCAGATTTACAGTAGGGGCAGGCAACTGCAAAGCCACCAAGTATAAGAGTAAGACACCAACTGGGAGGGAGGGCGGGGACCGCCTAAAGTTTACACCAACTGGGAGGGAGGGCGCTAAAGTTTTTAAACAGATAAAAGTATTTAAACAGATAAAGATTTGTAAAGATACAGAATGCTTTTAACTGCAGACAAATCAGTTACTTGTGCAGATTAGTTAATAGCAATAAAATACACTCTAAGACTAGAAAGCAGACAATAAAATTGCTATATATTAATTGTTAAAAAAAAAAAAAAAACCTGGATACTTGTATATCTCAGCTAACAGCTGCGGTCAACAACTCTTATTCGCTCTGCTCAGTGTTGTGGGGGAAAAGTTGTTAAAACTAATTTAAAACTATATTTTCCTTAGTAAAAATTGTGTTATTTTACTTTGGGAGGCTGGAGAAAGTATTTAAAATGCTTTTCGCTCTGTTTTGGTGGGAAAGTCATTTTTTTTTTTTTTTTTTTTTTTTTTTACTACTTACCGACCACTATTGCCAGGGGTATCTGGCATCCTTTTTGGCTTTACCATGGAACAAACTATGGATGTTCTTCGTGTTTCACTGTTGCAGTCATAACTGTAGGGTGCTCCTGCCGGCAGGCAGCCCGAGGTCGGCCAGAATCCCAAAGTCTGGGTCCGGCGTCGGCTGTACAAGCTAGTACCCTGACGTCAGTACGCTTTGGTACATAGCCCTCAGCCGACGCCATCTTCTCCAGTCTTTCTTGCCGTGCGGTGGAAAGCAGCTCGCAAGTCATTGGTTGGCGATTTTCGAACAGCGTATTTTGTTGTCTGTCCGAAGTTCTTACTTCTCTTCTCAAAGCTAAGTACCCCGTTGGGGAATCTTTTTCTTGTTCCTCCGATGTCAGAAAAAGTTAATAATTGTATAGCGTGTGGGAAACAAATACCTCATAAAGATTTCCACTCTTACTGTCTACCTTGCTTAGGCCCTGACCACGACGTTTCTTGTTGTCGGTTCTGTGCCAGGTTCAACTCTCGTACTATCAAGCGCAGGTACGATTGGGCTTTAAATTATTTTGGCAGACGCTTCAATTATAGAATGTCGTCGGACACTACCGGAGTTCAAAAGAAGCGCAAAGACAAAGACAGGCCTCCGAGGTCCAAACAGGACTCGTTGCAGCTGGAGCCAGCGTCGTCAGTGAGGCGCTTTTGCAGCCCCTGTCGTCCGCCACTTCTGAGCCGGGCGCGATACGGACTCCCATGGGGAACCATGAAGCCCCGCAATTTTAACTGCTGCAGGACCTTCGGACGTCGCTCCTTCAGATGGGTCCGGAACCGCTGTGCAGGTACCGGCTTCTGAGGGGGTTTTCAGGCCTACTCACATCACTATTTCAAAGGCAAAGACAAAGACTCCTGTTAAGTCTAAAGTTCCTGCTCAAGCTGCTTCTGAATCCACTCCCAAGACACAAAAGCAATTATTAAAGATGGCTGAAGATTTGCTTACAATGATTAGGGGTTCTCACCCCCCTCCTGAGAAAAGGCCTCGACAGGATGTTACTCTGGATTCCTCTGACCAGGCTTCTGTATCTTCTGTTTCTTTCTCAGATCAGGACTATTCCTTTCCTCCTTATGAGGATTCGGATGCTGAGGACTCTTTACCCTCGGCCTCTCCGCTTGAGGATTTCTCTTTTGGGGAAACCTTGCATGAGATGAGGGAACATTTTCATTGGGAAGGACAGGAGTATTCTGCTTCCAAGAAGAGGCTTAGAGAATTTCTTCTTCTTCCTCAGCATAGGCCTTTAGCTATCCCTCCTGTTTTGGACATTGTAGATGATGCTTTTTCTGAGGCTAATTTGAATCCTGATTCCATGCCTCCTGCTCCTTCTAAGCCTGATAGATTTTATAGGGTTCCTGACTCTCATTTATTTTTATTTAAAAACCCTTCTGCGGATCCTGAAACTATTTCTGAGGGCTCTAAGGCTGCTAAGGTTGCTACTTCTAAAAATCCTATTCCCTCTGAGAAGGATTCTCGTGCTTTAGACAGGTGGGGAAAAAGGTATATACTTCTGCTACCCTGTCTGTAAGGGCTTTAAATTGCCAGTTTCATATGTTTAAGTATCAGCAATTTCTTTTGTCTGTTTTAAAGCAAAAGCTTGCTTCCCTTCCTGCTTGTGCAGAGGATAAGGAACTTCAGGATGTCTTGCATGCTACTGAACAAGTGAACAAGCATAGTTTACATTGTGGTTTTGATGCTTTGGATGCTTCTTGCAGGGCTGCAGCCTCTGGTACTGTTATCAGGAGACATGCCTGGCTTCGTGAACAAAGTTTACCTGAACAGGTTAAGGCTAAGTTATTAGATGCCCTGTTCAACATGATGTTCTTTTGGATCCAAGGCTGAGGAAGTTATTAAAAGATGGAAGAAAAGGCAAAGTCTATGCAGACTGTAAAAGATTTCTTGCAAGTTCAGCCTCCTAGATTTTCCAGGAATTGGCCCTCTAAAATTGGTCCTTTCCACGTCTGACAGGCCTCAAAGAGGAAGATATAGGCGCTCAGAGGTCGTGGTCAAGGTCAGGCCTCTTACAGATCTAGACAATGGACTGCTTCTTCACCTAGAAGGGAGAAGACAGATCCCAATCTCAAAGAAAGCAAGCTCAATGACTCTCTCGGTTGGGCTACAGGACCCCTTCACCTGGATGCCCCTCTCGGAGGAAAACTGTCTCTTTTTTACAGAAATTGGACTCATATTACCCAGGACAGATGGGTATTGGGCGTGATTTTAAAAGGTTACAAATTCCACTTTCACACTTTGCCAAGGGCTCACGGTTGGCCAGATCTGCCAAAACATCAATGGTCAGAGGCCTTAACTCAAGTGGATGCTCTTCTGGCCATGAGAGCCATAGAGCCTGTTCCACTTTCGGAGATGGGAAAAGGTTTTTATTCAAGACTGTTTCTGGTTCCCAGAAAACAAAACTCATGGAGACCTATTCTGGACCTTTCTGTGTTAAACACCTTTTTGGAAATTCCAAAATTCAAGATGCTTACTCTGCAGCAACTAATCCCAATGCTCTCTCAGGACGCCTGGATGGTGACATTGGACTTAAAGGAAGCCTATTTACATATTCCCATCAGGCAAGAACGCAGGAAATTCCTCAGGTTCAAGGCAGGTTCGAGGCACTTTCAATTCTCTGTACTGCCCTTTGGTTTATCTACTGCGCCCAGAGTCTTTACCAAGTGCCTGGCACCAGTAGTGGCTTACTGCAGACTTCAGGGGATCCAGATTTACCCCTATTTGGACGACTGCCTTATTCATGCAGACAGCAAAGATCTTCTGCTTCAACATCTGGACTTTGTTCAACGTCTTCTCCTCCTACTGGGATTCTCAGTGAACACAAAAAAGTCACATTTGATCCCTTCTCAACAAATGGTATTCTTGGGAGCCCTCTTAAATACAACCTTACAAAGGGCCTTCCTCACTCCAGAAAAACAAACTCAGCTGGCTTCTACTTTCAGCACCTTAGCAACTCTGTCTCAGCTCACTGCAAGGAAATTCCTGCAGGCTCTGGGCTACATGGCTTCCTGCATTCTGTTGATTCCAAACGCAAGACTTCACATGAGAAAGCTTCAATGGTATCTGAAAAGTGTATGGTCACAGCATTACCACGATCTGGATATTCTGATTCCTCTGATCCCCTGCCTTCAGAGGGAGTTCCTCTGGTGGTCCAGGGTATGCACTTTAAACGAAGAAAAGCCTTTTCGTCTTCCTCAACCTACTCAAATCCTAACCACGGACGCCTCGGATTATGCTTGGGGAGCACACTTTCTAGACAATTGCCAGCAGGGAACCTGGACAAAGGACCATCTTCACTGGCACATCAATCTGAAGGAAATGTTGGCAGTTCAAAATGCCCTTCTAGCCTTCAAGAACCTTTTGCAACCAGGGCCTCTGCTAATTCACAGACAACACCACGGTCATGTGGTACATCAACAAGCAGGGGGGTTCTCATTCGTACCCCTTTGCAGACTAGCTATGGCTTTATGGGACACAGCTCTAAATTTGAATCTACATCTCCAGGCTCAATTCATTCCAGGGAAACAGAATCTCTTAGCAGACAGCCTGAGCAGAAACATTTCAGATCCTCACGAATGGATGCTAGACACCAACTTATTCAACAGGATTACTGCAGTTTGGGGATGTCCCCAGATAGATCTGTTTGCATCCCATCTCAATCATCAGCTGCCTCGCTTTTGCACCAGGTCCTTCCACAAAACAGCTTGGAGAGTGGATGCCCTGTCCTTCAGCTGGAGAAGCCTTTCAGCATATGCCTTCCTCCTCTTCCTCTACTACCTCGGGTATAACTGAAGATAAAACAGGACAAGCCCAAGTTCCTCATCTTGATTGCTCCAAATTGGCCTCGACAGTTTTGGTATCCAACTTTAAAGCACCTGTTCTTGGGGCCTCCTTGGATTCTCCCTCTGAACCCTTCGCTTTTGTCCCAGCATCAGGGTCAGTTACTACATTCCAACCTCAAGACCCTTTGCCTGGCAGCTTGGCTCTTCAAAGGAATTTGATTTCCTCTAGTCTTCCCAAACAAGTTTTGGATGTTCTTTTGGAAGCTAGGCGGCCTAGCACTAGGAAATCCTATGCCTCTAAATGGAAGAGGTTTTGTATTTGGATGCAGGACCGAGGCTCGGATCCTCTGGTACCTGATCTCTCTTCTGTTTTGCTTTACCTTTCGGAACCTTTATCTAAAGGACTTTCCTTTTCTTCCATTAAGATTCATGCTTCTGCTATTTCTGCGCATTTCAGTTCTGATCCTCCTGTTTTTTCTCATCCTTTGGTGAAGCAATTCTTGAGAGGGGCTAAAAATTTGCGGCCTCCCAGGACCCCTCCTGTCCCTGCCTGGGATCTTAATTATGTTTTAGAAAAACTTACTTTGCCTCCTTTTGAGCCTGCTGCATCTTCAGATATTAAGTTTTTATCCTGGAAGACTGTTCTTTTATTAGCATTGACCTCTGCCAGAAGGGTCTCAGAGTTGCAAGCTCTCATGGCTGTGGAACCATACCTTATTTTCCATCAGGACAGAGTATCCTTGAGGACCAATCCTACTTTCATGCCTAAGGTGATTTCGAAAGTGGCTTTAAATCAGACAATTCACCTTCCTACTTTCTTTCCAAATCCTCAAAATAAAGGGGAAAGGATTTTGCATTCATTAGATGTGCACAGACAGTTACGATTTTACCTGGACAAGACTAAAGAGTTCAGAAAGTCTAATCAATTGTTTGTTTCTTTTGCCTCCAGTTCTCTTGGAAAATCTATTTCTAAACAAACTATTTCCAAATGGATTGCTTATGGAATCAGATTTTCTTACACTCATCATGGGAAACAGTTTCCAGGTACCATTAGAAGTCATTCTACTAGAGCAGCTGCCACTTCTACAGCTTTCCTCAGAGGAGTCCCTACCAAGGATATCTTGGAAGCTGCCACTTGGAGTTCTGTGCATACTTTTTCCAAGCACTACAATCTCCCCCTGTTTTCTAAGACCAGGGCAGGCTTTGCCTCTGCTGTCCTGCAGGGTATTCTTGCCTCCCCTTCTTCTATCTAAAGCCTCCTCCCCTTTTACACTGCTTTGGGATTCCACCCTACAGTTATGACTGCAACAGTGAAACACGAAGAACATAGTACAGTTGTGTACACCTACCATAAATGTAGATGTTCGAGTGTCTTCACTGTTGCAGTCGGGGTTTCCCTCCCTCCTATCCCCTCTTTTTCTCCCTTTTCCTTTTTTGTGGTGTATTTGTGTTTCCTTGTTGGATTCATTTTTGTTTTGTTGGGGACTTCTGACATCTAGGGCAAGAAAGGCTGGAGAAGATGGCGTCGGCTGAGGGCTATGTACCAAAGCGTACTGACGTCAGGGTACTAGCTTGTACAGCCGACGCCGGACCCAGACTTTGGGATTCTGGCCGACCTCGGGCTGCCTGCCGGCATGGGCACCCTACAGTTATGACTGCAACAGTGTAGACACTCGAACATCTACATTTATGGTAGGTGTACACAACTGTACTTTCTTTGAGTCATCCTTTTACCAGTCACAAAAAGCAGAAAATTAATAAGTGCTTTTGCCACCTCAGCAGGCTGTGCTTGGCAGGCAGTAGAGAAACACTCTTATTCATCCTGGGAGAAAGAACAGGTAATTTCTCTGTGCCTAGCCAAAATTGATTACTTCTTCCTAGGGAGGTTTTGCCTGGCAGAAGTTGGTCTGCTTACTTAGAAATTCCAGTCAAAAATAAAAAAAAAACCTCAAGATTTACGTCTTCCCCTGTCTCATTTTCTCTTAACAGGAGTGTTTTTTGGCTTAGCTCAGGCTTTTGATCCTTCCAGTTCATTTGTTTCTGGCAAGAAAAAAAAGTGATTTTTCATCTCCCGAAGAGGTTCAAGATTTTGAAACACAAAATGAATGTGAAGGGGGAACTTTTGTTTTTTTCCTCCTCATGTTTCTTATTCAGATTGTCAGGAGAGTGTGGCTTCTTGCCAGTACCTTTAAAGGGTTCTCTTTTAAACTATTAAAACACAAAAGGGAAACCGTAGAGTGAACCAAACAGTTAAAGTATCCACAGTTCAATGCTGTCAGTTTCTGAAACTGACAGCATTGAACTGTGGATACTTTAACTGTTTGTTCACTCTACGGTTTCCCTTTTGTCTTTTAAACTATTCCAGAATGAATCAGTTATTTCTTTGAGACCATAATGATATCCTTTTGTCTCAGAAATATTACATATTATTTTAACTGGATTTTTCTGAACCTACATTAATTCCCCCTGTTCCTTGAGCACTGGATGTTTTTGTGACAGCCTGTAATTTCCTTGACAGTCAGCTTGCTGTTCCCAAGAAAACAGATTTATAAAGGTCCTCAATCTTATAAGCTTTTATACACTAATCCCAGATCTGACCCAGCAGTTGTTTCAGTGGTGAACCCAGCTGCTGCTAAACATCTGGTTAATACTAACCCCTTCCCTTCTGACAAGGGCAGAAAAGTTTTTTGATAGATTTGTGAAAAAAGTGTGGTGTTCTAAGATTCTCAGCTGTTTAGTGTATATGTTAAAGTTTATGCTTGCTGTTTTGAGAACACATGGAGTACTATGGCATCTGTTTCTTCTGAGGAAAAAAAAAGCATCTTTGTGTAATTTATGTATTAACATTTGTTGACCAGAAAAGTCTGACTAAGAGCCTATTTTCAGCAGTGGCCCAGGGAGAAACTCTCCAGATGCATGTGTTTGGAATGTGGGGGGAAACTGGAGTACCCGGAGGAAACCCACACAAACATAGGGAGGATATATAGACTCCACACAGAAGGCACCCCCAGTGAGAATTGAACCGGAAAACCTCTTGCTGTGAGGCAACAACATTAACCTCAGCACCACCGCACCACCCGACAGTCTTAATCTTAATTTCTTCTGCGTGTCAAGTGACTACCCACTGTTTGAAATGTGCTTATGATTCTGCTGAAGCCATTTCCAGGGTTGCTGTCACTGGAACTGTTATGAGTAGCTTTACTTGGTTGCATACTCAAAATCTTTCTAAGGAGGTCATAGTTGATATTTTAAATTCCCCTGTAGTAAGAGAGTTAGTATTTTCGACCATTTGCTACAAATGTCCTTAATAAATGTGATGAGAGGTAAGCGGATTAAAAGTTTGTCAAGGGGTTATTAGACCTTTTCAACTTTTTTTTCTAAATACAAAATAAACACAATAGACTGCTGTTAAGCAAATGTTTAAAAAGCCACAGCAAGTAGATTCCACAAGAAAGTTGGAATCCCCAGAGCAAAGGACAGTCTAACAAGTCAGAATTAACTGTGTCTGCAGGAACCCCCTCCCATCGAAGCAAACCTATCATACTTCCAGAAGATCTGAACTTCCATCTCTCTCTGTCAGTGAATAGTTTCAGACAGATGGGTTCTGAAGCTAATCAAATTTACAAGAACAGCAGTGGGAGTCTCCCTCATTTTCATGGGATTCACACATATTCACCAGACCAAACTCCTCTTTTTCCTCCTGTCAGTCAGCACCTGATGTCTTAGGGGGCAATACAAGTGGTTCCTGCACCTCAGCCAGAAGGAGGGTTTTATTCAAGAATGTTTCTGATGCTATAGAAATAAAATTCATGGAGACTAGTTCTGGATCCTTCCTTTCCTTTCCGAATGTTTTTGTGGTAGTGCATAAGTTCATAATGTTATCCATTTGCAACTTATTTCCTGTGATTCCCCATTCAAGTCTTCTGGTGACCTTGGATTTAACAAATAAATCATATTCCTGTAGATCCAGATTTTAAAAATGTTTTAAATGTTTTTTTGTATGTCAGTTCTCTGCTTTACCCTTTGGTTTAGCCACTGTTCCAAGGGTATTCATAAATTGCCGGGCTAAGGTTATAGTCTATGGCAGACTGCAAGGTATTCACTTTTTCCCTTACTTGGACACTGCTTATCTTTGCAGACTCTTTTCCAAAGTGTCAGAAATCTGTCACTGAATTTTCACAAGGATAGGGTTGAATCAAGGCATCAATCTGTCAGTGTTATAGTCTGATCCAGAAACAAGGGGAAAAAGATTCTACATACCTTAAATGCACACAGGTAGCTCAGGTACTACCTTGATGGTCTTTAAGAATGCTGAACAACTGTTTGTCTGCTCTATACAGGCTAAGAAAGGTCAGTCTGGCTTTAAGCCAACTATTGCATAATGGTTAGCTTCTGCTGATGTTTTCTGTTACTTTTACCATGGTAAATGTCTTTCAGACAAGGTTAAGGCGCACTCAACTAGGGCCTTATACTGTGATGACATATTAGAAATCAGTAAACTTTAGAAGCATGCTAGATGCAGCAGCCTGGTTGTGTGTATAATAATGTGTATTGTTAAAATGATGACTGAAGTTTAAAAACTGTAATATTAATCATGGACACACTGAATATGACATAAAAAGATTATTTAAACTAAAATACACTAAATAGTTTTAATACAAAAAAGAGATGATGGCACCATTTTAACAATACACATTATTGTTATTTAATGGTTTTAATTTTACTTAACTAGAGTGGTTTTGTAGTTGATCTTTGTGTAGTATGTGACGTGAATGATTTTAATTAATGTATGCAAGGATTTCAGTTTTTATTGGTTAATTTAAACTTGGTACTTGTATTTAAATGGTACTTTACAGTTTCATTGTGTTTTTGCTGATGAAGTTACTGACGAAACGTGGATTGTTTATTGAACTACGTATTGCACTGTTTGTATCACTGCTGCCTTGCCGCTCAACAAATCCTCTCACTGACGATGTGTACTGGGTACTTGCTTTGGATTATTAGTTTTCTCCAGTACCTTCCATTTTTGTGTTTTTTGGCTGATAATATGGACAACTCAGCGCTTGGTGTTGCGGACTGTGAGGGCAAGAAAAAGGAGACAGGTGAGCTTCGGAAGCTCATAGGACAGCTTACCCAGCTCGTGGGGCTTCTTACACCGGTCAGCCAATCATTGGCAACTGTGGTGACTTCCTTATCCTTACCCGGGAACCAGGAAGTGCTGAGATGTTCAGCTTCGAATGAAGGAACGTCCAGACACTTAGTTAACGCCGAAAACGCTGACAATGTGGAGCATATTTTGATTGAAGACAACGAGCATTCTATTTCTAATGACTGTGATGGTTTCCCCAATATTATTTTTGAAGAGGCACAGGCTACGCGGGTGGTGGAAACAACGCGTACCAGAACAACACAACCTGATTCTAGTATTCCTCATACGAGTAAACCAGGTACGGAGAGACTGTTTAAGGACATTTTTAATGTGAAATTTAACTTTATGGACAAAAAGACAAACAAGCCTAGTGGCAGTTATTCGCAAAAGTTAGAAGATTTGCATTATTATCTTAACAAATATAAAATGTTAGAATTAGATAATGCTTATTTAAGGCATTGTCTACAAATACAAATTGTGCCCAACGGCTTAAGGGTCAGCAAATATCCAAACAATGTACAAGAGGGCACTGATTTTTACAAGACCCTTATTAAAGCCTTTGATGACTGTGGTTTTAATATTATGAGGGCTATCATTTCTAACAATGAGTGTGAAATGGAAAAAATGTATGCCATTATTGAGAGAGTTAACAAGGCTGTTGTTAATGATTTAATGTTTACTATAGATGAACAGAGGGACAAATATAAAAGATTGTTCAAGGACATCGAACTAAAATGTACCGAAGTACAGAATAGGAAACATAAGATAGAGAGAGATATAGGTGAATACAACAGTAACACTCATTATCCCAAGCCTAAATCATGGGGTAAGAGTAATTTTGGCAATGAGTATATTGACATGGACAACATTCAAGAACATGAAAAAACATTACATGATGACATAGACAAGAGACACTGAGGATTTTCCTACACTACGTAGGTCTGAAAGATTAAGATACAAAGAACCAGTAGTTTACAATTCCAAAAACTACAGGGGGAGGGGATGGCGACCTCCTGTATCGAGACAAGGAAACTGGTAGTAACTGATGACATTGTCAAAGATGGTTGTAAATGGACTTTTAATGATTTTAATATATTTAATTATTCTAAAATTGGACTTACCAAAACATTCTTTGATTTATTTTCCAAAGGGTTTGGTTTTATACCACAAAAAAGGACGGACATTTTTAAACTTTTAGTTGATATTAAATTATTTATAAGAAAGAAAAACTTAGAGATTTTTTTCAAAGGCAAGCATAGTAATGTACCTATGGATAATTTGTCATGAAAAAGCACATTCAACCCCCCCCCCCCCCCTGCATCCACAGTTGAAAAATTTTGAGCTTGTATTGGAAAATGAATTAAGAAATTCATTACGTAGGCACACACAGTGCGTTCTAATTTGAATGACAAAGAAGAAGAAATTCTTGAGAATTTGAGTAACAACAGGGATGTTAGAGTTATGAAACCCGACAAGGGTGGGGGGGTTGTGTTGATAGACCATATATTATACGAGGGCAAAATGTTTGAAATACTGAATGACACTGACAAATATACAAGAATTTCTAAAAATGAAATTAACATTGAATATAACAAAATCAGTTTTTTACTAAACGATTTATTACTTGAAGGGTCTATAGATTTTAAGACCTACAAATTTTTCCAAGTAGAAAAACCTAAAATAACATCTGTTTTTGGTATTCCGAAAGTACATAAGAACATCAATGACCCTCCTCTTAAGAGTTATTGTTTCCTCTGAAGGTTCAATAACAGCACCATTGGCAAAATACATAGATGTTAAGATTAAAAAGCTTGTCAATGACAACAATATTATTTTAAAAGATTCTTGGGATTTTTTGAGAAGTTAACCATTCTATGCATAGCGACACGAAAGGTTTTGGTACCTTGGACGTGGTGGATTTGTTTACATCTATTCCACATGAACTAGGATTAATGTGGTTTGAAGAGATGTTACTTACATGTAAAGAGATCTCCCACAATGACTTCAGAACTATACTTGTTCTTATGGAAGTTGTTCTGAAGAACAACTTTTTATTTTTTGAAGGAGAATATTACAGACAAGTCAGGGGTGTGGCTATGGGAGCACACTGTGCACCAACGTATGCTAACATTATTATGGCATATTGGGAAAACAAGTTTACCCTAACCCCAGTTTACAGTAACAAATGGACATTGTACTGTAGATTTCTCGATGATTTATGTTTTTTGTGGAAAGGCACCAAGGATGAGTTTGACCTATTTGTAGACTATATTAATGAGACCACAAATTTTCTCAAATTTACTAAGAGTTTCAATGAATATGAGGTCAACTACTTGGATGTTAACATTGTGAAATTAGAGAAGAAATTTGTTTCAAGAGTACATAGAAAAAACACTTTCTCAAACACATATTTACACTACACCAGCTCCCACCCCTTATACCAAAAGAAAAGTGTTTTAAAAGGACAGATGGTTAGGATTTGTAGAATGACCTCTGATGATACCAGCTTTATGGAAGTGTGTAGTATTCTGAGGACTATGTTCCTAGACAGAGGTTACCCTGAGAAAATGTTTGATGAGATATGTCATGAAGTTTGTGAAAGTAGGACAGATAGATTTGCCCCAATATTGGGTAAATCTACATATGAAACTATTGTTAATAGGGCTGACGTTACCACAAATAATGAATTTTGTTCAGGTATTTCCACTATTTATGATGGTCAGGCTGGTTTAGTCAGGAAAATTATTGACAAAGAGTGGAAAAATTTTGCAAAAGTTTCAGACTTAAGTCACATTTTTGACAAAGAAATTAAATACATTTATAAGAAGGGCAAAACCATTAAATGTCTGTTAGAAAGAGGTTCTAACAACAAGTTTTTTGAGAAAAATAGGAAAAAGAAAAATGGAGTTTTCAAATGTGGGGCTTGTAGTTATTGTATGTATTTAAAAACAGGAGAATCATTTTGTTTGAAAGCCAGGAATAAAACCTTGACAGTTAAATCTTTTGTCAATTGTAATACTAATGGTATTATTTATATTGCCCTATGTACAGAATGTGATGCATTCTACATTGGGAAAAGTGAGAGGAAAATTAAACAGAGGATTTACGAATATCTGTATGATATTAAAACTGCTCGAGAAACTAACTCACTTTTCAAACACACACAAATTTGTAAGGAAGCTACATTTGAGTTCTTTGTTTTGGAAGTTGTTCCCACAGACCCTAGAGGAGGTATGTGGGAAACTTTAGTTGAATACAGAGAACTATATTGGCAGATGGTACTAGAAGCAAACAAATATCCTGGCATTAATGATTTGATTTCCCTCAAACCAGTTTTGAAACTTAGGTCAGCTAAATTATAATACATTTTAGTAAAAACTGGTTAGTTCCACTATACACACAATTACATTGAGATTTTTATACAATCATTTTTAACATGTATTGAAAATTTTAATATATTAAAATATACCTTTGGATTTTATAAGGTTGAGTAGTTTTGTTGTAATGTTAATTTCTACCACCAGATGGTGCCATCATCTCTTTTTTGTATTAAAACTATTTAGCGTATTTTAGTTTAAATAATCTTTTTATGTCATATTCAGTGTGTCCATGATTAATATTACAGTTTTTAAACTTCAGTCATCATTTTAACAATACACATTATTGTTATTTAATGGTTTTAATTTTACTTAACTAGAGTGGTTTTGTAGTTGATCTTTGTGTAGTATGTGACGTGAATGATTTTAATTAATGTATGCAAGGATTTCAGTTTTTATTGGTTAATTTAAACTTGGTACTTGTATTTAAATGGTACTTTACAGTTTCATTGTGTTTTTGCTGATGAAGTTACTGACGAAACTTGGATTGTTTATTGAACTACGTATTGCACTGTTTGTATCACTGCTGCCTTGCCGCTCAATAAATCCTCTCACTGACGCTGTGTACTGGGTACTTGCTTTGGATTATTAGTTTTCTCCAGTACCTTCCATTTTTGTGTTTTTTATCATCCCCTTTAAGCCAAACTGTTTTGTACAAGATTATGTAAATTTATCTATAATCTGTTGCATCTGAGAATAAGTTTTACTTTTAGTAAAACTTGACATAAATAACAGTAATTCCTTTAGAAACACAATGTTTCGTGTGTTCGTTCCCTGGTAGTTTTACAGTTTTGAAGCAATTGTTCCTGAACATACATTGTGACCAATTTCCTTACTAATATTGTTGAATCAATGTTATTCTAGTCTGTTTTTGGTAAATGCAAGTCCTCAGTCAATATTACTCTCCTCTCTTTTGTTTCATGCAAGAAATGTATGAGCTCCTTTAGGTCATCAGCACTTGATTCTGGTGGTCTTGTACATTCCAAGAAAATCCCAGTAGCCTTGAATCATTGGAATTAAAATGAAGTCTTTATTACACCACAGGACCACAAGACCAAAACAAAAACAGCAAAATCGTGGAACTAAGCGCTTTCACCCTCACGTCCTAGGGCATCATCAGAGTACAAATTTACAGAAAAAAAAAAAACATCATCCCTTAAATACAGATACTACTTGATTAATTAAATAATAACATAATCAATCAAACAATATTCCAATTAATAGAATAAAACCTCTTGTCTTTTAAAGTAACAGTAAAAGTTTTAGACAACAAAAAGGAGTGGCTATGGGAGCAAAATGTGCCCCTATTTACGCTAATCTTGTTCTGGTAGCATGGGAACACGAACACGTATTTACTAGTAGTTATTGGAATAAAATTTTATTATATTTACGTTATTTGGACGACATTTTGATTGATTTTTTGGAGAGGTACTGAAGCACAATTTAATCAATTTAATGAATTTATATCATATTTGGGACATACAACTGATTTTTTAAAATTTACGAGTCACATTTCTAACAACACAATCAATTTTTTGGATATTACAATTACTTTGAAGGCTAACACATTTGAATCTAGCATTTACAGGAAGAAGACATATTCCAATTCATTTTTACACTTTGACAGCTGTCACCCTGCCCATCAGAAAAGAAATTTAGTAAAGGGACAGATGGTGAGGTTGTCAAGGATAGTGAGTAACGATGACACGTTCAAAATGGAACTTGAAAAATTAAAAAACATGTTTATAAGTAGAGCCTACCCGGTAGATTTGGTCAACAATATAGGTCAGGACATTTGGATGAACAGATCAGTTTTATACAAATCTATTTTAAGATATGGATTAAATCCAAAAGAAGTTTCTAAATCCAAGGGTATAGGACACGACACTTTAGTCATCCCATTCAATGAAAAATCAGACCAAATTGTTAAAGCGGTCTATGACTCTTGGAACATTGTTATAGAATCTAACAAAGAATTGGTAAATGTTTTAGGTGATGAACCAAAAGTTACTTTCAGTAAAGGACAAAGTCTTAAAAGTATATTCGAAAATAGTATGAAATGTGACTTATTTATGAAATCTAAGATGAACAAATGTGGTGCATTTCGCATATGTAGATTCATCAACAATGGACCATACCTCTCAATCATCAATTATGAAAAGACTATTAGATGTCCAGGAGCGTGTGACTGTAACACAGTCATGGTGGTATACGTAGCTACTTGCTCAGCATGCCAAGCTTTCTATGTAGGGAAAACTAACAGAAAGTTGAAAAGAATTATAGAGCATGTTAGTGATATTAGAAATCATAAGCAGACTAGTGCTTTATACACTCACAGCATTGGTTGCCTTAATTTTAAAAAATTCCTGTTTTTTGTCATCGACAGAATTGTTCACACCAATGCACAACAAGGGGGTGATACTAAAAGCTTATTAGAAGCCAAAGAATGTCTTTGGCAACTTAGATTAGATTAAATGCAAGCAAGGATCCAGGAATTAATGATCAAATTTCTATTGCTAGTATACTAAAGCTAAAATCTCAGTTCATTTAGTGATGTTCATAGCTACTAATCCTTATGTATTAATTCGCTTTATACTCAACAAAATCATTCAACTACTATTATATATGGATATACTCAACATTTATGTACATATTTACTTCTTTCAATACATTTCACAATTATTCACAATTATTTACAACTCATTCATAATTGAACAACACCTGCAGGGCGAGTATATGTTTCATAAATGAATTTGAAAATATTCATTATGATTCCACATGTCACTCCTTAATTCATGTCAACAATAACTTTTTTAGAAAAAGTCCTTTGAGGAAAATTAATAAATTAATTTTTACAGTAATATACATATAAGATGTTTTAATTAATATTACATAACTCAATATTTCATTACATCTCTATTTTAGTATTGTTAATTTATGGTTATTGTAACTGTGTACGAATTGACAACATTTAATCAGTGACTTTGTTATATACATTGTTTACACATTTTCATATTTCACATACATTTTAAAAAATTTTTACATTTTTATCATAGTTTATTTATTTACATATAAACAATTTACTATAGTAATTTTTTTAAACATCCAAATACACTCAATTAGTACTTAAACAAAATCCAGTACTGCAATTTTAACCTAGTTTACATCATTGTAATAACTTCAGTATAGCTTATAAATTCATACGGAAATGTTATGTTAGGAACTCATATTCTTTGTTTCACATTATACATTTAGTATGGTTTTACTGACATCATACATATAAAAGAAGTTTATTCTCTATTTAGACAAATATATTGTGTATAAGACCGTCAGTTTTACACGTTTTACACATTATACTCTAGTTCATGTCTAAATGCATTTCAAGTCAGTCATTTTACATTTTACTGGACCTGTTACTTTAAAAGACAAGAGGTTTTATTGTATTAATTGGAATATTGTTTGATTGATTGATTATGTTATTTAATTAATCAAGTAGTATCTGTATTTAAGGGATGATGTTTTTTTCTGTAAATTTGTACTCTGATGATGCCCTAGGGCGTGAGGGTGAAAGCGCTTAGTTCCACGATTTTGCTGTTTTTGTTTTGGTCTTGTGGTCCTCTGGTGTAATAAAGACTTCATTTTAATTCCAATGATTCAAGGCTACTGGGATTTTCTTGGTTACAAGTTTTCACTTTGTGGTCTTGTACATTCCAGCAATTGCTATATGTTCCAGGATTGTCTTTATTGTCACAGTTACACAATCTGTAGTATTGGTGTTATCACTAAACATGTAATAATTACAGCAGTTTACCCGTGTAAAACCTAATCCCTTTCTAGCAACTGAAAATTAAAGTTAAAACAGAAATAAATAAATTAAGGTAAATCTTTTTCTCTACAAGCTCTCTTCCTCCCTACAAAACATGAACAACAGTATGTAAAAAATAAAACATAAATTCAAGTAAAAACTTCTCTTGCCAGGCTACTGCACAGTCGGTCACAAACCAATACAGGATTGTTTAGATAAGCTCTGTTGGATTTGGTTTTGTAATTGGCTGCGAATTTACTGTTGCTAGATGATGCGGGCTTCAGGTACTTTCTTCTCCTTCTTTGTGGAAGTGAAAAAGCCAACACTTGCTCCCTGTTAACAGCTGAAGGCTTCCCTCGCAGGATATGCTCAGCCTATCGCACATTACAAGGAGAGGGAAGGAGGGGACTCTTCAGTTTTTGAAAGCTGGACAGTACAAGGTTACCTTGGCAGGTAACCCAAAATGCCACTGAGGCAGTGGGGAATTCTAACATCTACTGTTACAGGTAAGAAGGACTTACTCAGCTCTACTTTTCTGAGGATGTACAGCAGGTATTCATGGAGGCAAGAAAGTCTTCTACTAGAAAATCACGTATTAGCTAATGGAAAAGGTTTTCTAACAAAAAAAATCAGTATCTGTTCAGGACAGGTGTCTTGTCTGGTTCTGCAGTATTTGCATGAATTATAATCTGGCCTATCTTCATCCTCAGTCAAGGTTCACATCAGCCATTTTAGCATGTATTCCCATGGATCCCCTATTTTAATGCTTCCTCATTTAAAAATGTTGTTGGAAGGGTTGTTGCCTAAGAAACCTCCTATGGAACAGTTGGCTCATCATTGGGAATCATAATTTTCTTTTAGAAAAACTAACCCTTTCTTCACTTGAATCAGATTATCAAGCTGACTTTGAGGTTCTTAACATGGAAAACAGTCTTTCTAATTGCTCTTACTTCTTCAAGAAGAGTATCTGAGTTGCAAGCTTCTCGTCACTGGACAACCTCATCTCATTTTCCACAAATTTGGATTTCCTGAAGAACTAAGCATTTTTTATGACCAAAGCCAATCTAGCCATCTCCCTGTCTTCTTTCCAGAACCTAAAAAATGAGAGAGAAGGGTTGCTTCATAATTTGTATGTCCTCAGGCTACTTAGTAGTATTTTGACAGAGCAAAATCTGTCAAACCTTCTAATCATTTGATCTCTTGTGACTGTATGGAAAAAAGGACAACCTGTGTCAAAACAGACTATTTCAAAATGTCCCGTGCTATTACTTTTTGTTTTACCCACCACAACAAAATTTTAAGCAGGGCCAAGGCTCACTCTGCCAGGGCCTTGGCTTCAGCTGTGGCTTTTTGGAAAGGGTTGGATGCTTAAAAGTATTCTAGAAGCAGCATCTGCGGTCCTCTTTGTGCAGTTCTGCAAAGCACTATTAATTAGATTCCTTCTCCAGGTGCTGAACAGGCTTTGCTAAGTATTTTCCAGGGGCTTCTGGACCCTCATCCTCCCTACTTCCTGTCAATTTAAGCCGTGGTAATCTACCCATATAGCTTATGATACTGCAGCAGTGACCCTTGTGAAGAACATATTACAATGATGTAAGTAAACTTTACCGTAACAGTAGAGGTTTGAATAATCACTCTGCAGTAGCCTCTCCCTCCACCCCCCTTATTTTTTGTATGTTTTTATGCCATGGTGTGAACTTTTTATTATTTTGCTAGCATTGTCTTCTCAGGGCTTTAACTTTTCTCTCAGTTGGCATGAAACCTCTGAGCCCTGGCTTTTAGTCCGCTCAAGGTCTGGTTGTGTGGATGGTGCTTGAAAGCTATTGAAGCTGGATGGCTGTTTTATTCTGTGCAGGATGCAACCTATATAATGTAGGCTACTGCAGAAATGTTCATCTGAACATCTACTGTTATGGTAAGTTTACTTACACAGCTGTGCTATGCTTATCCTCACATTTCAGTTCTCAAAGAGTTGAGATGCTTTCTACATTTTTCTATGCCTGGTTTACGTTCAGTTTTCTGCTTTGCTCTTTGGCTCTCAGACCCAGGAGTGTTTACAAAGTGCCTGACTGCTGTAATAGCTGATATCAGGTAATTTATATTTTCCCATGTTTAGATGACTGCCTTATTTTTACAGATACTTTCAGAAGCTGTAAAGAATATCTGGGTTGGATTAAAAATTCTTATTCAGCTTGGGTTTGTCAGGCGAATACAGAGAAATCTTCTATCTATCTCACAGGATAGTGTTTTTGAGAATCTGCTGGATACTTCCCTAATGATGAATTATTTTTCGGGACATATGGGCATATTGCAGGGAGCAGTTTCTGATATTTTCCAACCAAATGTTTGCATCTGCCACGGAATATCTCAAAATTCTAGGTTCCATGCCCTCTACTATTATGAATTCTTTGGGCAGATTTCATATGAATAAAATTCAGTAGTTCATCAAATCAGTTTAGACACAGCAACCCCTTTCATTTTAGAATACAGTGTTGAGGGTTGTGAAAAGGGAGTTACTGTGGTAGGTGAAATCAGTTGATGCTCTTCATGTTTCACTGTTGCAGTCATTACATTTGGGTAATCTGCTGGCAGGTTGCCCTCAGTTGGCCTGAATAACAAAGTCTTGGGTCCTGCATCGGTTGCTGTCTCCTCTTCCATGACATCAGGTCGTCAGGGGTATAAAACATGCAGCTGATGCCATTTTAATCAGTCTTTCTTGCCGTGCAGTGCCCGAAGTAGAAGCAGTTTGCAAGTGCCGGTCGGCCTGACTCCTGAAATTTTCATTTTCGAGTTTCAGAACTGAAGTCTTCAAACTAAAGCTCAGTACCCCATTGGGGAAACTTTTTCTTGCTTAAAAGTTAATTGTATTACTTGTGGGAAGCAAATACCTCATAAGGATTTTCATTTGTACTGTATTCCTTGTCTAGGCCCTGACCACAGCATGCCTTGCTGTCGGTTTTGCGCTAAATTTAACCAACGCACTATTAAGCGTCAGTATATTTTTGCTTCTAAATACTTTGGTTCAAGATTTAACTATCCTGAAATGTCGTTGGTTAGCAATCCGACTACCGGGATTCACAAAAAATGCAAAGAAAAAGACAGACAGACAGTCGAGGTCCAAAACCGACGACGAAGCTTCTCCTAAGCCAGTCACCAGTACTCGGTGAGGTGCTTTCGCAGCCCCTGATGCCAGCTACTTTTGAGTCGCAGGCCTCTACCGAGACCCATTCGGAGTCCGGTATGCCACGAGATTCTTCAAGTATTGAACCCGCAGATGTCTCTCCCTTGGATGGGTACGGAGCCGCTGAGCAGGCACTAGCTTCTGAGGGTATTTTCAGGCCTAAAGATTTGTATATTAAACCGATGCCATCATCATAAACAAGGCCAAAACCAACTTCTGTGTCTAAAAGGCCGATGCATGAGCCACGTGCTCAGGCTCCTATGCCTAAAAAATAAATGATCAAAATGGCTGAGGATTTAATTACCTTGATCAGGGGTTCCCAACCCCCTCCTGCTAAGAGGCCTAGGTAAGGCACTGATTACGAATCTTCAGATCAGGTTTCCATTTCTTCTGATTCCTCTTCTGATCAGGAATTTTCTATTCCCCCTTATGAGGGCTCTGATGCAGAAGAATCCATCCCTTCTGCTTCTCCTCCTGAGGATTTTTCTTTTGGAGAAACTTTGCATACCTTAAGGGAACATTTTCATTGGGAGAGTCAGGATTTTTCAGAATCCAAAAAGAGGCTTAGGGATTTTCTTTTTCTTCTTCAGCATAGGCCTTTGGCTATACCTCCTGTTTTAGATATTGTTGATGATGTTTTCTCAGAATCCAGCATGGCTCCTGATTCCCTGCCTCCGGCTCCTAGTAAGCCAGACAGATATTACAGGGTTCCTGACTCCCACAAGTTTCTTTTCAAAAATCCTACTGCTGTCCATGAAACAATCTCTCAGGGTCCCAAGGGTGTTTAAGGCTTTTACTGCTAAAAATCCTACCCCTTCTGATAGAGACTCCAGGGCCCTGGATAGATGGGGTAAGAAGGTTTATACATCTGCAACCCTGGCAATCAGGGCTTTAAACTGTCAATTTCATATGCTTAAATATCAACAGCATGTCATGGGCTTACTGAAGCAGAAAATTATGATGATTTCTGACTGTGTGGAAAATAAAGTGTTAGATTTATTGCATTCAGCTGAACAAGTTGGAAAGCATACTTTGCAATGTGGTTTTGATTCCTTGGAGGCCTCTTGCAGGGCCGCTGTAACTAGATCTGTGATAAGAAGACATGCTTGGCTCAAGGAGCAAAGTCTGCCTGATCATGATAAAGCTAAATTGTTGGATGCTCCTTTACAGCAGGACAGTCTGTTTGGTAATAAGGCAGAAGAAGTTTTGAAAAAGATGGAAGACAAAGCTAGATCTAAGCAAACTGTAAAAGATTTCTTGCAAGTACAGCCACCCAGGTTCAGTAGGCACTGACCTACTAAGAATTGGTCCTTTCCAGTACACAACAGAGCTGCTCAGGTCAACCCCAGACACTCCAAAGGCTCCAGGTTTCAGTCACAAGGATCTTACAGAACAAAACAATGGGGTGCCTCCACCTCCAAATCAGGAAGTAGCAAAGCACCACCCTACGGTAAACAGTCTCAATGACTTTCCTCTGCCATTTCCAAGCACTTATCTTTTGGCAGCTTCTTTGGGGGAAAACTAGCTCTTCATGCACAAAATTGGCATCTAATTACCCAGGATAAGTGGGTCTTAAATATAGTATCCCAGGGATACAGATTTCATTTCCACATGTTGCCAATTCCAAACCGATGGCCAGATCTGAAAATCAGTGGGCAGAGGCCCAGAAACAAGTCATTTTCCCTCATGGATATGGGGGCTATTCAACCAGTACCAGAAAAGGAAAAAGGACAAGGTTTTTATTCAAAACTTTTCCTGGTACCCAGAAAAGACAAATCATGGTGTCCAGTTCTGGGCTTATCCATTCTAAATACTTTCCTGGACATTCCAAAATTCAAGATGCTGACTCTACAACAGCTACTGCCTATGCTAGGCAAAAATGCCTGGTTGGTAACTCTAGACTTAAAAGAGGCTTACCTGCATGTCCCAATCAGGGAATCTTGCAGAAGATACCTCCGCTTCAAAGCAGGCTATTTGCATTACTAGTTCTCTGCACTGCCCTTTGGCTTATCTACTGCGCCCAGGGTTTTCACAAAGTACCTGGCACTAGTGATTGCATTTTGCAGAGAAAGAAACATTCAAATTTATCCTTATCTGGGAGGTTGTCTAATTCAGGCAGAGGACAAGGACACTCTCTTCTACAACATCTGGCATTTGTAAAAAGGCTTCTAACATGCCTAGGGTACACCATAAACGAAAAGAAATCACAACTGGTACCCTCTCAAATAATTACATTCCTGGGTGCAAGCTTGAATACATCTGCCCAGATGGCTTACCTCATGCCAGACAAACAAATTCAATTGATAGCATACTTCAAACAAATGGCCACAAAAACCCAGCTATCTGCAAGACAAATTCTGCAGGCTTTGGGATTCATGGCATCCTACATTCTACTAATTCCATATGCAAGACTGCATATGAGGAAACTACAATGGTACCTAAAAAGCTTATGGAGCCAACATTGTCACAACCTGGAAACAATGATTCCTCTCATTCCTTGCCTGCAACAAGAGTTCCTTTGGTGGGCAGAGGCCTGTCACCAAAACAAGGGACTGTCATTCATTCTACCCCCTGCCGCCCAAACCCTGACTACAGATGCATCAGACTATGCTTGGGGGCCCAGCTGGCGAGGAGATACATTCAGGGCGAATGGAGCCCAATCCAAATGCACCTACATATCAACCAGAAAGAAATGCTAGCTGTACAGAATGCTCCGACAGCCTTCAAGGACTTCCTTCATCCAGGACAATTATTGATAAAGACTGACAACACCACAGTTATGTGGTACATAAACAAGCAGGGGGGTATCCACTCCTACCTCCTTTGCAGACTAGCCATGGCCTTGTGGAACACAGCCTTCACTTACCAAATACATCTACAAGCTCAATTCCTGCCAGGAAAGCAAAATACTCTGGCAGACCTAAGCAGAAATCTTATGGACATGCACAAATGGAAACTGGATCCACAAATCTTCAGCATGTTGACACGAAAATGGGGGAGTCCAGACATAGATCTTCTTGCCTCTCCCCAAAACTATCAATTAGACAAATTCTGCACAAGAATTCATCACAAAAAGCTTGGAAAGTGGATGATCTATCCTTCAGCTGGAAAAACCTATCAGTCTATGCCTTTCCCCCTCTGCCTCTGCTCTCCAAAGTTTTACTAAAAGTCAGACAGGAAAAACCAAAAATGATTCTGATTGCTCCAGACTGGCCTCGCCAACACTGGTACCCGCTTCTAAGGAATATGTCACACCTTCCTCCATGGTACTTGCCTCAGACACCTCATCTATTGTCTCAGCAGAACTATCAAATTCTGCACACACAGCTCCAAACTCTGAATCTTGCAGCATGGCTAATCAACTAATTTCACCAATCACATCTCTCAGTAAATCTGTGATGGATGTCATTTTGGAGGCTAGAAGGCCTAGTACTAGAAAATCTTATGCTGATAAATGGAAGAGATTATGTGCCTGGAATCAAGCACAAAGAATAAACACAGCAATGCCCAATATTCCTCAGATTTTGCAATATTTAACTGAGATGCTTCACAAGAGCCTATCTTTTTCTTCTATAAAAATCCATGCCTCTGCCATCTCGGCTCATTACAACACAGAGCCTCATCTCTTTTCTCATACCCTGCTAAAGCAGTACCTCAGAGGGCCAAAAATTTGAGACCTCCCAGGAGAGCACCGACTCCTGCATGGGACCTCAACTTTGTGCTGGAAAAACTCACCCTACCTCCTTTTGAACCAGCTGCTACTGCAGACATAAAATTTCTTTCTTGGATGATGGCCTTTCTTCTAGCAGTCACTTCAGCTAGAAGGATTTCAGAACTACAGCCTCTCATGGCAGTGGAGCCTTTCATTATCTTTTATCCGGACAGGGTGGCCCTCGGGACCAATCCTTCTTTTATGCCTAAGGTGGTATCCAGTGTGGCTCTTAACCAGACCATTCATCTGCCAACTTTTTTTTCCCAAATCCGCAGAACAATGGGGAGCGGATTCTGCATTCATTGGATGTACACAGACAACTAAGATTCTACTTAAACAGGACAAAATCTCTAAGAAAGTCGGAGCAACTACTGGTGGCATTTGCTGCAGGGGCAGAGGGGAAGGCTACCTCAAAGTAGACTATTTCAATATGGTTAAGCCATTGTATTCATTTCTGCTACATGCACCATGGTAAACCTGTGCCCAAGGGGATCAGATCCCATTCCACCAGGGCTGCATCTACTTCTGCAGCTTTTCTCAGAGGGGTTCCTACCAGAGACATTCTAGAAGCTGCTACTTGGAGCTCAGTTCATATGTTCACAAAACATTACCATTTACCTCTCTTATAGCTGCTCCTACTGCTGTATAATTCCATCCTCCCATCCATAGCTTTGGGATTCTACCCAAATGTAATGACTGCAACAGTGAAACACGAAGAACATAGTACAGTTGGGTACACTTACCATAAATGTAGATGTTGAGTGCATTCACTGTTGCAGTCCAGGTTACCCACCCGCCAACCTCCTTTCTTTATTATTATACATCTTCTTTCCTTCGCTATGCTCAAAAGCCTTCTTGGTGTATTTGCTTTTAGTTGGAGGTGAATTTTTTGTGTTCTACATTACATGCATATATATATATATATATATATATATATTTTTTTTTTTTTTTTGCTCCCCATTTGGGGGGGGGGGCACCCATCTGGGGCAAGAAAATCTGATTATGGCATTGGCTGCATGTTTTATACCCCTGACGTCATGGAAGAGGAGACAGCAACCAACGCAGGACCCAAGACGTTGTTATTCAGGCCGACTGAGGGCAACCTGCCAGCAGATTACCCAAATGTAATGACTGCAACAGTGAATACACTCGAACATCTACATTTATGGTAAGTGTACACAACCGTACTTCTCTCATCCCAGGTCTCCCTTTTTCCTTCCAGTCCTTACAAAGTCTGTAACCACACATGAGTTACTTTGCTTAGGGAGCTATGTCCAAGGGGTTCAAAATTAGGCCTTTGAAACAAGCAAAACAAACTGAAGGGCAAAAATGTCAAGAAGATGATGGCTGTAATAAATGCTGTCAAATCTCTAAACCATCCTTGGGCTCCAGGCTCAGTGATACTAATCACAGACACCACAGTGCTGTGATACATAAACAAAAGGTTGGGGGAGCAGGTCCTAACCCCACTCCCCCATGCAGACTAGCTTTGGCAGCCTGGGAATTAGCAACTCAGCATACAATATCCATCCAGGCTACCTACATTCCATCAGAGCAAAACATTATTGGAGACAACCTGAGCTGTGACCATAACAGACCCTCACAGATGGCAGTTGCACCTGGGGGTCTTCCTGCAATTGATTTGTCTGTGGGAACTCTTCAAGTAGATCTCTCTGCCTCTAGCCACAAGAGACAGTTAGATATTCTGCTTCAGGCTACTTGCACACAGGCCTGAAAGGCAGATGCATTTTCATTCTCATGGACAGAAATATAAATATTGCTGTATGCTTTTCCTCCCTTTCCTCTGCTAACTAGGATTCTTCTAAAGATTCAGGACTCCTCAAAGATAGATGTCCTTCAAGGATGCATCTGCAGTCCTTACATATGGGTTGTCCTGCCTCAGGCAGCCCTTCGGTCGGCCGGAGTCCAAAGTCTGGGTCTGGCGTCGGCTGATGTCGCCCTTTTCCTGACATCACAGCGCTCGGGGTATAAAAGCGTCAGTCGACGCCATGCTCCTCAGTCTTTCTTGCCGCGAGGTGCCCGAAGCAGAAGCAGTTCGCAAGTGCCGGTCGGCCAGCTCCTGTGATTTCAGCTACCGAAGACTTCAAAAAGCTAATTACCCCGTTGGGGACTCTTTCTTGCCTCAGCCGATGTCAGATCAAACGCCTAAAGTTAATAATTGTTTATCTTGTGGGAAACAAATACCTCATAAGGATTTCCACTCTTACTGCTTACCCTGCCTAGGCCCAGACCACGACGTCTCGGCGTGTTCAGCCTATGCTTCCTTCAATAAACGCACTCTTAGGTGTCGGGCAGAGTTTGCAGAGGAATTTTTTGGGGACACTTTTTGTTATATCATGCCGTCGGAGCTTCCGACAGCACATTTACCCAAAAAACGAAAGGATAAGGACCGACACACGTGGTCCGCGGTTCCGGTCGACTCCACGCCTAGGCCTACCGCGAGTGTCTTGGTCTCTTCTGAAGCCAAATCTCTACCGCTTCAGACCGACGACACCACACAACCGGTAACTTCAGTACCGGAGGCCATCCCTGAGCCGGTCATAGAATTTCCGTCTGAAACCGGTGCTCAGGAAATTTCCGACACCATTTCTGTGAATAAATCTACCTCAGCACGTGGGGCAGCCAGGCCTCCTGTATTCATGTCCATTAAGGCCTTTGCACGGGCTAAAGCTGCTAAACAGCCAAAATCTCTCCCTCCCAAGGCTATTCCTCAGGGATCCACTACCAGTTCACAAATCTTAACCTTGGCTGAGGACCTTATTTACTTAATAAGGGGCTCTCAGCCACATCCAGACAGGGACTCTCAGCCTCCTCCAGGCAAAAGGCCCAGGGTAGAGCAGACAGATCCCCAGTCTTCTGATGAGGCCTCAGATGAATCTGTCCTTTCGGACTACCAGGAGGAGGCCCTTCCGGCCTACGAGGATTCTGATGCCGAGGAATCTATTCCCTCGGCCTCCCCACCCGAAGAGTTTTCCTTTAGGGAGACACTTCACACCATGAGAGAGCATTTCAAATGGCAAGGCCAGGAATTCTCTGACTCCAGAAAGAGGTTAAGGACCTTTTTACATTTACCTCAGCATAGACCTTTGGCTATTCCTCCTGTTTTGAATGTTATAGAGGATGTGTACTCTGAGTCTAGTACTTCCCCTGACTCCCTTCTTCCGGCCCCTCTCAAACCTGACGGGTACTACAGGGTCCCGGACTCACATCTATACCTTTACAAGGGCCACTCTGCTGACCCAGAAACCATTTCCCAGGGCCCTAAAGGGGTTACAACTACCACTGCCAAGAACCCACTTCCTTCTGAAAGGGAATCCAGGGCTTTAGAAAGATGGGGTAAAAAAGTGTATACTTCTTCCACTCTTTCTATCAGAGCATTAAATTGTCAATTCCATATGATACAGTATCAAGAGTATCTGTTAGATGAACTGCATAAAAAACTATCCTCTCCTGAACCCCTTGACCGCAAGGCCCTTCAGGATCTGGTGCATAACTCTCAACAGGTTAGCAACCATTTCTTACAGTGTGGTTATGATGCATTGGAAGCTTCATGTAGGTCAGCAGTGACAGGTGCAGTTATACGTAGACATGCTTGGCTGAAGGAACAAACCCTGCCAGATCATGTTAAAGCAAAGCTTCTGGATGCACCACCGGAAAAACAAAAGTTATTTGGTTCCACGGCTCTAGAGGTCTTAAAGAAATTTGAAGAAAAGGCTAAATCAGTTCAAACAGTCAAAGATTTTCTCCAGGTCCAACCACCTAGATTCAGCAGAAATTGGCCTTCTAAGAATTGGTCTTTTCCGGACACGGACAGATTTCAAAGAGGGAAAAACAGACGTGGCAGAGGTAGAGGGCAAGCTCGAGGCTCCTACAGAGGACGTCAATGGCAGCCTCCTACCCAGAGAGGTAGTGCAGGACCTACATCTACTGCACAAGGACAAACTCAATGACTTGGCTTTGACTCCGCCAACCAGGGCTCAATTGGAAGCACCTTTGGGCGGAAAGCTATCTTTATTCTCAGAAAACTGGCACAGTATTACAAAGGACAAATGGATACTGCAAATAATAGACAAAGGATACATTACCAAGAAGACAAGGCATGCCAAACCTGCCACCAAATCAAAGGGCAGAGGCTTTCAAGCAGATTTCCAAACTACTACAAATGAAGGCAATAGAAAAGGTTCCTTTCACAGAGCAAGGCCAAGGATTTTAAGACTATTCCTTGTTCCAAGAAAAGAAAAGCAATGGAGGCCTATTCTAGACTTGTCCGCACTGAATACTTATCTCATCGTGCCAAAATTCAAAATGCTGACCTTACAGCAGCTCCTTCCCATGCTGGGCAAGGGGTCCTGGCTGGTAACTCTAGACCTCAAGGAGGCATACCTGCATGTCCCTATCAGACAGAGTTGCAGAAGACACCTCAGATTTCTTGTAGGTTCAGAGCATTATCAATTCTCAGCATTGCCCTTTGGCTTATCTACTGCGCCCAGAGTATTCACGAAATGCCTGGCATCAGTAATTGCACATTGCAGACTTCAGGGGATTCAAATATACCCATACCTGGACGACTGCCTTATACAAGCGGACAGCCAACAAACATTGTTAAAACACTTGAGCTATGCCATCCGCCTACTAACAGGCCTTGGGATACACAGTCAACTATCAGAAATCAAGACTTGTTCCATCCCAAAGAATAATTTTTCTGGGTGCAAAGCTGGATACAAACACCCAAATGGCTTTTCTCACAGAAGAAAAACAAGAACTACCACCAGATTATTTCAAAAATCTGACAACACAAACCCAGCTGACTGCAAGGAAAATCCTGCAGGCCCTGGGTTTCATGGCATCTTGCATTCTGCTGATTCCACAGGCAAGGCTGCATATGAGGAAACTGCAATGGTACCTAAGGAGTCTATGGTCTCAACACAGTCACAGCCTAGAAGCCTTGATCCCCCTGATTCCATGCCTTCAAAAGGAATTTCTGTGGTGGGCACAAGTAAGTCAGTCAAACATGGGCCTACCTTTCAGCAAGCCTCATATCAGCCAAACCATCACAACGGACGCCTCAGACCATGGATGGGGAGTGCACATGAAGGACAGATGTATTCAGGGGCAGTGGACTCAAAAGGAATTGTGCCTGCACATCAACCAAAAGGAAATGTTGGCAGTGATACATTCAATCGAGGCCTTCAAACATTTCCTGCATCAAGGTCACCTGCTAATAAAGACAGACAATACCACAGTTATGTGGTACATAAACAAGCAAGGAGGTACCCATTCCTACCCTCTTTGCAGGCTGGCAATGAATCTTTGGGAACTTTCCCTAAAACTCAATATACAACTGCATTCCCAGTTCGTACCAGGAAAGGAAAATGTACTGGCGGACAGCCTAAGCAGAAACACCATGGATCCACACGAATGGATGTTGCATCCAGACATTTTTCTTCAGATAACACAATCTTGGGGAAGGCCGGACATAGATCTTTTTGCCTCCCCCCACAACCATCACCTGAAGAAATTCTGCACAAGGACATACCATCCCCAAGCATGGAAGGTGGACGCCTTATCCTTCAGCTGGAATGCTCTAACAGTATATGCATTCCCACTTCTTCTGTTAATGAACAAGGTCTTACTGAAGATCAGGACAGAACAACCAAAAGTGATTCTGATAGCTCCGGACTGGCCAAGACAACACTGGTACCCACTGTTAAAAAGCATGGCACGCACAAACCCGTGGCCCCTTAGCACAATGGCCACTTCTTCTGACACAGCACAACTACAAAACTTTGTACTCCAGCCTGAAAACCTTGCAACTGACAGCCTGGAAAATACCTTGACTCCTCCCCAGGATAAACTATCCAAGAGAGTAAAGGATATCATCATGGAAGCTCGGCGGCCTTCCACAAGAAAGGCATATTCAGCAAAATGGGAAAGATTTCGAACCTGGAGCACCGCACAGGGTCAGGATCCGACAGTGATGAGCATCCCACATATCCTTGAATACTTGGCTGAAATGCTCCATAATGGCCTTTCTTACTCATCCATAAAAATCCATGCTTCAGCTATTTCAGCAGAGTACAACACTGATCCACCTGTATTTTCTCATCCTCTGCTAAGGCAGTTTCTAAGAGGGATAAAAAACATCAACCCTCCAAGAACACCACCAGTGCCTACATGGGACCTTAACTTCATGTTGGAAAAATTAACGCTACCCCCATTTGAACCAGCAGCATCTGCAGAACTACAATTCCTGTCTTGGAAGACTGCCTTCCTTCTGGCCATAACCTCAGCAAGAAGAGTATCTGAGTTGCAGGCCCTTATGGCAGTACAACCATTTCTCATTTTCCATAAGGATAGAGTCTCTTTGAGAACCAATCCCTCATTCATGCCAAAGGTGGTATCCAGGGTCTCACTGAACCAAGCTATCCACCTGCCTACTTTCTTTCCAAATCCGCAAAATAAAGGAGAGAAACTTCTGCATACCCTGGACATTCACAGACAGTTGCGCTACTACTTGGACAGAACTAAGGCTTACAGAAAAACTGACCAACTGTTTGTAGCATACGCTGCTGGTGTACAAGTAAGAGCAATTTCCAAACAAACAGTTTCAAAATGGATAGGAAATTGTATTCGATTCTGTTACTCTTTTCATGGAAAAGCTGTGCCAGCTACCATCAGACCTCATTCCACCAGAGCAACAGCCACCTCCACAGCCTTCTTAAGAGGGGTGGCTACAAAGGACATTTTAGAAGCTGCTACATGGAGCTCTGTGCTTACATTTTCCAAGCATTACAACCTGCCTTTATATTCCAGATCCAGAGCAGGCTTTGCTACTGCAGTCTTGCAGGGCATGTTAGCTACACCATCCTTTTCTTAAGTCCTACCACCCCCAGCTTGGCTATGGTATTCTACCCATATGTAAGGACTGCAGATGCATCCTTGAAGGACATAGTACAGTTTTGTACCTACCATAAATGTAGATGTCCAATAGGTATGCATCTGTAGTCAGGTTTTCCCTCCCTCCTACCCCTCTGTGGTATTCTTTGGGTACCTACCCCTCCTTTTAGCTAGCTGGGGTTATCTTTTATGGTGTATTTGTTATTTATTGGTTTGCATGATTGGAATTTAATCATTTCTCCAAAAGTTAGCCTTCTTTAGAGGGCACCTGGCATCTGGGGCAAGAAAAACTGAGGAGCATTGCGTCGACTGACGCTTTTATACCCCGAGCGCTGTGACATCGGGAAAGGGGCGACATCAGCCGACGCCGGACCCAGACTTTGGAATCCGGCCGACCGAAGTGCTGCCTGAGGCAGGACAGCCCATATGTAAGGACTGCAGATGCATACCTATCGGACATCTACATTTATTTTAGGTACAAAACTGTACTTTGTGGTGACTTCCTTTTTTCCCCACACAACAGTGGTTCTCCCCTTGTTTGAAATGGCCAGTGGCAATTACCACAAGTTTCCTCACAAAATGGACTTAGATGGGACAGGGGTTGGTCATACAACCCAGCTTCAACTTCAGTTATCTGCCTGGATGATAGAATTTTAGTACCTTTTAGGCACCTTTTTTTCTTAGGGCATATAGCAGGTTTAAAGACAGTAGTGAAACCTGCTACTAGAAAATTCTTTGAGTAAGTAAAAGAGATTTTCTAGTTGCTGCCAAGACAAAAAACAGGATCCTTTTAAGGCTCAGTCTCCTTTGGTTATATGATATTTGTTTTGAGTTATCCTCTGGCCTTTCTTACTATTCAGTCAAGATTTACCTGTCTGCTTGTCTGCCCTTAGATGCCACTTTTGACCATACCTTGCAAGACAGTTTCTGAAAGGGGTTTTACACAACCACCCACCTAGAAGGCAGGCAGCTGCTTCTTGAGATTTTAATTTTGTACTGAAAAAAAAAAAAACTTGCACTTTTTTTTCTTTTTGAACCTGCTCATCAGGCTGATTTGAAGTTCTTATCTTAGAAATGTGTTACTTATTGCTCTGACTTCTGTATTAGAAGTATCTTGGTTGCAAGCTGTTCAGTGGTGAGTCATCCTTATGTCATTTTTCAAAAGGATAGAGCAGTCTTGAGAACAAATCTTTCCTTTATGCCTAAGATTGTTTAAAATTTACATTGACCCAGGCAATTCATCTTCCTATTTTCTTTCTAAAACCTAAAATAAAGAAACTAATTTTACACGCACTGGATATTCACAGGCAGCTCCTATACTACACTGACCATACAAACAGCTTCATGACTTCTGATTATATTCTATGAAGGTAAGAAAAAAGGGATAGTGGGTGTCAAAACAGTTTCTCACTGTCTCATGCTATTTATTTTTGTTGTTGTCACCATAACAAGATACTTAAAAATTCAAATAGTGCAAGGTTCTTCTCGCAAATAAGCCCACACACTAGCTCCTAGAAAGGCTGTATAAGCGCTTTAATTCCTTTATTCATTCATAAAAAACAGAACTTCATCAGATACAAATCATACATCATTTCCTACTCCTTTTATACACCATAAAAATCATGTGTTTAAGCATTTTATTTGGTTTAAAAACTTTCATTTATAAATTAGTCATACTTCCGTGGTGGTGCAGCAGTAGCGTTGTTGCCTCACAGCAAGAGGTTCTCCCGTTAGATTCTTGGCTGGAGTTTGGGGAGTGCCTTCTGTGTGGAGTCTGCATGTCCTCCCCACAGTTGGGTGGGCGTTCGAAAGACATGTGTAAATGGGCGTGCCTTCATTGAAGGTTGAACGTTGAACTGGCACCTCGGCATTCGTGAAAATCTACTGCCAATCATTAGCGACCCCTAACTGGGAAAAGCCGAAAGACAACAACATTCATTCCATATATAAGGCATTCTAAAAAACACACATACCCTTTCATTTGGAGCAAAAAAACAATTTCATACTTGAATGTATTCTCACAATCCCCGCTGCCACCTTCATATTAACAATAACAACTCCCCAATGGATACTATTCTAACTTTTTATTGTTAAAAGGACTAACTGTATACATTTATCTATTTGCTTCCATATTTATATTATATTTTAGATATTTTCTGCCCTAAACTTTAACTCATACAAATCCAAACTAGTAAAAAAGAGAACCTTGGAATACCACTGAGCAAGTTCTTTAATGAATTTAAGCGCTTTCGTCAGGCGTTCGCCCCTAGACTTCTTCAGAATACATTAACAAAGTCGCACATATACCTGGCCAGTTAAATACAAAAAATAGCAATCACATGATGTCAAAACAGTCTATACATTGGTTAAAAGAAATTTCACAGTGTATTTGAAGTGAACATAACTAAACGTGTGATTCCCAACTTACTAACCATAAACTGTCTAGTCAATACAACAAGCAAGGTCCATCAATCAAATGTTCATCACAATAAAATCATACTATGAACACATATTGTAAAGACACTCCCTAAATACATGTCTAATAATTTAATTACTGTAAAACTAAGCTGTACAGGACAATCTCCTACCTAAAACATTCCTCTAATTTTACCGTTTTGTTTTATATTTTTATAACTCTACTGAATCCCCTGTTTCAGATAATTAAATGCCACATAGTGGTGAAGAAATTCTTGACAAATAACACTATATTGGTTAATAACCAAACCTTATAATTGTCAAGAAAAATAAAATTCCGATTTAAGTTTTAAATAATTAGAGATGGACAGTGTTTCATTCAACCCATAATTATTGTCAATTGCATTGCACCTCAATTGCCAGAGCAATTCTCTGTATTCCAAGACTAATTCAATTGGCCCACCCCTTGTGTCATCACTTTGAACTTGTTCAAGAGCCGAAAATTTAAAATGGTTTTGTGGGTGCTCTAAAATATGTTTAACCAGTGCATTCTTTGAATTTCTTTTTCTAATGTCGTATACATGCTGATATATAAGTTTATGTAATTTGTTAATAGTTTTTCCTATATAAAAATTTTCACATAGCTGGCAAGTCGCTATGTACACCAATCCAATCCCTTGCTCTGACAAATTTTTTATTTAGGTGCACATACCCATAATCTTTTATGTGTATTTTCTTAGTTTCTTCAATAAGTGGACATTGTGAACAATGTCCACATTTTTTCATTTGTCCAGCTTCTTTTCTTGTATTGTTGGATTCCAAAATGTTCTTAATACTTCTGTCCTTTTTGTAAATCACTTTTGGTTTTTCATCTAACAAAGACTTTCATTTGTCATCTAATGTCAACACTATCCAGTTGTATATAATTTGTTTGATGTCAAAAAATGCACTGTTAAATGTAAGCAACATTGCATCAGTAAAAGGGGTGACTTGCCTTCCTATTTGAGAATCGTTATAAGAATTCCCTAGGGTAGATCTATCCATTTCTCCCCCAGTACCTAATAGTGTAAAAAACTGCCCCAACCTTCTTTTGTTCAGAACCGCATCTAGAATAGGGTCAGTAAGACTAATGGATAGTCTCTCCAAATTAGCATATCTCTAAGTTGTCTCATCTCATGCATAAAGTTGGACAACTCACTAACCATCCTGGAAATTCTAACACCCTGTCCCTTGATTAATGATTTATTTTGATATATTGGATGATAGCTGTCAAAATGTAACAGGGTGTTAGAATATGTAGGTTTTCTACAGAGAGTTGAAGAAAACTTCTTGTTAATCTCATCTTTACTGATAGTAATGTCCAAAAAATTGATGGGCATAACGTTGCTTTCCATGGTAAATGTAAGGAAATCAGTACTTGTGTTCAAATAGTTGTAAAATTCAACCAACTGTTCTGGTGTACCCTCCCATAACACCAGTAGGTCATCTAAAAACCTGCCATAAAATTTACATTTTTTGAATAAATCATGTTTGAAAACAATTGATTTCCCATTGTATGAGAACAATATTGGCAAATAAGGGGGCGCATGCTGCCCCCATTGCAACCCCCGTTTTTTGCCTAAACAACTGGTTTTCAAATAACAAAAAATTGTTATGCAAAACAAATTCCATTAGTGTTCTATACATTAATGTTGTAGAATGCCCTTGGATAGAAAAAGAACACAAATAATCATAGAACATTTCAAATCCCTCTTCATGGGGAATGGCAGTAAATAAATCTCTGATGTCCATGGTTACTAAAATCAAATTTTCCTGATACATATCATTCTGAATTTTTTTAAGACAATCCCATGAATCTTTTAAAACATGTGCATGTTGTTCTAAAGTGTATTTCAAGTTATTATCAATGAATTTGGCCAAATTAAACGTCTTGGATGCCTTTGCATCCACAATGGGTCTAAAAGGGGGATCGTTTATACATTTATGAAGCTTGGGGATACCGAAAATGGTAGGTATCCGGGGATTTTTTTGCAACAAATAAGTATGTTCATCAATGGAAATCTGGTCATTAAACAGTAGGTCTTGTAAAATAATATCTATATTTCTATACAATATATTTAATTGATTCCTTGAAACTTCTTCATGTGAATCAGAATACAAAAGTGCAAACATTTTTTCAACATATCTGTTTTGGTCCATAATAATCAACCCACCACCCTTGTCGGGTTTCATAACCTTTATGGATTTGTTGTTTGCAATCACATTTAACAGTTCTATTTCTGTGTCTGATAGATTATTTCCATCATCATCAGTTTTTTTCTTGTGTATTTTCCTTATTTGTTCCATACACAGATTTTCAAATACTTGAAGTGTAGGATATAAAGGTGGGTTGTAAACGCTAGATGTTAAGTTGTCAATCTCGCCTTCATTCTTGCTTGATGGGTTCAGAGCCGATCCCTCGGCTCCGGCTCGGCACTTGCTAAGCTCGAGAGTCACTTTTACCAGCTCGAGGCAGCCCCATATCCCATGATGCAAGGCGGTAAGTACCCAGATCTCGTTTGCCGCTTCGCTTATGAGGTCCTCCTTTTACCAGCTCCTAGTAAGTGATTCTCTTTTTGGATATTTAAGCCCCTTTTCTTAAAAAAACCCTTAATTGTTAGTTATTAGTTAATTTTTTACCTTTTGTGACAGAAAATCCCTGTCTTTTCTAATTATTTTTAGTCAAATTTGCCATCCCATCCCCTCCCTGTTAGGGTGTGTGTGTTGTTTATAGAAATACCTTTTTGGGTATTTTATTTAAGTTAATTTTTGACTGGTGTGTGTGTGTGTTTGTTTAAAGCACCATGTCAAAGGAGAGGGTCTCAGGTTTTAAGAAGTGTGACTCGTGCTTTCAGAAGATGTCTCTGACAGATGGTCACACTTCTTGCCTTTATTGCCTAGGCCCTCTTCACCTGCAGGACTCCTGTGCTATTTGTCATTCCTTCAGCCAGAGAGTCCTGCAGGAAAGACGTAATAAACTGATTCTTAGGGGTTCTTGCCGGAGGGCTCTCCGCCAAGTCG
This sequence comes from Protopterus annectens, assembly GCF_019279795.1. Lineage (NCBI taxonomy): Eukaryota > Metazoa > Chordata > Ceratodontiformes > Protopteridae > Protopterus > Protopterus annectens. The sequence continues at coordinate 995,212,927 of NC_056731.1, read as the reverse complement.
GCTCCATCCAAATCAGTTAAACCTTCCAAGGCCCAGGCTTCTGTATCTAAGCCTGCGGCCTCGGCTCCGACCCGTACTGAGTCGAGATCGGCTCCGGCTGGAGCCGATTCTGGCTTAAAGCCTTCGGCACCGATGGCTATTGGTGCCGAATCTGTATTGACCACTTCGATGTCTGCTCCGATCGGTTCTGACACCCATGTGGCACAGGCATCGGTGTCGGCTCCGATCGGCTCCGACACCGTTACTTTGGTGGCTGTATCGGCTCCGGCTGGAGCCGATACATCGAGGCTTCCTGTCGGCTCCGAGAGGTCGGCTCCGACAGGATCTATAGTATCGGCTCCGATGGCTCATTCCAGGAAGAGGTCGAGGTCTCCTTCCTTGGAGCCGATACTTTCGCCCGCTTCATCTCTTCTATCGGAACGGAGCCATCGGAGCCAATCTTCAAGGTCATCCAGGTTGTCAGATCATGACCTAGAGAGAGTGGTCAGTAGATTACTTAAGTCACAGGTACTGGCCCAAATGTTACACAGTCCGTCTCAACAGACGACTGTTGGTCCACACCCCGTTACAGTTCCTCCTTCAACTCTACCCCAGAGCTTGGAGTTGGAGTCTTCGGAATGGTTACTGCTACGGCTGGAGGACGGATACCCCTTCTGTTCCTTCAGCCTCTACTCTTATCTCCTCTTCGAGACCTTCCTTAGAGGGATTCGGTGGTCGGGCTTCCGTGGTCTCCTCCGAGGGGGTGAGTGGCATCGGACCCTTGTCCGAACCCGCTCTTCCCCTTGGAGCCTCGGCCTTGGTGAGCTCGGCTCCGACATCTGCCTCGGAGACTTCCCTTTCGGTGGTCCCTGGAGTTCCTAGCTCTTCGGAGCGGGTTCTCTCGGACCTGCCTGGGAGGGGAGCATTCAAGGTGATGAAGAGTGTACTGGCCACTGGTATCAGTCAGCAGTCTGTTCCCGTAGCTCCTCCCTCTATAGTACCTGTTGACATCTCTGCCACTTCTCTTGCTACAGGACCCAGAGATCCTCCGCCTCAGGTTTCCCCATTGGGAATTTCCCCTCTTCCGAGGATTCTCCTGACGTTTCGGGAGATCCTCCTAGGAAGAGGACTTGTAAGAGGAAGCATGTAGACTCCCCGAGTCTGTCACTTCGGATACTGACTTTGATGAGTCAGAGGGATCCCTAGATCCCCTCTGAGGATGTCTCCTTCTCAGACATCCTAGAACTTCTGAAACAGAGGGAAACTGGCCCACCAACAATCCCTCTGAGGATGAGTCAGTATACCTAGAGGCGTTTGGATCTCGGCCCTCCACCTCCTGGGTGTCTCCGCCTTCGACCCCTTATGCAGGTTATTGCACGAACGGCGTGGGCACCTCCTGACTCTGTAGAGCCAGTCCCTAGGAGGCCTTCAAAATTTATCACTGCTCCGAGTGACAAACAATTCCTTACTAAGGGTGTCCCCGCTGATGCCATGGTGGTGGCTGCGGCCACCAAAAAGGAACTTGCAGATCCTTCCGTGCCCGCCCATCCTCCTAATAAGGACTCTAGGACCATGGATAGGTACGGTAAGCGGATGTTTTCCTCAGCGACCTTTGCTATGCTCGCTGAATTACCTATGTCACTTCACCAGACTCCAGAGATATCCTGAAGGAGCTGGGAGAAGTAGTTCAGGATCCTACAGCTGCAGGGGCTCAAGAAAAATTGCTTCGCAGCTAGGAACCCTCAATTCCATTGCAAACTCCTCCATGCGGCTAATATCTTATGCTGCGGATGGAGCGAGTAGAGCCGCAGGTACAGGTGTGGCTCTTAGACGCCAAGCCTGGATGCGGCTATGTGATTTTGCGGATCCCATTAGGGCGTGCTTCACAAATTCTCCCTTTGATGGGTCAGCTTTGTTTGGCCCTCAGGTGAAGGAAACCTTGACCAGGTGCGAGCAGGACGGCAAGACTCTTTCTGCTGTTGGAGTCCGTTTTTCCACCCTTCTAGACCTTATCCCAAAGGACAGAAGGGCGGAAGATGTGGTTCCGTAAATCCCAAGGAGTCACGCCGGATTCACGTGGTCAGTTTACCCCTAGAGGCAGAGGGGGTAACAACAACAGACGCCGTTCTAGAGGCAGAGGGGTCCAAGAACCAGGGAAACAGGGAGCCTCTCTCTGAAGCCCTTTCAGCATCCCTGAGGTGTTGCCCGGCTGTCCCTCCTTGGAGGCAGTCGGGAAGATTATCACTGTACCCAGAAGCCTGGCATTCCCTCACTCAAGACAGATGGGTACAGTCGATCATATCCAAGGGTTACATAATTCCTTTCGAGGAAAGTCCCTTCCCTCAAGTTCCCTTCCAGATGTACCACCCGGTCTAAGGGAGATTGCAGAGTCAGAAATCGCAAAACTACTGCAAAAAAGAGCCATTCAGCCAGTTACAATAGACCATTCAGAGCCCGGAATCTACTCAAGGTTCTTTTGGTCCCCAAAAGACGGGAGACTGGAGACCAATATTGGATCTCAGCAGACTCAACAAGTCTGTCAGGAAGACAAGATTCGAATGGTCACTCTTCAGTCAATTCTGCCCTTCTTACAGAAGGACAACTGGATGTGCTCAATAGATCTTCAGGATGCGTACTATCACATCAAAATTCACAGACGCTCCAGGAGATTTCTCCGCTTTCGGCTGGGGTCCAGTCATTTCCAGTTCAGAGCCCTGCCCTTTGGTCTCACTACAGCCCCCAGAGTGTTCACCAAATGCATGGCAGTGGTCACGGCTCACCTGAGACGCCAAGGATTCCAGGTGTTTCCGTATCTCGACGACTGGCTCCTGTCAGCCACCACCAGGCATCAGCTTATACAAGCCAGGGATTACACAATAGACCTTTGTTCTCATTTGGGCATCTCAATCAACTTCAAAAGTCATCCTTATCGCCCTGCCAGTCTATTACCTTCATAGGCTAAAACTTAAACACTGTTCGGATGTCAGCTACCCTTACAGAACAAAGAGTTTCAGACATTCAGACTCATGTCAGGATCATTCTGGCCAGCAAGAAAATACAGGCCAGAATGGTTCTAAAGGTATTAGGTCTCATGGCTGCGGCCATTACTCTTCTTCCTCTGGCTCGATTCTACATGCGCCTTCTTCAGTGGATGCTGTTCACACAGTGGTCATACCAGCAACTTCCAATGCGTCACCAGATTCTGGTGACACAGACATGCAAAGAGCATCTTGCTTGGTGGATCACATCGTCTCAGGTTCACCAAGGCAGGTACTTTGTACCCCCATCCCCGATAGCCACTGTCACCAGGGATGCCTCCCTGATCGGGTGGGGGGGTCATTATCAGGGCAGGATGGTTCATGGGACGTGGCAGCCGTTCGAGTACCATCTGCACATAAATGTCCTGGAGATGAGAGCAGTGCTTTTAACGTTGCAAGCCCTCAACGACTTTCTTCCCGTAGGGACAATTGCAGTCCACACAGACAACATGTCTGTAGTTTGGTATATCAACAAACAGGGCGGAACCAAGTCCTACCCCTTGTGTCGAGAAGCTCAGACTATGGCAATGGGCGATCTCCTCTCATCGGTTTCTGGTAGCAACGCATATCCCTGGGAAAACCAACATTATAGCGGACAGATTGAGCAGAGCTATCCTCATGCCTCACGAGTGGTCTCTCAAGCAATCTATAGCGGAAGAGATTTTTCTGGAATGGGGTCATCCATGTTGCGATCTTTTGCTACTCCCCAAAGCAGCAAATGTCCAGACTTCTTCAGCCTCTTCCCTCTATCAGGCCATCCCCCCAGAGACGCTCTGACCCAGGATTGGCCCCAGGGACTTCTTTATGCCTTCCCTCCATTTCCTCTGATCCCTCAGGTGATCCAGAAAGCTACCGCTTTGAGAGCCAAATTGATTCTCATTGCCCCTTACTGGCCTCGACAAGTTTGGTTCCTGTTCCTCCATCATCACCTTTTGGTGCAGCCGTGGCATCTGGACCCAGTGCCAGACCTTCTGATTCACCAATCGGGTCAGCTGCACCGGTCAATCCCTTCTCTCAACCTCACAGCATGGTTGCTCCACTTCCTTCCTTAGCCAGGCTTCCTTTGATCTCTAACCCAGTTAGAGACATCATAGTAGCTTCGCTAAAATCCTCTACCAGGAGGATTTATACAAGCAAATGGAAATGTTTCTCTTATTGGGCTAAGGCCCAAAATATTGATCCTTTTACTGCCCCTGTTCAGGCAGTCCTGGACTTCTTAGCAGAGATTTTTCATGCAGGCTCCTCTTCTTCCACAGTCAGAGTTCAATTGGCTGCTATTTCTAATTTTCATGTCGGGATAGCAGATCATAATATTATGTCCCATAGGCTCTGCAGGGCCTTCTTGAAAGGAATTTTCCTACTAAAGCCTCCAATCAGGAATCCTCCTCCTCAGTGGGATCTAAATTTAGTGCTGACATCCTTGATTCTTCCCCCCTTCGAGCCAGCTGTTTCTTGTTCCCTGAAATATCTTTCTTGGAAAACTTTATTCCTAGTGGCTATTACATCTGCCAGGAGGGTGTCTGAACTTCATGCTCTTTCGGTTCGACCCCCCTATTTGGTTTTTCACAAAGACAGAGTATCTTTGAGAACTAATCCATCCTTTTTACCTAAGGTCGCTTCAAAGAACAATTTGAATCAATCCATTGATCTCCCTGTATTTTTCCCTAACTATTCAGATAGGGCTGAACAAAAGCTACATTATCTTGATGTCCACCGTCAACTTAGATATTATTTGGACAGAACAAAAAAATTTAGAAAATCTGATCAACTTTTTGTTTCCTATGCGGATAATAAAAAAGGCCTTCCTGTTTCTAAAGTGACCTTGTCCAGATGGCTTTCTTCGGTCATCTCTGAAATTTATACGCTCAGGGGAAAACAGCTGTGCTCAAAACCTAAAGCACATTCAACTAGGAGCTTAGCTACTTCTACAGCTTTTCAAGCTAGACTTCCTTTGGACACTATTTGTGCAGCGCCACTTGGGCCACTCCTCACACTTTTGTTTCCCATTACAAATTGGACTTGGCCTCCAGGGACAGAGCCAGTTTTGGCTCTACAGTCCTCAAGAGTTTGTTCCATTGAGCCACCCAGGATAGAGGTGCTAGGACGCTGTCCCATCAAGCAAGAATGAAGCGAGATTGACAACTTAACATTAAGAAGTTATGTACCTACCATAACGCTCCATGTTAGTTGTCTTCTCTCGCCTTCTTTCTTGCGACCCTCCCTCCTTCCCCCTGGCCTGGACAAACCTTGTATAAGAAACTGTTATGCTGAAGACCATTCAGACCTGGTCCTTCTTCCGTCTGTAAGTTTTCTTTCTTCCTTTGGGAAGTATTTTATGCTTGGTGCTATTGCCCTTTGTCAGCAAACGAGATCTGGGTACTTACCGCCTTGCATCATGGGATATGGGGCTGCTTCGAGCTGGTAAAAGTGACTCTCGAGCTTAGCAAGTGCCGAGTCGGAGCCGAGGGATCGGCTCCGAACCCATCAAGCAAGAAAGAAGGCGAGAGAAGACAACTAACATGGAACGTTATGGTAGGTACATAACTTCTTATTTTTTACATATAAAATTGTTACTAGGCTGAATAGTGTTCTCAAATTGCATTCTGGTATAAACTTTAAGGTCAGGTAAAGAATGCTGTATTCTAGGTCTCCTATTAGGCACAAAGTTAAGCCCCATTTGTAGTAAATCGGCCCATTCACCAGAAATATTCATGTCAGTATAGTTGAAAATTTTAAAATCCCTGTTTTTATTCAATATAATGTTGTAAAATCCCTGTTTTTATTCAATATAATGTTGTAAGTCTCATCTCCCCTTTCCTCTGATTGATCTACCATCTGTTCGCATATCCCCTCCCCCCTGTAATTCCTGCCCCTGTTCGTGTGATAGTCCTGATAGTTGCCATTGCCCATCTCCCCCTGATTTTAATGTTGGCGATTTCGATTCTGAAGGCATTCTGACCTTCTTGGTCCTACATCTAAAGGGACCATGTGTTCATTCATTTCACTGTTAATGTTGTTATCTTTCCTAGTGGTCCCCTCGTCGTTACTAACATACTCATCTACATGCCCCCGGGTTGTTAACTAGGGGATACGCACTCCCCTGTTCATATTCCCCCTTGTCCCTATCAAGCTTTTTCATTTTTTTTATTTTTTATAGACATAATAATTTTGTCCATATTCACCAGTACTGCATTGTAATCGTTAATATTTGTATGAAATAGTAAATCATTACATAAACCTTCATATGTTATGTGATCCTATCTCGCCTACATTCTGTACTGATGGGATCGGCTCCGACTCGGCATGCTTATGCTATAGAGCGAGGCCTCTTATTGGCTGAGCTATCTTTATCCCAGGATGCACCACCACTAATCCCCCAGATCTCGTTTGCCGCTTACAAGCATAGACGTGGTCTCAACTTGGCTGGGCTAAGTACTAAATTTGTTTTAGGCTTTTCCTGTCAGAAATTTGCTGATTTTCAACCCAAAAGCTGTTTTAACAGCTATTCTTGTGTTTTGAGTGTGTATTTGTGATTTCTGTTGAGAAATTGTGTGTTTTCGCAAAGGGAAGGTTTCCCGTTTTAGTTAGAGGGGCCTTCCCCTGTTGCTTTACTTTCTTGGTTTTTCGTTTGTGGGTCAAGTACCCGTTTAAGTTAGAGGGTCTTGACTCTCTCTATCTCTCTCTTTTCTGTATAAATTTTCGTTGTACTGTACTTGTGCAGATTTAAAAAAAAAAAAAAAAAAAAAAGAGATATATATTCATACTGTGACAAACTTTTCTTTTTGCTGCAGACAACTGTGTTTGGGCTATTTTGGCCATGTCAAAAGAACACAAACCCTCCGGGTTTAAAAAATGCACGAGGTGTGGTTTTAAGATGTCCATAATGGACGACCACTCCTCGTGCGTCTATTGCTTAGGCGCCAAGCACCTACAAGAATCGTGTAGCGTGTGTCACGCCTTTTCATCTAGAGTCCTCCAGGAGAGGAAAAACAAATTAATCCTGAAGGGGTTAATTAAGCCATCCTTCGAGGAGGCTTTATCTTCCTCTCCTTCTCCTTCAAAAAAGAAGAAAGCGTCGGCTCCGACCAGTCAGTCGGAACCGACTGCAAAAAAATCTAAGCAGACTTCTCCATCGGCTCCACGGACTTAGGAGCCGAGGGCGGAACGGTCTGCCTCGATGCCTCCAGCCTCGACCCCTCTGGTTTCGGAGCCGAGGACTGGAGCATCGAGAGGCGGGTCACCTTCATCGGCTCCACTGATATTGGAGCCGATAAGGGTTACCGGCTCAGACTCTTCCCCCTCGGAGCCGAAGTCCTTAGCACCGAAGGAAATTGCCTTAAGATCTTCCTCGGAGCCGATAGTGCTAGAGTCCATTCGGAGCCGGTCCCCGAGTCCTTCGGAGCCGATGGAGAAATCGGTTCGGGCCCGATCGGTATCCTCTAGATCATCCAAGATGTCTGATTCGGACATCGACAGGGTGCTCCTTAGACTCTTCCAGTCTCCGGTGTTCCAAAAGCTAGTTTCGGCTCCAGCCCATTCGGCTTCGGAGCCGATGGTCCACTTCCCTACTATGGTTCCTCCTCCAACAGCTTCGGCACCGTTGGAGCCGGTGCTGGTGGAACCGGTGGAGGTTTTAGGGTCGGGCCCGACCCTTGCTCCAACTCCGGCTCTTGGGTCGGAGTTCAGTACATGGACTTCTTCCTTCGGCCCTGGGGGGGAGGCTTCGGGACTGATGCTTTCGGTCCCAAGTCTCCCTCTTGGTGCGTCGGCGGCGGGAGTGCCGTCCACTGTCGTGGCCACGGAGGTGGGACCCCCCCAGGATTCTGGTGGTCCCACCTTCAGGGCTATGAGGAGTGCGTTAGCCAAGTCTTCCTTGGCTACCTCCATGGTTTCCCCAGCTCCTTCCCTGCATACGGAGACTGGGTCTTTGGCAGTCCCCCTGTCCTTAGACAGCGGAGCCCCGGAGCCTCAGGTTACCCCCACTGGGGTTTCTCCCCCTCCTGGAGGTCCTTCTGAAGCCTCTTCGGAAGAACCCCCCAGGAAGAGATCGTGCAAGAGGAAGCACGTTGACTCCCCTGACGAGTCTCTTACATCAGACACTGATCTCGATGATGCAGAGGGGTCCCCTAAGTCGTCCTCGGATGATGTCTCCTTTGCAGACATCCTGGAAGCCCTAAAACAACGAGGCGGCTGGCAGTCCAAACCTCCCTCTGCTGATGAGTCGGTGTTCCTGAAGGCCTTCGGGGCTCAGCCCTCCGCCTCCTGGGTGTCTCCGCCCTTCGATGAGCTCTTGGATTTGATCTGTCGAAGGGCGTGGGAACACCCAGACTCTGTGGAACCGGTGCCTGCTCGTCCAAATAAGTTCCTCTCGGCACCCCCTGAAAAAGAGTTTCTGACTAAAGGTGTGGCTGTAGATGCTTTGGTGGTGGCATCTGCTACCCAGCAAGATGTAGCAGAGGCTTCGACGTCCGTCCATCCTCCTAATAAGGAGTCTAGGAGCATGGATCGGTACGGGAAGCGCACCCTGAGTTCAGCGGCCTTTACGTTGAGGTCCTTGAACTACCTTACGCACTTTACCAGATTTCAGAGGGATCTGATTATGGAACTATCCGATACCCTCTTGGGTAACCTGCCTGAGGAGCTGGCCCAGACGGTTGGCTCTCAGCTGGCTACAATGACGTCCATCTCAAACTCGTCCATGAGGCTCATTTCTTATGCGGCCGAAGGGGCGAGTAGAGCGGCGGGTACAGGCATTGCTCTACGGAGACGAGCCTGGCTCCGCCTGTGTCATTTCGCGGAGGCCTTTAAGTCTTCCTTTGCCGACGCCCCCTTTGATGGGTCCTCCTTGTTTGGACCCAAGGTAAAGGACACACTGACCCGCTGTGAGCAGGAGGGTAAGACTCTGACTGCCGTAGGGGCACGATTTTCCACTCCCTTTCGGCCTTATCCCAAGGCTAAAAGAGGAGGGAAGATGTGGTTCCGTAGATCTCAGAAGCCTTACCCCTCTCAGCAGGAGGATCCCCCCTTCCAGAGGCAGGGGAGGGGGAAATTCTTCCGGAAGACGCCGTCCCAGAGACGGCAGAGGCCCTCGCAAAACTGGAGACCGCGAGTCCTTTCGTGGCTCTTCAACCTTTCACAGTCCCTGAGGGATTGCCCGACTGTGCAGCTCTGGAGCCAGTCGGGGGTCGTTTCTCGAAGCACCTAAAAGCCTGGGAAGGTATCACTCAGGACCGATGGGTGCTTCGAATTATCGCCGGAGGCTACTCCATCCCATTCTCTCATCCCCCCCCCCCTCAGTCCAAAAAAATCCCGGACCCGCCACCCAGTCAGCAGGATACTGCAGCCTCAGAAGTTTTAAAGCTGCTGCAAAAAGGAGTCATCCAACCGGTCCCCGCAGACCAGATCGGATTAGGGACTTACTCAAGATTTTTTTTGGTGCCAAAAAAGACCGGGGACTTGAGGCCCATTTTGGACCTCAGCGTCCTAAACCGTTCAGTCAGAAAGTCCAAGTTCCGAATGGTCACCCTACAAACCATTCTCCCATTGCTGGAGAAGGGTGTTTGGATGTGCTCCATAGATCTCAAGGACGCTTATTACCATATCATGGTACATCAAGCATCCAGGAGACATCTGCGCTTCAGCCTAGGAGGCAGTCATTTTCAGTTCCGTGCGCTGCCCTTTGGTCTCACCACAGGGTGTTCACCAAGTGTTTGGCAGTCGTGACTGCTCACCTGAGAAGTCTAGGATTCCAGGTGTTTCCGTATCTAGACGACTGGCTCCTAACTGCCACCTCCAGGCATCTACTACTGCAGAGCCTTCAAGCCACTATATCACTGGGCAGTTCCCTTGGAATCACCTTCAATTGGCCAAAGTCTGTGTTGCTGCCATCTCAACGAATAAGATTCATAGGGGTAGAGATAGACTCAAACCGAATGCGGGTCTATCTACCTACAGACAGAATACAAACCATACAGACTCAAGTTCGAGCCTTACTTCCCAGGTCCAAAGCTCCAGCCAGGATGGTCCTGCAGCTATTGGGATCCATGTCTGCCACGGTTCTTCTAGTCCCCTTGGCAAGGTTGCACATGAGAATCCTCCAGTGGCTCCTTTCAGCTCAGTGGTCCTTTCAGGAACTCCCTCTCAGTCACCTCATATGGATTACGGAATCTTGCAAACGGGACCTTCGCTGGTGGCTAATGCCCTCCAATTTGGATCAGGGACGACCCTTTGTTCTACCTCCAGTGGCCACTTTGACCACGGAAGCCTCCCAGATGGTGTGGGGGGGGCATTCCCTGGGCAGGTCAGTCCAAGGCAAATGGCACCCGGAAGAGACTCTGCTTCATATCAACATCCTAGAAATGAGGGCAGTACTTCTGTCCCTTCAAGCCCTTCACGATTATCTCCCTCAAGGCGTAATTGGTGTTCACTCAGACAACATGTCAGTTGTCTGGTATCTGAACAAACAGGGAGGGACCAGATCCTATCCTCTTTGCAGAGAAGCCATGAGAGTTTGGGAATGGGCAGTCTCGACCAAACGCTTCCTAGTGGCTACTCACATACCGGGCAAGTCCAATGTGATAGCCGACAGATTGAGCAGAACCATCCTCTCTCCTCATGAATGGTCTCTGAATATGACAGTTACAAATCAGATTTTCAGTGAATGGGGAGTTCCGTGTTGCGAACTCTTCGCGACTCCTCTGAATGCGAAGTGCAAAGAATTCTTCTCCCTAACCCCGGCTCCGGGGAAGAGCCCCATGGATGCATTAGTCCATCCTTGGCCCACCGGCTTGCTTTATGCCTTCCGTCCAGTTCCTCTCCTTCTCAGGGTGATTCAAAAGGCATCTCTCTTGGGGAGCAAAAGGATCTTAATTGCTCCTTACTGGCCTCGTCAAGTATGGTTTCCCTATCTTTGGAAATATGCTCTGGAAGGTCCATGGTTCCTGGATCAGATCCCAGACCTACTGGTTCATCAGTAAGGACTATTCCACCAGTCCCTACACACCTTAAAATTGACGGCTTGACTCCTCCTCCTCTTCCGACTATAGTCAGGAGTCATACATTGGATCCAGATGTTGTACACACATTATCTTCGGCCCATAAGTCTGCTACAAAAACTGTATTCTAGCAAATGGAAAAGATTTGCTATTTGGGCTCAACTCCGGGGCCTGGACCCCATTTCTATTCCCGTGGCAGAAGTATTAAAATTTTTAACTTCTCTCTTCAATCAAGGCTCTTCAGTTTCTATCATCAAGGTACAATTGGCAGCGATTTCCAATTTTCACGAATCCATAGACCCACCTTTAATGAGCAACAGATTGTGTAAGACCTTCTTGAAAGGTGCTGCTCTATTAAGACCTCCGATTTCTCATCCTGCACCTCCATGGGATCTCGATATAGTGTTACGCCTTGACTTCCTTCCCTTTGAACCGCGGCTACATGTGATCTAAAGTTTCTATCATGGAAGACAGCTTTTCTGGTGGCAATTACTTCTGCCAGAAGAGTTTCAGAGCTTCAAGCTTTGTCAGTAAAACCCCCGTACTTGGTTTTTCACAAAGACAGAGTATCCCTCAGGCCAAATCCTTCCTTTGTCCCTAAAGTTTGTTCTAGTTTCTGCTTACAACAATCGTTAGAACTTCCAGTCTTTTTTCCAAAATACTCTAGCAAAGCGGAATTCATATTCCATACACTAGATGTCCACAGGCAGTTACGTTTTTACTTAGACAGGACCAAACAAACAAGGAAAACAGATCAGTTGTTTGTATCCTTTGCAGACAATAAATTGGGCAAAGCTGTCACAAAGGTCACTATTGCCAAATGGATCAGGGACTGTATTATTCAAGCTTATTTTTATTCTAATAAAGAGCTTACCACCTCTGTCAAAGCTCATTCTACAAGGGCTATGGCTAATTCGATAGCTTTTCATTCTAAACTTGCCATTAGTGACATTTGTGCTGCGGCTACATGGTCTTCCCCGCACACTTTTATTTCCCAGTACAAATTGGATGTGGCATCTAGAGGACGAGCTTCATTTGGTTCCACAGTGCTCAGGAGTGTTTTCCAGTGAGCCACCCGGGATTTAGGTGCTAGGGACGCTGTCCCATCAGTACAGAATGTAGGCGAGATAGGATCACATAACATCTTTTAGTTATGTACTCACCATAACTTTAGATGTTTGGGATCCATCTTGCCTACATTCCTAATAACCCACCCCCCTTCCCCCTTCCTTGGAGATCAGAGGATATCAGAAGGTCCGAATCCTGTTGTTTCATCTTGAAACATCCAACAATGTTATATAAACAGTTGTGCATGTGTGCATGAATGCGGACAAACAAGATCTGGGGGATTAGTGGTGGTGCATCCTGGGATAAAGATAGCTCAGCCAATAAGAGGCCTCGCTCTATAGCATAAGCGTGCCGAGTCGGAGCCGAGGGATCGTATCCGAACCCATCAGTACAGAATGTAGGCGAGATGGATCCCAAACTTCTAAAGTTATGGTGAGTACATAACTAAAAGTTATACAGTCAATAATAGATTTTAAACTCTGCATTTTTTTTATCATTGTCTCGTATCAAAACTTCCAATAATTCACATCCATGTCTATTGAACATGGCGGTCAATTCTATACATAGTTCAGAGCCTGAAACAGTACCTGTGGGATACTTCCATGTCCTAAGTCCTTTTGGTACATGTTGCCTTCGTAGGCACTCTTTTAGATAGGAATTCTCGACCTGAAGTTTATGAAAGTTCAGGACTTCTTTTTCAAAGTCTTTTAGTTGTTGGTCTATGGTACCTCTTTCAGGTCTGTTATTACTTCTGGTAATGTCCTATTCTCTCACCTCGTTGATCCATTCAGTTAAGGATCGAACGCTCACTCCATTGTCGCCAATATTGGCAACTCCATTGCTGCCACTCCCCGTGCCCGTTGACGTCATCATGGGTTCATTCGAATTGGAGAGCGTGCAATTGGGACTGCCTTGTCCCGGTGGAATAGAATCATTTAAAGAAGATGCGGTCACTTGCGAATAGGTTCCTACCCAGCCAGGCTGGTTTTGTAAAGCACTTAAGTTCCTTCCAAAGGCAGTCATCTGGATAGTCAGCGCTTCAATCAATGCTGATAGATTCCCATTTGAAGCATTAAGCTGATATAAGGGAACCAGCTCTGCAGCATCACCCTTGGGTCTCTGCTCCATAAACTCCAACTCATACAAATCCAAACTAGTAAAAAAGAAAACCATGGAATACCACTGAGCAAGTTCTTTAATGAATTTGAGCACTTTCATCAGGCATTTTCCCCTAGACTTCTTCGGAATACATTAACAAAGTCGCACATATACCTGGCCAGTTAAATACAAAAAATAGCAATCACATGATGTCAAAACAGTCTATACATTGGCTAAAAAATTTTTCACAGTGTATTTGAAATGAACATAACTAAACGTGTGATTCCCTCCTTAATATAACCATAAACTGTCTAGTCAATACAACACAAGCAAGGTCCATCAATCAAATGTTCATCACAATAAAATCATACTATGAACACATATTGTAAAGACACTCCCTAAATGCATGTCTAATAATTTAAGTACTATAAAACTAAGCTGTACGGGACAACCTCCTGCCCTAAACTTTAGTAAACTACTAATTGATATCCTAGCATTTAAACCCGGTAAGGTACAAGCATTCAATAAAACCTGCCAAAACATTTCCCTGTATTCCAGCAGGTTAGACCAATTACCTCCTCGTTCCTGCTTTTTAACTTTTTCCAGCACGTAAAACCTGAATTTTTTGAATTTTTTACAAACCATACTAGGCCTATAAAGGGCATTAGCCCCATCCTGTCTCCTAATAGCATAGTTATGTTGGTAAGCCCTCTTTCTTAGTTCAGTCTCTGTTTTTCTTATGTAATAGGCGGCACATGTCTGACACAGGGCTACATAAACCACTCCCTTTGTCTGACAATTATATGCCCCTTTTACAGGGATAACTCTTTGATATCCTTCAGTAACTATGTTCTTAGTCTCATACATAAACTTACATTCCCTACAATTTCCACACTTACTTATTTTCCCTAAAACTAACCTATTATCCTGACCCAGATTTCTTTCAAATAGAGATTTAATATTACATCCTTTCCTATAGACAATCTTAGCTTTGGGACCCACCTTCTCAAGTAGTCCAAAGGCCCCAAATACCCAACACCAGTTCTTCTCCAAAATCTTATCTCTAATGAATAACTGTCATAGGTCATAACACAACAAAAAGAATCCACAATAGGTTCTCTGTCACCCATCACTACTTCAGCATTCTTTATCAATGGTGGATACCATTCCACTCTTCTATCAATCAGATATTGTTCCTGCCCATCAAGAAGATTTTTGGGTATCCTCTATCTATCAACATACCTTTCAACACACTCAATTCTTCCAAGAACTTTTTGTTGTCACTAGTAAGTCTTGAGGTCCTAATCATTTGCCCTTTTACAGGATTTTTCTTCTGCCAAAATGGGTGATCACTTTGAAAGTGTAGTAGGCTATTCGAATATGTAGGTTTCCTAAATATACATGACTCAAAGCACCCCTCACTAACATTTTATACAAATGAACATCCAAATAATTAACCATTTTGTCTCCCGCTGTGCTCGTAAAAGTTAGGAACTTGGTTGTGTTATTTATATAGTCAACAAATTCAATCACATCATCCTCAGTTTGTTTCTTTCTTTTTTTCGGCTTTTCCCAGTTAGGGGTCGCCACAGTGGAACTGTGGTCCGCTAATGATTGGCAGTAGATTTTTACGTACTGGCTTGCCGGGCCTCACGCACAACCTTCAACGAATGAATGCCCATTCACGCATGTTGCTACACAGAAGACGCTCCAACTGAGAATCAAACAAGCAACGTCTAACTGTGAGGCGACAACGCAACCGCAGCATCACCACTGCAGTGTCAATCACCTCATCCTCAGTACCTTCCCATAAAATTAGGATATCATCAAGAAATCTAAAATACTTATATTTTTCTTTTACCTAGAATTCAGCACAAAGTTGGTTTCCCAACAAATCTTTCCTTTATGCCTGATTGTTTCAAAATTTACATTGAGCCAGGCAATTCATCTTCCTGTTTTCTTTCTAGAACCTAAAATAAAGAAACTAATTTTATACACACTGGATATTCAGAGGCAGCTTCTATAGTACACTGACCACACAAACAGCTTCAGGACTTCTGATTATATTCTATGAAGGTAAGAAAAAGGGACAGTGAGTGTCAAAACAGCTTCTCACTGTCTCCTGCTATTTATTTTTCTTGCTGTCACCATAACAAGATACTTAGTCAATGTAAGGGCCTCTCTAGGAGGGTTCTATACACTACTGTGGCTTTTTGGAAAGGGGGAGGCATTTATAAGTATGCTAGATGCAGCAACTTGGTAATCTATACACACCTCTACTAAACACTACAAACTAGATTCCTTCTTTAGATTCAGAGCAGCCTGTGCTAGGACTTTTATTTCCAGAGGCTCTTGGACTCTAATCCTCCTTCCTTTCTTTCTAATCTGTTAGTCATCCAATATGGCTTAGGCTACTGTAACTGTCTGTGATCTAATGATAAACATAGCAGAGTTTTATAAGTAAACATACCGTACCAGTAAATGTTTGAGTCAATCACTGTTGCAGTAAACACCCTCCCTCCATACCCATTTTTTTGTTTTGTTTTGTTTTGCTATTTTATGCAGGGCATAGGATTTTTATTATTTTTGCCCCTGTCTGGCAAGGCTCTAGCCTCCCTCTTTGGAGACCAGAAAGCGATGAAGATGTCCTTCATGGATGCATCTGCAGTCATAACAAATGGGTTGTCCTGTCGTCAGGCAGCCCTTCGGTCGGCCGGATTCCAAAGTCTGGGTCCGGCCGCTGATGTCGCACTTCACCCGACGTCATCTCTGCTGGTCTTCGGGTATAAAGGCATCAGCCGACGCCATTTTCCTCAGTCTTTCTTGCCGCGTGGCGCCCGAAGCAGAAGCTGTTCGCAAATGCCGGTCGGTCAGATCCAGAGATTACTACTACCGAATACTACTTCGAAGACTTCTAAAAGCTAAGTACCCCGTTGGGGACTCTTTCTTGCCTCAGCCGATGTCAGAAAAAGTCAATAACTGTTTAACTTGTGGGAAACAAATACCTCATAAAGATTTCCACTCTTATTGCCTGCCTTGCTTAGGCCCAGACCACGACGTAGCAGCCTGTTCGGCCTGTGCTTCCTTCAACCGACGCACGCTTAGACGTCGGTCGGAGTTTGCTGAACAGTTTTTCGGCTCAGATTTTGCGTACATTATGCCGTCGGATCCTCCGACTTCCCAAATTGTTAAAAACGCGAAAGAAAAGACCGACACTCGCGGTCCACGGTTTCGGCGAAACCACGGTTAAGCAAGCGCGAGTGTCTCGGTTTCGGCGAAACCGAGAAAACCGTCAATCTTCAGCCGAATCCATGACTACTACTGAGGCTCCTGCTACCTTAGTTGAATCGGCCTCAGAAATTTTGCCTACAATTGTGGTTCCTAGTGATTTATCAGACACCATCCCTTTGGATGTCTCTACCCCAGCACGTGGTGCTGCTAGGCCTCCTGCAGCCATGTCTATTAAGGCCTTCGCCAGGGCTAAAGCAGCCAAATCTGTTAAATCAGTGCCTGTTAAGCCCCCCTCACACAGGCCCACTTCAAGTTCACAAATGCTTACTCTGGCAGAGGATTTAATATCCTTAATTAGAGGATCCCAGTCTCACCCAGACAGGGCCTCTCAGCCCCCAGAAAAGAGACCTAGAGCAGAGCCCCCCCGAGCCAGTGTCCTCTGATGATTCTGCGGATGACTCAGACATTACAGACCAGCCAGAGGCTCCTTTTTCTACTTATGAAGACTCCGATGCTGAAGAATCCATTCCAGCTGCCTCTCCACCAGAGGAATTTTCCTTTGGGGAAACCTTACATGCCATGAGAGAACAATTCCAATGGCAGGGACAAGATTTCTCAGATTCCAGAAAAAGGCTTAGGACATTTCTGCACTTACCACAACATAGGCCCTTAGCTATACCTCCTGTACTGCCTGTTGTGGATGATGCATTTAATGATGTTTGCACTGCTCCTGATTCTTTACCTCCAGCCCCTGCCAAACCAGATAGGTTTTACAGGGTGCCAGACACTCATCACCACCTATACAAGGCCCCTCTTGCAGATCCTGAAACTATATCCCAGGGGCCTAAGGCAGTAGCCTCGACCTCAGCAAAAAACCCTATTCCTTCTGAAAGGGAATCCAGGTCCTTAGAGAGATGGGGGAAAAAAGTTTACACCTCTGCTACTCTCTCAGCTAGAGCTTTAAACTGTCAGTTTCATATGATCCAATACCAAGAGTTTATGCTTGATCAGTTAACTAAAAAGCTGTCCTCTGATGACTCCTTAGATAAGAAATATGTATTAGAAATGGTGAATAACATCCAACAAGTTAGTAACCATTCTTTAAAATGTGGCTATGATGCACTGGAGGCTTCATTTAGATCAGCCATGACTGGCACAGTGATAAGAAGGCATGCATGGTTGAAAGAACAGGTCTTACCGGATCATGTTAAAGCAAAGCTGTTAGATGCTCCTATGGATAAGGCCAGTCTATTTGGTACACCTGCTCAGCAAGTAATGAAGAAAATGGAAGAGAAGGCAAAATCTGTACAAACAGTTAAAGATTTCTTACAGGTTCAGCCCCCAAGGTTTAGCAGGAACTGGCCTGCCAAAAATTGGTCCTTTCCAGACTCCTCAAAATCCCAAAGAGGCAGGAATAGACGCTCTAGAGGCAGAAATCAATCCAGAGGAGGTGCCTACAGAGGACGACAGTGGCAAGGCAACAACCGAGGCTCAGACACAACCACTGCCACTGCAACAGGACAATCACAGTGACTTGGCTCTGACACCGCCTACCAGGGAGCAAATAGCAGCACCTTTAGGCGGAAAGTTAGCCTTATTTTCGAAAAATTGGCACTATATCACAAAAGACAAGTGGATTTTGCAAACCATAGACCAAGGCTACAGGTTCCACTTCCACACATTACCAGTAAAAAGAGGAATGCCAAGCCTACCTCCAAATCAAAAAACAGAAGCTCTAAAGCAGATAGAATTAGCAAAGATGAGAGCTGTGGAAAGAGTACCAATAACAGAACAGGGAAAAGGATTCTACTCCAGACTCTTCCTAGTACCAAGAAAAGAGAAAAGTTGGAGACCTATTCTCGACCTGTCCGTCTTAAACACATACATCATTGTCCCAAAATTCAAAATGCTGACCCTACAGCAACTTCTTCCCATGCTGGGCAAGGAGTGTTGGCTGGTAACTCTAGATCTCAAGGAGGCATACCTGCACGTCCCCATACGACCAAATTGCAGAAGATACCTCAGATTTCTTGCAGGATCAGAGCATTATCAATTCTCAGCATTGCCCTTTGGCTTATCTACTGCGCCCAGAGTATTCACAAAATGCCTGGCATCAGTAATCGCTCACTGCAGACTACAGGGAATCCAAATTTATCCATACTTGGACGACTGCCTGTTACAAGCGGACAACAAAAGCAAGCTGACAACAGATTTACAAAGGGTCATTTGCTTACTACAAGCCCTGGGATACACAGTCAATTTACAAAAGTCAAGGCTGATACCATCCCAAACAAGAACATTCTTGGGTGTGGAATTGGACACAGTAAAACAAATGGCATTCCTAACTGCAGAAAAACAAAAATAACTCCCTCTTTACTTCTTGGCATTAATAAAGCGGAACAAACTAACAGCAAGAAAAGTACTGCAGGCCTTGGGCTTCATGGCATCATGCATAATCTTGGTCCCACATGCCAGACTGCATATGAGAAAGCTACAGTGGTACCTAAAGAATTTATGGTCTCAACACAAGCACAGCTTAGAAACCGAAATCCCACTAATCCCATGCCTAAAACAGGAGTTCCTATGGTGGGCTCAAGCATGCCAGTCAAACCCAGGCTTACCCTTCCACAACTTTCAAGCAAGCCAAACCATCACAACGGACGCCTCAGACCTAGGATGGGGGGCGCACATGTTGGACAAATGCATACAAGGATTGTGGACTCAAGACCAGCTGCATCTGCACATAAACCAAAAAGAAATGCTGGCAGTAAAACTAGCAATCCAGAAATTCAGACCATTCCTCAAAGAAGGCCATTTAATGATAAGGACAGACAACACCACAGTCATGTGGTACATCAACAAACAGGGAGGCACTCATTCTTACCCCCTATGCAGAATGACTCTGGACCTCTGGAATCTGGCTCTGAGCTACAACATCCAGTTACAGGCAATATTTGTGCCGGGAAAAGAGAACACCCTAGCAGACATGTTAAGCAGAACCACCTTGGATGCTCACGAATGGATGCTACACCCGGACTTCTTCAAGGCCATCACAGAGAAATGGGGAATGCCACAAATAGACCTATTCGCATCCCCACTCAATCACCAGCTCAAAAAATTCTGCACAAGGACATACCACCCACTTGCATGGAAGGTGGACTCTCTATCCTTCAGTTGGAAAGGCCTGACAGCATATGCATTCCCACCTCTTCCCTTGATGCACAAGGTACTACTGAAAATCAAAGAGGAACGTCCAAGGATAATCCTGATGGTTCCGAATTGGCCAAGACAAAACTGGTACCCATTGCTGAGGAGCATGTCTCGGGGGAGAATGTGGTCAATACCCCTGATGCCTTTGATGTTAACTCAAAACAACTACAACATCATGCATCCAAACCTAAAAACCTTGCAACTGACTGCCTGGAACATCACATAGCAGCAACTAACCCAGACCTATCCCAAAGGGTTAAAGACATTATCCTTGAAGCCCGCAGACCTTCAACAAGAAGGAACTATGCAGGAAAATGGAAAAGGTTTGTCATTTGGAGTACTGAAAGAGGAAAAGATGTGTCGAACATAGATATTGCTAACATCCTGGAGTACTTGGCAGAGCTTCTACATACAGGCCTGTCCTATTCCTCCATCAAGATACATGCATCAGCTATTTCAGCAGAATACAGCTTCGATCCACCTGTCTTTTCGCATCCTCTACTCAGGCAGTTCCTCAGAGGGTCAAGAATGTAAAACCTCCTAGGAAACCACCATTACCAGCATGGGACTTGAACTTTGTGCTAGAAAAGTTGACACTCCCTCCGTTTGAACCAGCAGCAACAGCAGATCTGCAACACCTATCATGGAAAACTGCTTTCCTACTGGCAATTACTTCAGCAAGGAGGGTTTGAACTACAGGCCTTAATGGCAGTGCAACCCTTCCTAATCTTCCATCAAGATAGGGTGTCCATGAGAACTAATCCTACATTTATGCCTAAGGTGGTATCCAGAGTGTCTTTAAACCAGGCAATCCACCTACCTACCTTCTTTCCCAATCCACAGAACAGGGGGGAAAGACTGCTGCATACCTTGGATGTACATAGGCAGTTATGCTACTACCTGGACAGAACCAAGGGTAACAGAAAAACTGACCAGCTTTTAGTAGCCTATGCAACAGGAAGGGAAGGAAAAGCAATTTCCAAACAGACAATCTCCAAATGGATAGGAAATTGCATAAGATTCTGTTACTCCTACCATGGAAAACCAATTCCACAGAACATAAGACCTCATTCTACAAGGGCTACAGCCACTACCACAGCTTTCTTACGAGGAGTGGCAACCAAGGACATTATTGAGGTGGCTACTTGGACCTCCGTGCATACATTTGCCAAGCATTATAATTTACCTCTATACTCTAGATCCCGAGCAGGGTTTGCCACTGCTGTACTGCAAGGGATCCTAACTACACCATAATTTTTCTTCCTCCACCCCTAGTTTGGCTATGGTATTCTACCCATTTGTTATTACTGCAGATGCATCCATGAAGGACATAGTACAGTTTTGTACCTACCATAAATGTAGATGTCCGAACTGGATAGCATCTGCAGTCAGGATTACCCACCCTCCTTTCCCTCTGTGGTACTCCTAGGGTATTTACCCTCCTATTAGCTAGCTGGGGGGGGGGGAGTCTCTTATGGTGTATTTGTTTGTATATATGTACATACATGCTTATTTTTTGTGTTTGCCTTCTACCTTTTTGGAAACATTGGCATTTATCCAAAATTTAGCTTTCCAAGAGGGCAACTGGCATCTGGGGCAAGAAACACTGAGGAAAATGGCGTCGGCTGATGCCTTTATACCCGAAGACCAGCAGAGATGACGTCGGGTGAAGTGCGACATCAGCCGAAGCCGGACCCAGACTTTGGAATCCGGCCGACCGAAGGGCTGCCTGACGACAGGACAACCCATTTGTTATGACTGCAGATGCTATCCAGTTCGGACATCTACATTTATGGTAGGTACAAAACTGTACTTTTTGTCACCTTGGCCACTGACTTTTTACTGTGACTAGGGTGCCCTAAAGCTTTGGAAGCTGACCAGATGGTCTGATTCTTGGCAGGATATGTCCCATATAGCTTAGGCTACTGCAGCAGTGATCTGTTTGAAAATCTACTGTTATGGTAAGTTTACTTACACAACTGTACTTTGTAAAGTAGATAAAGCAGTAAGTGTGTGAACACATGACTTAAAAGATATTTTAAAGCTTTGGCTTAAACTTGATAGCAACAATAAAGTGCAGATGGTGGAAATTGTAGCAGTGAAATATAAAAGAGATTTGCCTTGCAAAATAAGAAAATGGGCATTGCCAAGTGATCCTAAGGACGCTGATAAGCCAACAACTGTAGTAAAATTCTTAATACTTAATGTCAAAGTTTAGAAATTAATTGCCTGTTTTAAGGATAAAACTGCACTAAGAAATGTACCTTGTTCAGTGAAACCAAAACCAGTAAGTTGTGGAAGGAGGGGGTTACATTGCTAAGTTCTGTACTGCTAATACTGAAGAAGCTACTGTCATTAGAAGATTAAGAACTGAAATGAATGCTTTATAGGATGTTACACATATGGAATGTGATAAGGGTAGGATAACAGAATCAGATCTATGTTATAGTGTGACAACCAAGATACTAAACTGTACTGTAGCTTCAAAAGGAACGGATGTCCAAGATCAGTTAGATACTGAAAGCATTATTTGCATTGTCAAGCTTTCTCTAGTTTGTAAGCATAAAACTACTAAGTTAGTGGAGGCAATATGCATTTATTTTGACAGAAATCAGTATCCCCTTTACATATGTAGAAATTCAGACAGTTCTAATAAGATTGTTACATCCTGTGGCTGTAACTCCTGATTTAATCGTAATGTAACATTAGGAAACATTGTAAAAATGTGGGAGGATGTTAAATCTGTAGACACAGTGTGACATGCTGATATACCCATTCATTATAAGAATGGGAGTGTGGGAAGGGAAGGTAGTGGCCCTTCAATAAAGATTCAAAATCAAAACCAGAAGGGAGATGGCATAGAAACTACAATAAGAGTCAGTAAAAAAGACACACTGCTTTCAGAGGCATGCCGTAGTGATGAACAACAAAATGATAAAACTTCAAGGGATGTCAGTATAGGAACTGAAGATGAACTGATAGGGAGAACTTACAAGAAGCATAGTCATAGAAACTTGGACAAACATAAAAAGGCATTTGAATAAGAACCCTAAGAGAAAATGCATGCAGAAAGTGAGATAATCAGGAGAATGCTGAATTTTTAAACCGTTTATGTGAGTGTGAAGGTGGACTCTAAGCAGCAGGAATCTGTGAACCAAGAAAACAATAAAGCTTAAATCGCGTTCTGACTTGAACCTTTTGAAGTGAGGGGATAACATAAGGAAGGGAAAGAAAGCGAAAGCTCATATCCACTTTCACTGAGGGAGAGGGAGAGCAACATATAAGAAAGAAGAACACTGTAGGCCTCTTCTAACAGCCTAGAAAATAAATTAGAAAGTGATTTTTCTGCAGAGCTGCTCTTTCCAGGAGGAAGTATAGAAGACACTGTAGAGCATTTGGGGAAGACTGTACACCTTCCATCTCAAGGCTAGGCATTGCAGAAAGTAATCCTGAATTAGCAGACTTGCACAAAGGAACATAAGTAAGGTTGTATGGGAAGAAAGAGAGCAGGATGTTCACATTACTAGTTATCCACATCCTGAGTTAAAAGGCAGTCCCTTCTTTAGATTAAGTAAATAAAGGGAATACATTCTGAATCAGTTAGTAGTCCTCAAACCTTCTGCATCATTAGTAATGAAACTGGCCATTACTCATATTGGGAGGCCACCTCAGAATGGACACAATTAAAACAAAGGTATTAGCCAACTTGTACTGGCCATGCAAACTAAGAGAGATAAACAACATCTCTGCTTCAGGTGCAGAATGTCAGAAAACTGCACCCCATCCTGTATAATAAAATATCCCCTTGATCCAAATGCATATTATAGAAGTCCCATTTGAATGTATTGCTGTGGACATGGAGGGCCATTAGTAAAATCGAGCAATAGGTATCGTCACATATGAGTTATGATGGACTATGCTACCACATTTCCAGAAGCAGTGTCACTGCACAAAGCTAACGTTAAGGCAGCAGGGGATGGTACTGTTATTTTCCAGAATGTGTATCCATAAGGAGATACTTACTGACCAAGGCATTCACTTTGTCAAGGATATAGGCAATAATAATATAGGCAAACTTAGATTCATATAAAAGTATATTAACTTGTTCCTAGTTGTCATTGTTGTCTTTCGGCTTTTCCCAGTTAGGGGTCACCACAGCGGAACTCCGGTCCGCTAATGATTGGCAGTAGATTTTGATGAATGCCTAGGTGCCAGCTCGACGTTCAACCTTCAACGAAGGCACACCCATTTACACATGTCTTTCGAATGCCCACCCAACCGCGGGGAGGACATGCAGACTCCACACAGAAGGCACTCCCCGCACTCCAGTAGAGAATCAAACGGGAGAACCTCTTGCTGTGAGGCAACAATGCTACCGCTGCACCACCGCAGATCATTACAAACCTTATATATCACATATATTAATTTTTTATAATATAATCAATCCAACATTACATAAATTAGTCAATTCCTGCTTTCCCTTAAACTTCATTCCACCTCCAAAACATTTTTCTGTATGTATTGTTCCCACAATTTCCATTTTTTTTTTTATATAATTGCTCCAATCCTTTTTTAAAGAGCCCACTTCCTGTTCTTTTATCCCTGTTGCAAAATTCACAACTTCAAATACAGATGGTTTAGACTTTTCCATTTTTCAGTAACTGCATTTTTAGCAGCCTCTTGAATTAAACTTAACAAGGCCGTGTGTCTAAGCAATTCAGATCCTGTATCCCAGCTCAAAAAGTCAGTCTGATGTCCTTTCATTCTTCCTGAAAGTATGAATTTGACTTTGTCATATATTGCAGACTTTGGATCCAGATCTCAAGCTCCTCCGTCTACCCATAATGCCATATTCCATCCCTATTACCTCTGATCTCATTGCCACCATCTCAGACAGATGTGGTTCATCTCTCAAGTTTTCATAATGGGTTTTCTTGAGTTTAAAAAAGTTTATTTTACTTCTCTTAACTCTAGTCATCCTCTTCTCTTAGTTTTCAAAGTTTGTTGGGAGTTTATTCAACTTTTTTCCTTATTTTTTATATACTCTTCTGCATACCATTGTTGGTTATTTCCCTTTTCTGCTTTTTACTCTTTATATAACAGGGTGTTTTCTATATTCTACCACTGGTGGTAGTAAACTGTTTTCTGTTCTTTCTAAAAAAAATAATTCCTTGTTTGTCTTTCTTGTTTATATTTAGCATGTCAGATAAGCTGAACAGATTTAAAAAAAATGAACTTCTTGTGGGCACAAAATCCCTAATTTGGATGCCCACAAGAAGTGCATATTTTTCCATGGTCCTGAACATTTAAACACTGCATGTAAGGTTTGTTCTGCCTTTAATACTAGGGTAGGCATAACAAACTTATGTTAAAAGGTTTGCTGCCTGTTACTACTTCTTTCTATGGGGCTCAACCCCCCTCAAAACCAAGCAAATATGCTCCGTTGGAGCATAAGAAGTGCTGGCCTCTGAAGTCCCCAAGGTCTTTGTCGGAACTGCTGACCAAAACTAGACAAACTTCAGATCCAACATCATCTGATCTAAAGATCTGACCTTCAAATCTGCAATCCTCAGATCCTAAGATTTTAGCTCCGATTGTTATTTCAGCATCCCCTAATGCAACACCTTTGAATGCTAGATCCTTGGATCTGAAGTGTGGTACATCTCACAGGAGTCATACACCAGAATTTCTTAAGCCCATTTTGTCACCTTGCCTGCTTATTTGTTTGACACCCAAGAAACACTCAAGGACCCCATCCACAAATTTTTCTATGTCTCCAGAAGTTTATCAAAAACAGACGTAGATAGCATGATGTGTAAGTTTCTCAGAACTCAAATCCAGATTTTTTGGGGGGGGGGTCTTGCCAGCTCCATCCCTTGTTGGATCCTTTAGTGTGCCTGTGACATCCAGGACCATTCTATCTCCTCCTTGGATCTGTCCAGTGATTTCAGACTCCCAGGATATAAAATCCCCAAGAGGTCCAGTGTCAGATCCGAGGAAAGCTTCTTCCTCCACTCTGACTATATCCTTGACTACTAGTTCTGCTCCAGTACCATTGGATTAGAATGGGTTCTGGAGCTGAAGTGCTGGTGTTGGATCTGAGGGGGATGGGTTTGGCTCTGATTTTGTTGGAGTCACCCCTTCCCCTTGGAGCCTCAACTCTGGACAGCTTGAATCCGGTTTTGAGACCTTCATTCATTGGAAGTTTCGGCTTCAAGAGGGTGGGTCGACGCTTCTCCATGCCTGTCTGCTTTCGAGGTAGTGGAAAGGGCTTTCTGTCTCAAGAGAAGTCTTCTCACTTTTCAGATCCTCTCCCTTTTCTCTCATCAGTTCCGAGCTCTGAGTCGATCAGACCTACTCCAAAGGGACAGCTAGTTCAAATAAGTGTCCAACCAGTTCCAGCAGAGGAACTTCCTCTCTCTTCTGACACCTCCCCTAAACATCCCACTGGGAGGGGTGCATCAGAAGAGGACTTGCAAAAGGAGACACATTGATTTCCCAATGGAGTCGTTCACAGATGATACCAATTTTAATGTATAGTGGTCTCCCAGATCACCATTGGATGACATCTCCTTTGGAGATATTTTAGAAATCCTAAAACAGAAAGGTGGCTGGTTTTCCCAAAAATCCCTTCCCAGAAAAAATAGTATTATTGAGACTTTTGGTGTTTGGCCCGTCTACATCCTGGGTTTACCCCCCAGTTGATGAGCTTATTGATTTGGTTTCCTACCAGGCTTGGAGGGAACCAGATACCATTAAACTGATTCCCAAAAGACCTAATACATTTTTTGCCCTGCCAACAGACAGATCCCACTGGAGCAAAGGAGTTCCAGGTGATGCTGTGGTGACGGTAGCAGCCACCAAGAAAGAGCTAGAACAGAGTTATTCTGTCCATCCACCAAACAAGGAGTCTAGAGCATTGGGTAGATTCGGAAAGTGAGTCTTTGCCTCAGCAACCTTTGCCATGAGGTCACTAAACTACCTGGCACATTTTACTTGGCTGCAGAGAGATATGACCAAAGAGCTGTCAGATACTCTCTGAGTACATGTCTGCAGAGGACTTCAAAAGAATATCCTCACAACTTGCCACTCTCTTATCCATATCAAACACTTTGATGAGGTTGATCTCTCACACAGCTGAAGGTACCTCACCAGCAGCCGTTTCAGGAATTGCCATAAGGAGGCATGTCTGGATGTGGCTATGCAACTTTGTGGAGCTTTATAAGATGTCCATTATTAGTGCCTCATTCGATGGACTTTCTTGATGTTCTTTGTGTTTCACTGTTGCAGTCATCTCATTTGGGTTATTTGCCTGCAGGTAGCCCTCAGCCAGCCTGAATTACCATAGGATTTCTGCGTTGGATACTGTCGCTTCTTCCATGATGTCAGGGGTATAAAACATGCAGCCAACACCATTACATCAGTCTTTCTTGCCGTGCAGTGCCCAAAGCAGAAGCAGTTCACAAGTGCCGGTCACCCGACTCCTGAAATTTAAATTTTTGAGTTTCAGACCTGAAGTCTTCAATAGTACCCCGTTGAAGATCCTTTTTTCTTGTTCTAACCGATGTCAGAAAAAATTAACAATTGTCTTGCCTGTGGAAAGGAAATACCTCATAGAGGTTTTCATTCTTACTCCATCACCTGTTTAGGCCCAGACCACCACGACCTTCCCTGTTGGTTTTGTGCCTTGTTCAACGCCCAAACTATTCATCATCGGGCTATTTTTGTAGCTAAATACTTTTGTTCTCGATCTCCGTACTCCGAAATGGCTTCTTTAAGCCATCCGACTACCAGTTTTCTGAAAAAACGTAAGGATAAAGAAAGAGACAGACAGCATAGGTTCATAACTGCTGACTATGCTTCCATTAAGCTAGTCACCAGTCCGCTGGTACACAGTGAGGCACTTTCGCAGCCCCGGATACCCGCTTCTACAGATTCACAGGCCTCTACTGAGACCCATTCGGAGTCCAGTATGCCGCGAGATTCTTCTTCGACTGTGGAACCTGCGGATGTCTCTACCTTAGATGGGTCTGGAGCCGCTGTGCAGGCACCGGCTTCTGAGGGTGTATTCAGACTTACCGATTTTCATATTAAACCGACAACTTCATTTCAAGCTTAGAATACCGAATTCCTCAGGCCTAAAGTTTGCACTACGCTTAGAAAACTGACGACCAAACCACATTCTCAGGCCCACATGCCTCAAAAACAAATGATTAGAATGGCTGAAGACCTTATTACCTTAATGGGGAAGCCAGCCTTCCCTCTCTGAGGAAGTGATTTTCTTTCCGATTCTTCTGATCAGGAATCTGATATCTCTGTTCCTTCTGACTACCAGGATTTGCCCTTATCTACTTATGAGGATTCTGATGCAGAGGATTCCATTCCCTCTGCTTCCCCTCCAGAAGATTTTTCTTTTGGTGAAACCTTGCATACCCTTAGGGAGCATTTCCGATGGGAAAGCCAGGACTGTTCTGAGTCCAAAAAGAGACTTAGAGAATTTTTACTCGTGCCTCAACACAGGTCTCTAATTATTATTCCTGTTCTGGAGATTGTAGATGATGTTTTCTTGGAATCCAGCCTTATCCCAGGTGCTCTGCCTCCAGCTGCCAGGAAACCGAACAGGTACTACAGAGTACATGACTCTTATCAAATTCCTCTTCAAGAATCCTACGGCATATCCAGAGACTATTTCCCAAGGACCAAAAGGCATTAAGGCTACTACTGTCAAAAATTCTACCCCTTCTGATAGGGACTCTAGAGCATTAGACAGATGGGGTAAGAAGGTATACACTTCTACTACTTTGGCCATTAGGGCTTTAAATTGCCAGTTTCATATGTTAAAGTATCAGCAGCATATTATGGGACTACTTAAACAGAAAATTATGTTGATTCCTGACTGTGCTGAACACAAAGATTTGCAAGAGTTAATGCATTCTGTTGAACAAGGGGGTAAACATACTTTGCAATGTGGTTTTGATGCTTTAGAAGCATCTTGCAGGGCTGCTGTCACTGGGTCTGTACTTAGAAGGCATGCTTGGCTTAAGGAACAAAACTTGCCAGATCAGGTTAAAGCTAAATTACTGGATGCTCCCTTAAACCAGATCGTCTTTTTGGCAACAGAGCAGAAGTCGTCCTCAAAAGGATGGAGGAAAAAGCTAAATCTATGCAAACTGTTAAATATTTTTTTTACAAGTACAGCCTCCTAGATTCAGTAGGCATTGGCCTTCAAATAACTGGTCTTTTCTAATCCCCAACACAAATGCCAAGAGGTCCAGCAAGACAAACAACGTTCTCAGTAGAAAAACCACTTTAATGTGAGGAGCAAAGCTTTCGGATAAAATCCTTTATCAATACTGAAAATACAAATGCAAATGCAGAGTATATATAGGTCTAAAAAAGTCATATGACCGGCAGCCAAGAAGTCACATGACCCAATCATTAAAACAAAACATGTAGAAATAAATAAATATGCAAAGCTAAAAAATGCAACAGCATAATGCATATATGAAAACAAAACAAAAAACATTTAAAAAAAGCAAGAATGTATGTTTTTAAAAAAGCATAGTTTTAACCTAAAAATCAAATGTACAATCATATACATAAAGAGAAAACCTCATAATCTAGATCTACTCATTCTAACCAAAATAGGTTTAAGGCTGTGACAGTACTATTCAAACCAGGGGGTGAGTTCACCCATCAATCTAATTATCCAGTTGTATTCTTTAATTTCTAATTTGTTATTGATATCACCACCTCTGGGTGAGGGTGAAACATGGTCTATAGCTTTAAATTTAAATACATGCTGTTCACCAAAACATAGCCTGTGTTTATATAAAGCATTAGTGTCCACACATCTTCGGATTTCAGACTTGTGTTCTGTGATCCTATCTTTAAGTTTACGCGTGGTTTTACCCACATAGAAAGAGTTGCATAATACACAGGTAGCGAGGTAAACCACGTGGGTGGTGACACAAGTAGCAGTTACATTGAACCTAAACAGCCTCTTACTGACTGGGTGTTCAAAGATACCTAAATGCTCATCATCAATGTCATCACAGCACGAGCAATTATAACATTTTCGTGTGCCCATAGTGCTGGATGGATGTGTTGTGATATTTGTAGGAAAATCTTTGTAACAGAGGGCACTCTTGAGGGTTCTCATGTTACGATATGCAAAAAATGGGACATTGCCCAGCATTGCTTTTAACTCTTCAGATGCCATCAAGATTAGCCAATTCTTATGGATAATACGTTTAATACATGGTGTCTTTGTACTAAACGAAGTAACGTACCTTACTTTCATCTGCCGGTCATATGACTTTTTTAGACCTATATATACTCTGCATTTGCATTTGTATTTTCAGTATTGATAACGGATTTTATCCGAAAGCTTTGCTCCTCACATTAAAGTGTTTTTTCTACTGAGAACGTTGTTTGTCTTGCTGGACCTCTTGGCATTTGTGTTTGGACATTTTCTTCTGCCTTTTCAGAAGATTTGCTACTTTCAAGGTCTTTTTGTTGGCAGCCTTTTTGCTTCTCTATGGCAAACTCAATGACTTCCATTAAATCTCTGATTAACATTGAGGTTAATCCTCTGCTAACTGTTGTTGAAAATACCAGTAGCTTATCCATGGATGTACCTGCACCTGCCCAGGATGTAATTTTGGATTTTAACAAATCCTTGCAATTATTGGAGAGGAAAACAAGTTTGTTTAAGCGGCTGCAATGGCAGCGCTTTAGTTTCATTGCTTATATTAACAAAGGTATTGTTCCCAGAGGGCTGAGAATCCTGAAAATGCCCTCTTATGGGAACACTTACCCTGAGTTACTTAAGAAATGGCAACAGCTAAACATTAAACTAGGAATAGACTACATGCATTTGATGAATGATTTCTTCCAGACTATTGAAGATGATCTCAAGAAGGAGATTATGTCAATGGAGAATGACTTAGTTAATATGCCTGCATTTACGAGCCTATCTAGTAATTATGAGCGCATGGTGGAAAAAATGCAGTTACTTGATTCAAGGATGGAAGCTACCAAAAAGCGTAAGCTTCTCTGAGATGTAAATGATTTCACAAGAAGTAACATTTTCTCTTGGCCTAGAGACAACAGTCATAAATACAGAAAAACTGATGTAACTGTCCCTGTGCACGTTCGTGATGATGGCTTGGACTCCCTTGATGATTTTGGGTCGAGTAGTGTTCAGTTAACTCAGAATGACTCGGAATTAAAGTCAACTACCCCCTTGGTACACGGAGCTGATGGTTCTGTCCGCACTACGTCCTCAACATCAACAGGAGGCGTTGCCGGCTCCTCTGAGAGCCTTACAGACGGCAGACATGCTAGTGCTACTACTGGGAATACATATGCATGCAAAAAAACGCCGCAGATGCAGCAGACTAAAATAAACTTTTCCAATAAATGCTTCAGTCTGGACCATCCAGAAGCGGTTAGAGAGCGTGTAATTAACACGAGATTAAATCGAATACACGGAATGAAACACCAAATAGAATGAACAAAAGAAAACTGGATAGCCCTTTAGGCTCAGGCAAGATGAGCCGCAAGTTTACAGAGGTACGTTAAACTTGTCAGATTTAATTTTACACGAGACACACTATTCTGTTCTCTCTAAGGGCTTGAACTTCATCCCCACATGTGCAGATGATTTAGTTTCGACACTGACAGATCTGAAAAGGTTCACGAGACTGTTAAATCTAAAACTGTTATTTGGCAATACACAGATGTTGACTCAAGGCTGCAAACGCCTTAGTACATACATCCCTGTCAATGTACCTGTTGTTAAAGCGTTCCATGATGTATGTGAAGCAGAAATGAGACAAATGTTTGATATAAATATTAAGAAATATAATGATAGAAAATGTTTTAACCTTAGCTATGAAGAGTTTCAAGCATACAAAGACTTGCAATCTAATATAAATATTGTCATTAAGCAAGCTGATAAGGGGGGTGCAGTTGTGCTTATGAATAGAGACAAATATTTTTTGGCTATGTCTAGTTTACTTAGTGATGACACTGCATTTAAGGAAATCACCCCTTTGGATGTTAAGAAATGTATCTCATACGTGAATATGGTAATTTATGACCTACAGATCCAAGGTGACATAGACTTAGATCTATTCAATTATTTGACCGTACCTTGCCCAATTACCCCACAGTTATATGGCATCCCTAAGATCCACAAATCCCTCACTGATCCACCAATGAGGCCAATTGTTTCAGGTGCTGGTTGGGTAACAGAGCCGCTTTCAGTTTATTTGCATGATCAACTTCAACCATATCTTAGTCAATGTGACACTATCTTACGTGACACCATTGATTTTGTTCAGAAGCTTAAGCAATGGTATAACATAGAGAAGGCGTCTCTACATCTAAGAAGGTACCTTTTGGTAACCCTAGACATAGTATCTTTGTTTACTGTCATTCCAACTGATATTGGCCTGGATTTGTTGAGGGAATTCTTAGTCTCATGTCCTGATCCCAACTTCCACAAAATTGAAAAAATATGTACTCCCATGGATGTGGTGTTGAGAAATAATGTTTTCCTTTTTAATGAAGCCTTGTATCTTCAGCTCACAGGTGTGGCTATGGGTACTTCGGTAGCCAATACTTATGCCAACCTAGTTTTATACCAGTGGGAAAGGAAACATTTATTTAGTGGTTTGAATCCATATAAAGATAATGTAAAGTTCTTTCAACGATTTGTGGACGACTGTTTTTTGATTTGGGGGGGCACGTTACAGGATTTGAATGATTTTATGCTGTACATCAATTCAATCTCATCTTTTTTGAAGTTCAAAATGTGTTCATCAGAAATTACTATTAATTTTTTGGATATCAACTTGAGTCTTGACGGTGGTACACTTAGAACAAGCCTCCATAGAAAGGAAGTCTGTGCAGGAAGGTACACTCATGCGTATGCATGCGACACATGTTTTTAGAGGTACTGTCAGGTCTCAATTTTATAGAGCCAGTAGGTTTAACACGGAAGATCCTAGCTTCTCTGAACAGTTGAATGAGATTATAGCTGATTTCACTAACAGTGGTTATGATGCTACCATCTTAAATAATGAGAAACTAAATGTGCTAGAGGAAAGAAAGTCGAGGGTGGCCCCTGTTATGTTAAATGATGCCATAGAAATACAAGCTGTTGGCTTGCCCAATGTGTCCATCCAGAATGAGATGAAAGTAAGGTACGTTACTTCGTTTAGTACAAAGACACCATGTATTAAACGTATTATCCATAAGAATTGGCTAATCTTGATGGCATCATGGCATCTGAAGAGTTAAAAGCAATGCTGGGTAATGTCCCATTTTTTGCATATCGTAACATGAGAACCCTCAAGAGTGTCCTCTGTTACAAAGATTTTCCTACAAATATCACAACACATCCATCCAGCACTATGGGTACACGAAAATGTTATAATTGCTCGTGCTGTGATGACATTGATGATGAACATTTAGGCATCTTTGAACACCCAGTCAGTAAGAGGCTGTTTAGGTTCAATGTAACTGCTACTTGTGTTACCACCCACGTGGTTTACCTCGCTACCTGTGTATTATGCAACTCTTTCTATGTGGGTAAAACCACGCGTAAACTTAAAGATAGGATCACAGAACACAAGTCTAAAATCCGAAGATGTGTGGACACTAATGCTTTATATAAACACAGGCTATGTTTTGGTGAACAGCATGTATTTAAATTTAAAGCTATAGACCATGTTTCACCCTCACCCAGAGGTGGTGATATCATTTAGAAATTAAAGAATACAACTGGATAATTAGATTGATGGGTGACTCACCCCCTGGTTTGAATAGTACTGTCAGCCTTAAACCTATTTTGGTTAGAATGAGTAGATCTAGATTATGAGATTTTCTCTTTATGTATATGATTGTACATTTGATTTTTAGGTTAAAACTATGCTTTTTTTAAAAACATACATTCTTGCTTTTTTTAAATGTTTTTTGTTTTGTTTTCATATATGCATTATGCTGTTGCATTTTTTAGCTTTGCATATTTATTTATTTCTACATGTTTTGTTTTAATGATTGGGTCATGTGACTTCTTGGCTGCCGGTCATATGACTTTTTTAGACCTATATATGCTCTGCATTTGCATTTGTATTTTCAGTATTGATAAAGGATTTTATCCGAAAGCTTTGCTCCTCACATTAAAGTGGTTTTTCTACTGAGAATGTTGTTTGTCTTGCTTTTCTAATCCCTTCCAGGCCTTCTCAGTCCAAACCCAGGAGCAGCAGACCACCAAAACCTCAGTCTCAGGCTATGCACAGATCTAAGCAGTGGGGGGCTCCCACTTCCAAAACAGGGAGTAGTAAGCCACCCCCCTATGGAAAAATGGCACAGTGACTTATCCTTAACTCTTCCAAGCCCTGCTCAACTACTTGCTCCCTTAGGAGGAAAGCTCGCCCTGCATGCAAAAAACTGGGAGCTCATTACCCAGGACAAATGGGCTTTTAACATAGTTTATTTAGGATACAGATTCCACTTCCACTCACTCCCAACCCCAAGTGGATGGCCAGACCTCCCCCCAAATCAGTGGGTGGAGGCCCAAAAAGAAGTGCTCTCTCTCCTCAGTATGCGGGCTATTCAACCTGTCCCAGCAGAATAAAGGGGACAAGGTTTTTATTCAAGACGGTTCCTGGTTCCCAGAAAAGAAGACTCCTGGCATCCTATCCTGGACCTGTCTATTCTCAACACCTTTCTGGTGGTTCCAAAATTCAAAATGCTAACTCTTCAGCAGCATCTTCCTATGCTAACCAAGGATGTCTGGCTGGCAACCCTAGACTTAAAAGAAGCTATCAGCACTATCAGTTCTCTGCACTTCCCTTTGGCTTATCTACTGGCACCCAGGGTATTCACAAAGTGACTATCTCCAGCCATTGCATTTTGCAGGTAGAGAAATATTCAGATTTACCCATACTTGGACGATTGCCTGATTCAGGCAGAAAGTCAGGGCTTGCTATTACACCACCTGGCATTTGTAAAGAGACTTCTAACCTCACTGGGGTACACCATCAACAAAAAGAAATCACATCTAGTGCCCTGTCAACAGATTGTATTCCTGGGAGCAAGCTTGAACACAACTTCCCAGATGGCATTCCTCACTCCGGAGAAACACGTTTATTTGACAACCTACTGGCCACGAAAACCCAGCTATCTGCAAGGGAAATCCTGCAAGCCCTGGGGTTCATGGCCTCTTGCATTCTGTTAATTCCATATGCAAGACTGCATATGAGGAAACTTCAATGGTATCTAAAAAGTCTATGGTGTTAACATTTTCAGGACCTGGAAACAATGATTCCTATCATTCCTTGTCTAAGGGCAGAGTTCCTTTGGTGGGCAGGGGCCTGCTACCACAACAAGGGACTCCCTTTTACTCTACTCCCTACTGCCCAAACCCTAACAACAGATGCACCAGACTATGCATGGGGGGCTCACATGGCAGGACAGTGCATTCAGGGCAAATGGAACCCAAAACAGATGCACCTGCATATCAATCAAAAAGAAATGTTAGCTGTACGGAATGCTCTGACAGCCTTCAAAGACCTTATTCTTCCAGGACAACTATTGGTAAAGACAGACAACACCACAGTTATGTGGCACATAAACAAGAAGGGGAGAACCTATTCCTACCCACTCTGCAGACTAGCCATGGCTCTGTGGAACACAGCCTTGAGCTACCAAGTGAACCTGCAAACTAAATTCCTGCCAGACAAACTAAATTCACTGGCAGATGACTTAAGCAGAAATCTCATGGACCCACACAAATGGAAACTGGAACCCAAAATATTAAAGATCTTGAGGAACAAATGGGGGAGTCCAGAGGTAGACCTGTTTTCCTCACCTCAGAACTACCAATTGAACAAGTTCTCCACCAGAACTCACCACAGTCAAGCTTGGAAAGTGGATGTCCTGTCCTTTACCTGGGAAAGCCTCTCAATTTATGCCTTTCCCCCTCTGCCTCTCCTCTCGAAGGTTCTACAAAAGATCAAACAAGACAAGCCAAGAACAATCCTGATTACCCCAGACTGGCCACACCAGCACTGGTACCCCCTTTTGCACAGTTTGGCAGTGCTGCAACCATGGCACCTGCCTCAGAACCCTCCCTGCTGTCCCAACAGGCGGGCCAGATTCTGCACCCACAGCTTCAAACCCTGAACCTTGCAGCCCGGCTAATTCTCTGAGCTCACCTCTAACAACCCTCAGTAACCAGGTGCTGGATGTCATTCTTGAGACAAGGAGGCCAGTACTAGAAAATCCTATTCAGAAAAGTGGAAAAGATACTGTTCCTGGAGCCAGGCTCAGGGGATGGGCACAACAGTGCCCACTTACCTCATATTCTAGATTATTTAAAAAAAATGCTCCACAAGGGCCTATCTTTCTCTTCAGTTAAGATTCATGCCTCTGCCATTTCAGCACATTATAATACTGAGCCACCCCTCTTCTCTCATCCCCTGCCAAAACAATTCCTTAGAGAGGCCAAAAATTTAAGACCCCTCAGGAGAGCTCCCACTCCAGCCTGGGACCTTAACTTTGTATTGGAAAAACTCACTCCCCCCACCCCCTTGAACCACCTGCTACAGCAGAGTTGAAATTCCTTTCTTGGAAGATAGCCTTACTTCTAGCCATCACTTCTGCAAGAAGAGTTTCTGAACTGCAGGCCCTCATGGCAGTAGAACCCTACATTATTTTCCATGTGGTCAGGGTTTCCCTCAGGACTAATCCATCTTTTATGCCCAAGGTGGTGTCTAGTGTGGCTCTAAACCAGTCCATTCATTTTCTTACTTTTTTCCCTAATCCTCAAAATAAGGGGGAAAGGATACTGCATTCTCTGGACATGCACAGACAGCTTAGATTCTATTTGGGTAGAACTAATCCTCTCAGAAAATATGACCAGCTGCTAGTTAGCTTTGCTGCAGGGGCAGAGGGGAAGGCCATTTCAAAGCAAACCATTTCCAAATGGGATAGTCCATTGCATCCATTTCTGCTACAAGCACCATGGAAAACCTACCCCACAGGGGATAAGATCACATTCAGCCAGGGCTGCATCTACCTCTATGGCATTTCTCAGAGATGTCCCTACCAGGGACATCCTGGAAGCTGCTACTTGGAGCTCTGCACATACTTTCACCAAGCATTACCACCTGCCTGTCTTTTCTAAATCCAGAGCTAGATTTGCCACAGCAGTCTTACAGGGCCTGATTGCTAACCCTAATGCTCTTTTAACTGCCTCCACCCTTCCTTAGCTTTGGGAATCAACCCAGATGTGATGACTGCAACAGTGAAACACAAAGAACATAGTACAGTTGTGTACACTTACCATAAATGTAGATGTTCGAGTGTATTCACTCTTGCAGTCCTGGTTACCCTCCCTCCCTCCTGTCTTTTCTAAATCCAGAGCTAGATTTGCCACAGCAGTCTTACAGGGCCTGATTGCTAACCCTAAGGCTCTTTAACTGCCTCCACCCTTCCTTAGCTTTGGGAATCAACCCAGATATGATGACTGCAACAGTGAAACACAAAGAACATAGTACAGTTGTGTACACTTACACCATAAATGTAGATGTTCGAGTGTATTCACTGTTGCAGTTATGGTTACCCTCCCTGCAGCCCTCTGACTTCTCTTGGCTCTGCCTTTCCTTCTTTGGCATATATTATATCATCTGTATCTTCTTTTTGCTGGGGGTGTTCCATGCCATATAATTGCTTCCTATTGTGGGAGAACTTGACATCTGGGGCAAGAAAAACTGATGTAATGGTGTCGGTTGCATGTTTTATACCCCTGACGTCAAGAAAGAAGCAACAACATCCGACGCAGAAATCCGAAGACTCTGGTATTCAGGCTGGCTGAGGGCTACCTGCAGGTAGATAACCCAAATGTGATTACTGCAACAGTGAATATACTCGAACATCTACATTTATGGTAAGTGTACACAACTGTTCTTTTTGGTCATCAGTAAAAGAGATGCTTACCTGCAGTGAACTAGATGGAAAGACTCTGTCTGCCATGGGAATCAAATTTTCTACCCCTCAGCAAACTTTTCCTGGAGTCAGAGAGGTGTTAACAAGATGTGGTTCTGAAAATCTCCGGGACCTTTCCAAGATCTGCATAGTGGTAATTCCTCCAGAGGTAGAGGAGGAAATTCTAATGAAACACATCACCCTTGAGGCAGAGGAGGGCAGCAGAATAAGGGTTTTAGGGATTGTTTTCCAGACAGGCCCTTTAAGTACTCTTGAAGTGCTGCCCCAACTGTCCTACTGTGAAGGCAGTCAGGGGTCGATTGTCCTTGCACCCAGATGCCTGGGCAAGTATGACACAAGATTTATGGCTGCTAAGAATAATATCCCGAGATTACTACATACTATTTTTCCTATCCCCATCTCCCAAAAGGAAGAAACTTTCCAATGTTCCACCCAGTCAGTGGAAGGCAGCAGCACAAGAAATTCAAAAGCTACTGGGAAAAAAGAGTCATCCAGAAGGTCCCATCAGACCAGATAGGATTCAGAACTTATTCACGTGACCTTTTATAGTGTCCAAGATAACGGGACCTCAGACACTTTTTGGATCTATGCAACTTGAATCAGTATGTGAAGAAATCAAAGTTTCAAATGGTCACAGTACAGTCCATCTTACTTTTTCTTCACAGGGATGATTGGATGTGCTAGACAGATCTTCAGGATGCATATTATCACATCAAAATAGACAAGCAATCCAAAAGACATTTACGCTTTTGTCTGGAAGCCAGTCATTACTAATTCAGAGCCCTGCCCTTTGGACGCTATATAGGCCCCCATGGTGTTTACCAAATGTATGGCAGTAGTAGCAGCTCACTTGAGACTTAAAGGATTCCAAGTGTTTTCATATCTAGACAACTGGTTCCTCACCCCCCCCCCCACCCACAAAGCATCTCCATCTGCATACTAGGGACTGTTTGCTCCAGATTTGCAAGTCATTGGGTATAACAATAAACTGCCTCTCTACCTCCTCATCACATTTCCATTATCAAAAGTCAAGTTCATCTTCTTTCACATCCATCTAATTCAGCAAGATCAACATTTCAAGCACTAGGTTCTATGGCAGCAGCTATTGTACTACTTCCTTTGGCACTTTTCTTTATTTGTGTTTTCCAGTGGACTGTAGCTGTGCAGTAGTTCATTCTGCATCAGCCATTATATTTTCCAGTCAAGCTTACTGCATTTTCCAAACATGTCCTCTGGTAGATCCAGTTGCACAATATTCATATAGGCTGACCTTTTGTCCCACAAACACCGATAGCCACAGTGACCGTGGACCCTTCTCGCCTGAGGTGGGGGACATTTCTTGGTAAGAACTGTCCAAAGTATGTGGTCCCCCCAATAGAACAATTTGTATATCAGTGTTCTGGACATGAGAGCAGTTCTGTTTGCGTTGCAGGCTTTTCAAGAGGCTCTCCCCCTAGGGATTATTGCAGTTCAGACCGACAGTATGTCTGTACTCTGGTACAGCAACAAACAAGAAGGAACTCTGTCTTATCCCCTTTGCACAGAGGCCATAAGAGTCTGGAAATGGGCAGTCTCATCATACCACTATCTAATTGTGATTGACATTCTAGGGAAAACCAACTTACTAGCGGACAAACTAAGCAGGTCCATTCTGATGCCTCATGAGTGATCTCTCAGTCAGTGTGTGGCAGAAATGATCTTCCTTCATTGGGGCCAACCATGCTGCAACCTGTTTGCCACTCCCCACAACAAGTGCAATATGTACTTTGCTGTTATCCACCATCAGAGGGAGTTGCTGTAGTCTACGATGGGTCCTCGAGTCTCCTTTATGCTTATCCCCCTCTCCCCTTGTTTCCCAAATTTCAATAGAACGCAAGTCAACTGAAGAGCTCAGTAATCCTTATTGCCCCTTTCTGGCCTTAGCAAGTATGGTTCCCCTTCCTACGGTCTCCCAATCATTATCCTCCATGGATACTGGAGCCAACTCCAGATCTCCTCTCATCCACCAGGGATCCAACATCCCAACATACAGGATCTCAAACTAAAGTCATGTTTTTTCCACTTCTTGTAATTGTTAGACAGCCCAGGCTGTCTTCCCCTATACGTGACATTATTTTGGCTTCTCAAAAAGAATCTACCAAAAAAGTATACAAAAGCAAATGGAAAAATTTTCCCTCTGGCCTTTGAATAATGAACTTGACACTTTCTCTGCCCCAGTTTCTACGATTCTCCAAATTTTGGCAACTGTTCTTAAAGAAAGAGTAAGTTTCTCTACAGTTAAACTTCATCTGGTGGCAGTTTATAATTTTCACACAGGGAACAGAAAACTTTCCCTGGCTTCATCAAGCTTTTTTGAAAGGTATTTTTCTACTAAGGCCTCCAATAAAGGATCACTCAACACCTTGGGATCTGACAGTTGTGCTACAAAGTCTAACATAGAAACCTTTTCAACCTTCGGCTAAAACTGATATAAAATTCCTTTCATGGAAACAGTCTTCTTAGTAGCTATTGCTTTTGCAAAGAAAATGTCTGAACTGCAGGCACTTTCTTCAAAAACATCTTTACTTCATTTTTCATAAGGTTTGGGTTTCCTTGC
This sequence comes from Protopterus annectens, assembly GCF_019279795.1. Classification (NCBI taxonomy): domain Eukaryota; kingdom Metazoa; phylum Chordata; order Ceratodontiformes; family Protopteridae; genus Protopterus; species Protopterus annectens. The sequence goes on along the minus strand of NC_056731.1, from coordinate 995,172,689 downwards.
AGACTAACCCTTCCTTTTTACCTAAAGTGGCTTCTGAGAGTAACATTTACCAGTCCATTCACTTATCATTTTTTTTCCAAATTTTTTGAATAAAGGATGTACACAGACAATTACACTTTTTTTTTTTTTTTTTTTTTTTTTAATGTTTGCATGTGTCTACTTTAATAACATCCTTCATTAGAAATCACACAGACAAAAACTTTAGTGTCTAATGAATGACATCATAATATCCAGTCCATAAAACAGTTTCATTCATACTTGGTTTGCAATCGCAGATCATGTTAACATTTGTTTAAAGTACCCCACATCAGATAAAATCTTAAAAAATATCCAGATATTTTCAAATGTCTCAAATTATGAGTTAAACATTGCTGAATAAATTCACCTTCCTATATTTCAAGACTTTTTATACTCGCAATCTGATATGCCATTGAGGTACAACAATCAAGGTCAAATTGACATATGCAGGATTAACATTATCACTAAATCCAATTAATTTATACAATGATAACCTCTTAAAGTACTGGAGATTAATGGGACTGGATCTCAAACAGAAGGTGAAGCATGAGATGATTAGTATTTCTCAATATATCAATATGAAATGCAATCCTAAAATACTATCTCATGTCATGGCTGCATGGCATTTGATTTTGTTAAAATATGTGGGACAATAACTTTCAAAACAATGAAATGTATATACTCCCAAAAATCTATCAACATTTCCTATAACAAATTAGTTAAATTTACTAGCCATGGCAACTCACTACTTTAACTTAACAATAGTACTGAAATATATTGAATTCAATTAGAAAAGCACTCTGTCGCCATCATTAGGCATGTATTTTACATAAATAAAAATGTAGTCCACTAGCTTCCCCTTTATGCATAAGTGAAAATTAGTAGATGTAAAAGACTATGATTTGTTTATTAAAGTAATACTCCATTTTCAAAGGATGTTAAAACTCACAGATCTCATTGATGTCTCAGAATTGTTCCATTCTATTTATTGTAATCCTGTAATTGTCCTGGGTACTTATTACATGTTCACTACTGCAAAATAAAATATTATAGAGTTAATTAAAAAAAATAACTCAGTTCTTGAAATAAAAACATTTAACCCGTTCTAAAAAGACAGTTGGATATTTGAAAATATGATGTTCATTACATTTAGTCAAAGTTTTCTTTTTTTTTTTTTCAATAATCATTTTTATTGTTTTGCCAAACCATTATACATTTCACACACTATTTACATTATGTACAATATTGCTTCCAGTGTTTTAGTTCCATTTTGAATTTCCCTATAATACATTAAGAATAAATATCATTTTAACCAAGTACAGGAAATTAAAATCACAAAAAATTAAACATAAAAGCATCTACAATAGACAATTATAAACCAACTCAAGCCAATAATTTGTATTATTTCTACATTTTCTATCTAATCCAAGAATGTGTTGGTACACACACAGAATGTCCTGACGGAAAGTGGATAGGAACACACGCCAAAATAATATTAAAGATTTGTTCCCAAATTTTTATGCTGTTTATACTTTTCTTATTATTTCTAATTAACAATTTGTGCGCTAATATATGCTTAATCGCTAACAGCCTGAAATTTTGCCACAACACCTGTGCTGGGTTCAACCAATTTGTGGCTATATATAATTTCATTAGTAAACTAATATTCATAATTACAATCTTTTTGTTTTGTCCAAATTCTCCGTGGAATATGTAAAATCAGAAATTCCCAGGAGAGTGTTGAGTTTTGGTAACCCATTTTTGTAGTTGTAACTTTAAAGAATTCCATAATTTATAAATGCACTTGCAACTCCAGAACATGTGTAACAGGTCTGCTGTCTGATCTACACACTGTGGACATTTAGGTGACTTTTTGAATCAAATTTATGAAGTGTAAGATGGGTATAATATGCATTGTTAAATATCATCAATTGAGTAAAGACCAGTTTTTGAAGTGATACGGATTTTAATGTTAAGTTAAACGCCTCTACTATTTTACTGTCGCCTAGGGATGGCAATTTCTCTCCAGTATTTGGATAACAGAATATGATTATTATATTTTCTCTCTTTTGCCATTTTATACGCTGAGGATATATATTTTCTATCTTGTTGCAATGCTTCCCACAGATGACCTGAAATAACTAGTTCCTCTTTTTATTTCAGAACTGGTAAAATAATTTATGGCCAAATCTTTTAACTGCCTCATTATAATTAAATAAGAGATGGGAAGATTCATCTCTTTTAAGATATCATGTACCGCTACTCCTAGGAAGGGGTATAAATCCCTTACAGTTAATTCCTTAATAAATGGATATTTCTTTAAGTCTATCAGTTGATTACCAATAGTTATATTAGGATTTCCATCAAATGGTTGAAACATCATCATATATTTTAAAAGGTTCAAGGAGGCAAACAGAGTTTGAGTCGCCACTGCCCATACCTTGATGTGTTCCATTAACTCATATTTACTCAATGTTTTTATATTCAAAAATGGTACAGCTTTAACATTAATTCTCTTCCCTTTTATATGTTTATAATTTAGCAGTACCCATTTGGGTATCCATTTTCTATTTTCACTATCCAAGTAAGACACCCTTAAAATCCTATTGGCCTGAATCACTGTATAATACATCTCAAAATCTGGTAAATCCAACCCCCCCTCGTTTTAGGAGCCATCAGTTTTTCATAGGATATTCTCATTTTTCTGGGTTCCCACAGAAATTTCCCCAGTCCTATCTGAAATTGCTTGAAAAAGGATTTCGTGATTTTAAGTTGTGCTGCTCTAAAATATATAGCATTCTGGGAGAACGTTCATTTTATTATCGCTGCTCTTGCCATCATCGGTAGCTTCAACTTACTCCATCTTTTCAAATCCATTGTTATTCGGTCTCCAGTTGCCTTAATATTGTTGATAAAAATTCTCTATTTTCAGTTGAAAAGTCAATCCCCAAATATTTTATTCTTTCTTCTGTCCTTATTCGTCCTATCAATGGTAGCATTGAAAAAGGTGTAGGTGTCTTTAGAGGGAATATTTTGGTTTTTTAAATTTAGTTTGTAATTAGCAATTTTCTCAAAGGTTTGTATTGCTGTTAGTATTTTTCGTATCTGACACGGTGTGGTACTGTATATATTTAAATCATCTGCAAAAGCAGCCATCCTAACCTTTATCCCAAGAAGTACAGGAGAATTATAAAAACTTTTGTTTCATATGAAGAAATAAAGGTTCCAAATACATATTAAACAGTATGGGAGACAATGGGCACCCCTGTCGAGTTCCATTTTTAATTTGAATCCTTTTGGAACATTCATGATTTATATATAAACTAGTGTATGCATTCTTGTATAACTTTCTTAACATAGAAATAAAAAGCTGAGGTATATTGAAATATGATAATGTTTCAAATAAATAAGCCAAATTAACTCTATCGAATGCTTTTGAGCATCAATTATTAAAGCATATATGTTCATATTTTTATACTTTGCATAAGATATTAAAGTATGAAGAGTTAATGTATTGTCTGTAGTCTGTCTCCCATCTATAAACCCGCCTGTTCTTCTGATATTATCAAGTTTATTATTTTTTTTAATCTACTAGCTAGAATAGATGTCATGATTTTCATATCAATATTCAACAATGATATGGGCCTATAATTGTCTGGATTTTTGGGATCACTATTCTCTTTCAATAACAGAATTGTTCTTGAGGCATTAAAATGAAGATCATTGCTGCCATTCAAATGATATAATTAAAGGTCTGTGAAAGTACGGTGCTCAGAATCCCACTAAAAGATTTATAAAATTCAGAGGTCATACCATCTGGTCCTGGGGCTTTATGTGGCTTTAGTTTCTTAATTGCCTCTAGAACTTCATCAACTGTAATCAATGCAGTCAATTCTCCCTGAGAATCCTCGTCAATCTTGGGAAAATTAATTTTCTGTAAGAACTCTTTTCTCTCTTCATCATGCCCATGAGTTTGTTGCTCACCATATATCTGATTAAAAATTGATTCAAAATCTTCATGACATCTGACTTATCAGTATATAACGTATTATTATGATTTATTTCGGTAATTAATCGTGTCGATTTCGTCTGATTAATAATACGGGCTAATGCTTTCGAGGGAGTTTGAATGTGATTTGCATATTTAACTAAACTTCTTTGTTCGTACAGTGTCAATTTTCTGTTATGCATAAGAAACAGCTCTTTCTGACATCTTAACAACTCCGTTTCTGTTTGCTCAGTGTAGTTACTCATCAGCTCCTGGTCCAATAATTGTACTTTAGTTTCCAGATCCAGTTGTTCTTTATTTTGGAGTTTTTTTATAATAAGTGGCTTTCTGAATAAATAATCCTCTTAACAAAGTTTTAGTTGTAGCCCATTCTATATCTAATGGATGTTCATTATGGGGTATATTGTATACTAATTGTTTAAGTATCTCCTTAACTTCCTGTACTATATCTTCTTTGGTTAATAGGTATGGGTTTAAGGACCACTTATATCCACCATGATTTTTAGTATTCAAAATATCGGTCTTTAAAGTTAAAGTTATTTTAGAATGGTCTGAGAGCTGTCTAGCTTGATTAGAAACCCTAGGGTCAAGTGAAATGAACACTTCTGGAATTAAAAAAATCAATTCTTGACCACATTTTATGGCAGCTAGAATAGAAAGTAAAGTTTTCTGCCTTTGCTTGTATGTGTTTGTGTTTAAAAGGGTCATATAGTTTGAAATCCGTTCTCAGTTCTTTCACCATTGCCTGCTTATTAAAAGCAGTCGAAGCTCCCAACTTATCAGTTTTAGAATCTTGGTAAGCATTCCAATCCCCCCATCACTATGTAACAGTTGTTATATGACTGTAGAATAGAGTAAATTGAAGCTATATAATGATGTTGGTTCACATTTGGGGCATAAACACATAAAAGTACTATCGGCTTATCGAAACTTTCAGTTTTGAGAACCACCAAACACCATCTGCCTTCTTTATCTATTTTGTCCTCCAAAATTTCTCCTTGAAACTGATTCTTGATTATAATTGCCACCCCAGCACTATTCGTAGTCCCTTCCGCCTTTACAACCTTCCTAATCCATTTCTTGTCCTTCATTGTTTCCCACTGGTCATTAGTCAAATGTGTTTCTTGTAATAGAATAAAACCTGCTTTTGATTTAAAAAACAAATGCAGAAACAGCTTTCTTTTTTCATGTTCTGGAGTCCTTTAACATTCCAGGAATCTATTATCCACATTCTAAACTATGAATTGATGAATAATGGTATCTATTCTTAGTTTTCCACCTTACATCGACAAGTATTGATATTACGTGAATTTTTGGAAGCAAAACAGCCATCCCATCCCTACCCAGTGCCTATCCACTATTCCTCCGGACCAGGATGAACATAGGTTTTTCACATTGGATAACATTCCCCAAGTAGCTAAACTACTAATTCTATTAACTAACAATAAAATAGCATGCAAAAATCCTACACCAACTATATCTACGTCTACAAAGTCTAACCCAGACATTCCCTACTAAACACCGCACTCAAGTAACTACAGCTCTGAACATTTCCCTAATATTCATGTAAACTAATTGTACCTGACATGTCAAATAATTCACTTTTAACAAACTTTAAATACAGCAATAATATGTTAGCATTATAATTACTTGTTCCAAAACCTTTTAACTAACAGTTCACCTAATAAGCACACAGTTATTATACATTTGTTTAAAACAAGCCATTATTTAGGTCAGCTATTTATCTTCATAACATTCCTACAATATTGCATTTAATTTTTATAGATCATTACAATTAGACATCACCTATATTACACAACTAATACTACTGTTTGCTAATTATACTATATATATATATATTTTTTTTTCTTTTTTCTGTTCTCCCCTTTCCCCAAACTGAACACAGTTAAAAGATACTTATTTATTCACTTATTTACTCACTAAATAAAACACAGTAAGTTACAAAACAAGCCTGCAAAGGAGAGAAAAAAAAAAAAAAAAGAGAGAAAAAAAATAACACAAAAAATAGACTGCATTACCTGGATTTACCACTAAGCCATAGACTCTTATACAGCAACAGCCAAACCATACATTTTTGTCCATACAAGACACATTTTACCTCATTGATCGTTTCTCAGTCATTTTAGCCTCAAAAAAGTCCCAAAAAGCTTTGTTTCGATTTACAGCAGCTCTTCTTGCTTCCCAGCAGTTGCAGCAGTCCAGGCAGTTCAATTTTCGAATTTTCGCGCTCACGACGGGGGAACCAATTCGCGAACGGACCTCAGCTGTACCACACTCAAAACGGTCCCCCTGCTTCCTTTACCTTGTTTCCTGCTTCCTCGTGGGTCAGGAGCACTCGTAGAAGCCATAAAACTTCGTGGAATCTTCGTGTTTCAGCTAGGAAGACGAGATTAAAAGATAAAACGGAGAATTACCAGGCCTGCTGAAGAAAGAAGAACACACAAAGGATTTTGAAGCCTCGGATTCTCGTAAATGAAGTCTCCCATTCACTCTAATGCAGGAAAAAGCCAGGATGTACTGTTCAATTTTCAGACAGTGGCAGAGCCTTAAACAGCTTCAAAAGGTAGGTCTGGCTTTTTTTTTGTATTTACAGTGTATTTAATGCCATCAAGAGTAAAGATTAAACTGTTAGGATATTTCATTTGAAATCTAATGTTTTTGTCAATTAGAAACTTACAGTATGGAGCCAGCATTTGTCTAGACTGTCTTATTTGTGCTGGTAAATCCTGTGTTATAGAAACTTTATAACTTTGCCACATTATAGATCCTCCAGATTTTTTATGGTTAGAAGTATTTTATTCACATCCTGGAAGTTTAATATTTTGACATACACAGGTCTTGGTGTATTTGAAGCTTGGGAATTCCTGTAAGCTCTATGTGCTCTTTCTATGACAATTTGCTGAACATCCACAGAGTCCTTAAGTAATGTTTCAAATATTTGTATGATAGAAGTGTTCAGCTCATTATATTGGATTGATTCTGGGATCCCTCTGATGATTATGTTGTTACGTCTTGATCTTGCTTCCAGGTCCAGAATTTTGTTTTGCATCATTTGTATATCAGCCTCTTGTGATTCAGATCTTTTAGTGAGCAATGCTATATTGTCTTCATTTGCTGCTATTCTGGTTTCTGCTTTCTCCATTCTTGTTAGAATCCGATTACATGTCTCACTAAATGTTTGTGTTTGGGATGTTAGGTCTTGTAATGCATCTTGTATAGGCAACAATGCAGACTTAATTTCTTACATCGCAACCTGTTGATCAGATTTCGCTGATGCCCCTGTTTTTGCAGTTTCTTGCTGTCTGAATGTTTTCTGTCTCTTAAATATGGATTCCTTCTCTGGAGACTGTAATGCTGACAGTTTAGTTTTAGTAGTTGTAGTGTCCATATTTTTATCTTCTTTTGACATTTTGAAATGCTGCAGATAGAGATGATTACCAAGTAAAAGTTTCAGTAATGTGGTAATTCAGTCCTTTGTTTGTTGCTCTGTTCAGAATCAACCAAGCAATCAGTTCCAATCCTGTTGTCACCAAGTATTTTTTTTCAATTTTTTTTCCTCGATAAGATCGCTGACTTCTAGTAGATTATTAATTGCTGTCAATTAGTTGATTAACTCCAAATGTACATCCGCAGAGGTGATTTTTGTTTCTGGCCTTTGGAGAGCTGAAGTACTGCAGTGCTTATAGAATGGCGGCCATCTTTGTCCCTGACAATTACACTTTTATCTTCACAGAACAAACCAAATTAGAAGATCAGATCAAACAAAAAAACAAAAAAGAGTTGCCCAGTCTAAGTCACTCTAGCCAAATGGATTGCAGACTGTATTTCTTGGACTTATTCTCAACAAGGCATGACGTTGTCTACACCTCCCAAGGCTCACTCAACCAGATCTATGGCTGCTGCATCATCTGCTTTTTCGTCAAGAACATCTGTTGATGATAGTTGTGCTGCAGCCAGTGGCGGCTGGTGACTTCAAATCAAAGGGGGGCTGCAGGAGACAGCTGAATGGGTGGGGTCAATGGGAAGGGGTGCGGCCAACTAGAAAGGGGAGGAACTATGCTCAAAACCCCAAAAACTAACTAAATACACTGCCGTGAGTGCCAAATCATCATCATGAGAGTCCAATCAAGACAAATTGAAGTGTAGAAGAAAAAAATATTTCAATGCATTGGCTGCATGACAGCTTACTTAATATCTAGATGGAAACAAAAAGGTTGTGAGGCATGAAAAAATAAATTACTTTTTTAAATACATTAATGGAATGCCAGTCAAAATCAAGTACAAAAAAAACAAGCAGCACTCAACTCAAACCACTTATTGCACTGTAGTTCTAATTATAATTTATATTCAGCTTTATTAAAGTACCAAGTAACATGCTGAAAGTAGAAATCTCTGATGCCCCCACTTGTAAACATGTTCCTTATCCAAGAAAAGACCTGCTGCCTGACAACTATCTACTTGTTTCATTTCATGGGGAAAACATGATCAAAGTAAAAAATGAAAAGCAAACAAGAAATAAGCTGATGATACATTGCTTAAAAGGATTACTGTACAGGTTATGGACCACACAATTGGCATTCTGTTTAGTTTACGGGTAAAGCCTGCAAAGATGACTGGAAGTCTCCAAGTGTAATGAGCTTCTTAAAATAATGTAATCCTGTCCTTTATTACAATACTGTCATATGCATTTCAATACCCAAGGCTTATACATTATCTAGTTAAGTCTTCTCTACATGGCAACAACAGAAAGGCTTTCAATGTTGGCAATTCTTTAACAGTATGCTTATTAAAGTTTATTTGCATCTTACAATCTCAGCCAAGCTTACCTGATGGTCATTAAAGTATTGCTACTTAAACACAGAGCAACAGGCACTCTGAGTAATAAGCATAAATCCACAGTATAAAAAATATGACAGAAACCAGACCATTCTGCAAAAATCAAGGACAGATGAAAAGCAACTATAGTACTTGTGTCTACCTTGGATGGGGGGGGGGTACTCTGCACATTTACACTGCATAACTACTCCTTGCCTTGCTTCAACACATCCAGAGTCACTACATGGGGGAGTGGGGTGCGACAAGTATGTCACAATTTGAAATGTCCCTGGCTCACTGTGATGACCCTGACACATTTGTCATACCTTTCAACCTCAGAACAAGAAATCTGGACAAAGCCATACAAAGAAGTAGGACAAAGGCCCAAAAATAAGGACAATTTTAAAAATATTGCTCTTATAAACTTAGAAAGATAATATAATAGGTCTTGCATTAGTATGAATTTTCTGAATGGTATGAAATCTGAAACTCAAATGTCTGTCATTATTTTAAAACTTCAGTCTTTAATGATTTTTCACTAATTTGCCAAAAAAACACAATTTTATGAAAAATGGACCAAAAATGTGATGTAAAAATATAAAATAGCCACACAATACAGCTGGGAACCTGTCAAAATAGGGACACTAATATTAGTACTGCTAACTTGAGCAGACAACAAAATAAAATAATCTACATGCATTTCTAAAATAAAAGTAATCTATAACTAATTATTGCAGTTATTTCTTAATTGTAAACCCTCCATGTTTTCTTCCACAATTGCTATTTTGCGGAGGGATTATTATTTGAGCCAAAATCAGAGACAGTTGAGAGGTTTGGCTATGCCTAATTCTATAAAGCATTTTATTTGCATGTACCTCTCAACCTGTTAATGCAATAAATCTGGACAAGGCCAAATATATTGGGGGAACACAAACAGTACTAAAAATTGTTCTTGTATAAATTGAGACAGTTGATAGAATAACAGTTCTTACTTTAGCATGCATTTTTCTGAAGGTTATGAAGTCTGAAACTCAGTGTGTCATTATTTAGTGACTTAATTCCTAAATGATTTGCCAGAAAACCACAAATTTTATGAGGAACAAACCAAAAATAAGAAGCAAAAATCTATTCATTCTTTGAAAATCTGGACAGTTGGGAGGTATAGTTCAGCTGGGGCTGTCTACGTTTGCTGCCCTTCCCCCTCACAAAATCATGGTCGAATGGAGCCTCCCCCTGCAGCCATTCCAATGATCCATTACTTAGCTATTTCACTCCATTTACCATAAACGCTAATGTGCATACTGATTTACTTCTATGATGATTTGGACTTCATTTGAAAGTTTTATTTTGCATTTTACAGCACAAACACGTAGACATCTGCTAAACAAACAGCATTAAAACTTCTCTGCCCTTGAAACTCACATTCATTGAAACAGCATTGAAACCCACATTCAAAGAAAATACATTTTACCAGTGGCAGATAAAGATTAATTCTGGGCTGTTTTCAATTCATAGGCCCCTTGCATATGATACATACATGTGCTCTTTGATACACCTTCCTATTGTTTTGAACATTTTTCCAGTAAACAATGAAACAAAACGCATGCACCAATGATGACAAAACTGCCCAATTCAGAACATTTCCATCATAAAAGTCTACTCAAACTTCTACAGTCCACCATTATCAGTAAATATGCATAATTCTGCAGTCCACCATTATCAGTAAATATGCACAATCTCTGAAGTAAAAAAGTCATCTAAATAATTTCACATTAAATAAATATGTAACTAATGAAGAGGTTGCTGCTAGCAAACACCTTAATATTTCATGGTTTCATCGAAAAATAAAGTGGCTGATGCCCTGAGGAATAAATTGCCTACATTACATTAAAAATGATAAGCTAGTAATATTGCAATAGGAAATGGATGGCAAAATGATAACAGGCTCATAGCTAGTATCTTAAGTTTTTCAGTACGGTAGCATTCACCCCTTGTGGGAGTTGAACCAACAACCTTCTGCATCAAAAGTAAGTACACAACTTGGCATAGTGGTATTGCTGACTTAGCATAAGCAGCACTAAACTTCTCTTCACCTGCAGCTCTCAGCTCCTTGTAAAATCTACTCAATACTCAACTGCATCTCAACTTCGCAGCACAAAAAATCTGGAAAAAGTCAAATTTATTGGGGGGGGGGGGGTCAAAAGGCCAAAAACCAGGGACACATTAAACATTGCTTGTATAATCTAGGAAAGTTGCTAGAATAAAATGCTGTGTTACCACCATACATTTTACTGCCAAGGTCCCTGTGCAAAAGAGTCAGAGCAACATACCACTATGCCAAATCACCTGCTTTGTGAAAGAAAAATGCTGTGTTACCACCATACATTTTACTGCCAAGGTCCCTGTGCAAAAGAGTCAGAGCAACATACCACTATGCCAAATCACCTGCTTTGTGAAAGAACTATGCTGTGTTACCACCATACATTTTACTGCCAAGGTCCCTGTGCAAAAGAGTCAGAACAACATACCACTATGCCAAATCACCTGCTTTGTGAAATAAAGATGCTGTGTTACTACTATACATTTTACTGCCAAGGTCCCTGTGCAAAAGAGTCAGAGCAACATACCACTATGCCAAATCACCTGCTTTGTGAAAGAAAAATGCTGTGTTACCACCATACATTTTACTGCCAAGGTCCCTGTTCAAAAGAGTCAGAACAACATACCACTATGCCAAATCACCTGCTTTGTGAAATAAAGATGCTGTGTTACTACTATACATTTTACTGCCAAGGTCCCTGTGCAGAAGAGTCAGAGCAACATACCACTATGCCAAATCACCTGCTTTGTGAAAGAAAAATGCTGTGCTACCACCATACATTTTACTGCCAAGGTCCATGTGCAAAACAGTCAGAGCAACATACCACTACGTCAAATCAGCTGCTTTGTGAAAGAGAGGAAGACTGAAATGTAATTGGCTATCATTTAATAAATTCAGTTCTCACCACAGCTGTCAACCTCTTATCACAAAACACCTGGACAAACCCAGTAATGAGGGAATACAGCCCTCAGACATATTCAGTGAATTCAGTGCTTGCCATAGTTGTCAACCTTAGCACAAAAAACTGGACAAAGCCAATAATGGGGTAATACAGTCCAAAAATAAGGACAAATTTCAAATATTCATCTAAAAACTTAGAAAACTGCTAGAATAAAAGGTTGTGTTACTATGTATTTTCTGAAGAATATGAAGTCTGAAATTCAAATGCCTGCCAATTTTACTTCTGACGGAATAAAAACAATTTTCAGCAGAGGCCCAGGGAGAAATACTGCAGACACATGTCTTTGTAAAATGGGAGGACACCAGAGCAAATCCACACAAACACAAGGATGAGATGCAGACTCCACACAGAAGGCACCCCAGCCAAGAATCAAACCAGAAAACCTATAGCTGTGAGCTGCATGCTTTCAGAAGGTGGAAGGAAAATGGAGTATCCAGATAAAACTTATCCAAAATTGGAAAGTGTGTGCAAAGCCCACAGAAGCAAGGCTAAAGATTGGGATTGAAAACCTTAACCTTGGAGCTGTGATGTAACAATCTTAAACATTAACAACCAAGAGAAATGAAAGCTATTCCAATAGACAGAAAAAGCTGGGTAAGCCTGTTTTTGGGTTTAGTTAGGACCACTAGCTGACCAACTGATGGCCATAATTCATTAGAAGAATTATTTTATAAGATTGTACCAAGCAATACATTTGAGTAGAGCAGTCTGTCTGAAACAGAGTTGAATAGCTGTATATATATCAAGTTTGAGCCCTAACCATCAATGGTTGTTAACTGAAATGCAATGATCATTCTTGTGTTATAACCACCAGAAAATCTTGCAATTATGTTCTAGGCCAACACCATTTTGAACAGCAGGAGAGATGAAATTCTAGACTAAGAAATTGTAAGCTATACAGAGAGCATGAGTAAAGGTAGAAGATAGCTCTACTGGCATATAATGATGAGCCAATGAATAAGACACAGATGACCAGAGTTTGATTAACGGCTTGGGTGTCTATTGGAGCTGTCATGTGGAAGATGGACATGGGCATCCTGTACAGAGAGGAGTGAGGGATGTCACAAGTTGCTCAAAGAATGAGCATTCCAGTGCCTGTGTATGTGAACAAAGGGAACACTGGCATCTGTGGGCAGTACAGTGGCATCAATATCCTGCTTGGTGAGGAGGTTCTGCTCTGCCTTTAGATGACTTTAATGAAAATCCAGCCTGTGCCTGAAAGGGTCTGTTGTTGTCAATCTACTACCCAACTAAATTAACTAAATAAAATAAAATAAATATTCCAGAACCTGTAGATCCCTGCACAAATGCTTGCCATATGAATCACTGTTTATCTTAACAATAACTTATTTTGATGAGTTAAACTGATCCCGATTCAACAACCAAATAAAAATTAAAAGCAAGTGTTTTTGCAGAATATGTCTTCCTGCACCTGCCTTGTGGGGAATGTCCCAAACTCCTTGAACTTATATATACAAACTTTACAGCTGCATAAACGAGAAGATGGGAGATTTCCTCCAAAGCAAAGTATCCATTGCCAGCACATACTTAGAAATCTCATCAGCATTAATTTCCCACAACAAACAGAAATCACTGATTTCAACATCAGGGCTATGTACCCCTCATCCTCCAAAAATTAAAAATCATAGCAGCACCCATTAAAAATCTTAGCATAGGTTCAGAAAGAAGAACTCTTTCTTATTTTTCACAATAGAAGATTTTTACATATTACATCCTATATAGTTAAGTGTAGTAAATCTTTCTATATGCTTAAATTATTTACTTAATAATGTATTATTTTACAAGATTAACTTTTATCAGAAGCATCATAAACCTAAAAGAAGGAAGGCTAAATCTGAGAGCCAAAATCACAAGCAATTGAAAGGTATAGGGAGAAGAACTCAATGAGTGGAGAAATTGTGCAAACGGGAATCTGGAACTAAACAGAAGCTGCTACACACACACACACACACACACACACACACACACACACACCTGTTTTTCATACTAACCAGTTTCACAAGCACCATATATTCAACACTTACCTGTCCTCCACCGTTAGATCCAAACCCCTTCCCGCGCAATACTCCAACGACTCGCGAGAGTAGATCGCATCCAAAACCCTTTCCCGACGAGACTGCAGCTCCCATTCCTGCTGCTCGTGTTGCAGTCCGGCCGCGCTCTATAATCCCAGCGTGTCTGTGCACTTTAAAGTGCACAGACATCTCCTTGCGTTTCCCTATCAGTCCTGCCGTGAGCATGCGCATACAGTAGACCAGTACTCTGGTCTACTGCGCATGCGCGTAGTCCGCGAAATTTAAAACTTTTTATTTTTTTATTTTTTTGAGTTCTTTTTGGTTTGAGGGGGCTGCAGTCCGGCAGTCCGATAGCACGGGCCGCCCCTGGCTGCAGCTACATGGTCCAGTGCTCATACCTTTGTTACTCATTACAAACTGGATATTATCTATCTAGAAAAAGAGCTGCCTTTGGTTTGCTGGCAGTCCAGAATATCCTTCCATTGAGAGCCACCCAAGGTCAATATAGCTGGGGACTCTCCCATATATTGAAGAAGAATGAAAAGAACATCAAATTTAAAAGTTATGTACTCGCCATAACTAGGCATTTGTATTGTCTATTTTCATTCTTCCTCAACTTTTCTCCCATCCATCTCCCATCTATTTTTCTGGAGAGACTTATTGGACTGTATTTGGAACCTACAGTTCCAGGTTTGAGCCCTTCCTTTTTCTATCAGGTATACTTGTTTCAGTTTAACTATATGGATATATTGTAGTAAATTTGATTTGAGGTTATGGGGATGGAATAGACTGTTATGGCTGGAGAGAGGACCTCGAGACCTGGATCCAAAGTCTGGAATATGCGGCCGAGGATCATATCCAAACCCATATGCTGAGGAAGATTGAAAATGGACAAAACAAATGCCTTGTTATAGTGAGTACATAATATTTTACTTAGTTATATCCATTTGTTTGCACAATATTTCTGACAGAGTACTCTGTAGGGAATTTTAAACTCATCACCCTCATAAAACATATGATGTTCTTTGTGTTTCACTGTTGCAGTCATCACACTTGGGTTATCCTGCCAGGAGTAGCCCTCAGTCGGGCCAAATACCAGAGGCTTAGTATTTCTGTGTCATTGTTGCTGTCACTTCAGGACTGCCTTCCGGTCATCAGTGGTATAAAAAAAGGTAGCCGATACAATTACATCAGTCTTTCTTGCCGAGGAGCCAGAAGCAGTTCGCAAGAGTGCCGATCGGCCGCTACCTGAGTTTCATTTCCAAAATTGAAGTTGAAGTCTTCTAAAGCTAACTACCCCATTGGGGATCCTTTTTCCTTGCTCTAACCAATGTCAGAAAAAGTTAACAATTGTCTCCACTGTGGAAATCAAATACCACATCGAAATTTCAATTCTTACTGTGTCACCTGTTTAGGCCCAGACCATGACATCCCTCGCTGCCGATTTTGTGCTTTGTTCAATACCCAAACTATTTGTAGTCGGGCCCTTATTGTAGCTAAATATATTCTCTCTCAATCTCCGTATTCTGAAATGACTTCGGTAAGCCATCTGACTAGCGATCTTCCAAAAAAATGTAAGGATAAAGACAGAGACAGACTGCACAGGTCCAAAACTGCTGACGATGCTTCCGTTAAGCTAGTCACCAGTTCGGTATTCAGTGAGGGTCTTTCGCAACCCCTGATGCCTGCTTCGATGGATTTGCAGGCCGCTACCGAGATCCGTTCAGAGTCCGGTATGCCGCAAGACTCCTCTTTGATTACGGAACCTGCGGATGTCTCTACCTTGGATGGGTCCGAAGCCACTGTGCAGGCACCGGCTTCTGAGGAAGTTCTTCGCACTACCGATATTCGACACAAACCGACTTCTTTCGCGTCTTCAGTTCTTTCTAAAACTACCACATTTCTGAGGCCCAGAGTACGAGCTACTCCTAAACATCGACGACCCAGACTCAAGCGCCTGCTTCCTTGCCACAATCACAGATGCTTAAAATGGCGGAAGGCCTTATAGTGTTTAGGGGAAGCCAGCCTTTCCCTGTTAAAAGGAAGAGAGACTTGTCCCCAGCAGCTTTATCTGATCGAGTCCGATGACTCTGAGGTTTCTGATTATGAAGACACATACCCTTATCTGCTTATGAGGATTCAGATGCAGCGGAATCCATTCCTTCTGCCTCTACTCCAGAGGATTTTACTTTTGGTGAGACCCTACATACTTTGAAAGAGCATTTCCATTGGTAATGCCAGGATATTATCCTCAGTCCAAAAAGAGACTCTGAATTTTTAGATTTACCACAGCATAGACCCTTAGCTGTCCCTCCTGTTCTTGTGGATGATGTCTTTATGGAATCCAGCCTAACTCCTGATACTTTATACCTCCTGTTCCCAGGAAACCTGACTGGTACTACAGGGTCCCTGACTCACACAAATTTATTTTCAATAATAAAGATGACAAAGCCAGCCAGAAGGCTAAAACACAGTTTTAATCTAAAAATCTTGAAAGTAACAAATCTACTTGGTTAAGCGCTTTCGTCTACATTAAGACATCCTCAGAACCAAGACAAATAGTGAAGTAAAAAGTTTTAAATACAATACAAAGACACACCCATTTAAAACCTTCAGTAGAACCAATCAACCAATTAAACATAGCAAACAGAAATAAAGCAACAGTAACTAGATGTTACAGCTATAGTACTGAATATAATAGATGCTTCATATACTTAAAAATATAAGTGCACGTTTTTTCAATTCACTTGAAGTTGAAATGTGTTCATTTAACCCTGGTGGGTTAGTTGCAACTAACCTAATCCTTGCCAATGCACTTCTATTGTCCCCCTTTCTTATGCTATATACATGCTGATATATTCGTTTTCAAACTATTCTTAGTCTTGCCTATATAAAATGTGCTGTCCTTATTCACATTAATATAGGAACAATATACACATTGGTGACATTTTCTAGTCGTAGGTACACCCCTGCCCGTACAACTTCTTTCCAACATCATTTTAACATTCCTCCTGTTTTTGTATGTGAAAAATGGTGGAGATTTAAATAAATGACAGATATTACTATCAACTTGTAACAACATCCAGTTTCTATTTATAATCTTTTCAATAGCCTTAATATCAGTTGTATAATGCAACACCATATTTGTATTCGGTGTTAATACTCTAGTCATTTTGTTTTCCATTGTGTTGACCGTGCTTGTCACCCCATGGTTAATAATGGGTATATATTTATTTTCAAGAATCCTACTGCTGACACAGACAGAGGTCATCTCCCAAGGACCTAAAGGAATAAAAGCAACCACAGCTAAGAATCCCACCCCCTCAGACAGGGATTCCCGAGTGTTAGATGGGGTAAAAAAGTATGCACGTCTGCAACTCTTGCCATTAGAGCATTAAATTGTCAGTTCCACATGCTGAAATACCAGCAACATACTATGAAACTTATTACGCAAAAATTATCTACCTTCCCTGACTGTGCAGAAAATAAAGAATTACACGAGCTTATGCATTCTGCAAGCATACCCTGCAGTGTGGGTTTGACACCCTAGAAACATCTTGCAGGGCAGCAGTCACAGAATCTGTACTTAGAAGGCATGCATGGCTTAAGGAACAGACCTTGCCAGGCTATGTCAAATCAAAATTATTGGACTCCCTCTGAAAAAAAGACAATCTGGCACGAAAGCAGAGGTTTTAAAAAAGATGAAAGACAAAGCTAAGTCTATGCAGACAGTCAAAGATTGTTTGCAAGTACAGCCTCCAAGATTCAGTAGGCATTGCCCCTCAAAACATTGGTCCTTCCCAGACCCCTCAAGGCCACCTCAGACTAGACCTAGGGGAAGCAGACCCCCCCCCAGACAACAGTCTCAGGGTATGCAGAGATATAAGCAATGGAGTACCTCCACTTCTAAAACAGGGAGTGCTAAGCCACCCCCTTATGGAAAGAATTCACAATGACTTCTCAACTCCTCCCCTCACCTCTGCCCAATTGCTCATGCCCCTAGGAGGAAAACTTGCCTACCATGCAAAAACTGGCCCTCCATCACCAGCGATCGACATAGTATCCCAGGGGTACAAATTTTATTTCCACGTGTTGCCAACCCCAAAAGGGTTCCCAGATCTTCCTCCAAACCAGTGGGCAGAGACACAAAACCACGTTCAGTCCCTGCTCTCCATAAGGGCAATTCAGCCTGTTCCTGCAGAACAGATAGGCCAAGGTTTTTATTCCAGACTTTTTCTGGTACCCAAAAAAGAGGGCACTTGGCGGCCAGTCTTAGATCTATCCATTCTAAACACCTTCCTGGTGGTACCAAAATTTAAAATGGTCACCTTACAGCAGCTTCTCCCTATGCTGTCCAAAGATGCCTAGTTAGCCACCCTAGACCTAAAAGAGGCTTATCTGCATATCCCAATCAGGGACTCCTGCAGGAAATATTTGTTTCAGGGCAGGATCTATCCATCATCAGTTCTCTGCACTTCCCTTTGGCTTATCCACTGCTCCCAGAGTTTTCACAAAATGCCCGGCTCCAGCCATTGCCTTTTGCAGACAAACAAATATTCAGATTTACTCCTACTTGGACGACTACCTGATTCAGGCAGACAGTCAGGAAAAGGTGTTGCAGCATCTGACATTTGTAAAGGACCTTCTAACCTCACTGGGGTACACTGTCAGCGAAAAGAAATCCAAACTAGTCCCCAGTCAAAAAATTGTATTCCTAGGAGCAAGCTTGGACACAGTATCCCTGATGGCATTCCTTACTCCAGAAAAACAAGCCTATCTGGCAGACTACTTCTCTCAAATGGCAACCAGAACCCAGTTATCCCAAGGAAAATCCTGCAAGCTCTAGGTTTCATGGCCTCCTGCATTCTACTAATTCCATATGCCAGACTGCATATGAGGAAACTTCAGTGGTACTTAAAAAGTCTTTGGTGCCAACATTCTCAGGACCTGGAAACTGTCATACCTGTGATACCTTGTATAAGGAAAGAGTTCCTTTGGTGGGCAGCAGCATGCAACCACAACAAGGGACTTCCCTTTACACAACCCCACGCTGCCCAGACCCTAACCACAGACACAGCAGACTATACCTGGGGTGCACATCTGGATGGCAGGTGCATTCAGGGCCACTGGAGCCCAAATCAAATTCATCTGCAAATCAACCAGGAAGAGATGCTAGCTGTTCAGCATGCTCTAACAGCTTTCAGATCCCTGCTCTCTCCGGGGCCTCTTCTAATCAAAACCGATAACACCACAGTGATGTGGTACATCAACAAGCAGGGGGAACCCACTGTTACCCACTCTGCAGGCTAGCCATGTCCCTTTGGAACACGGCCTCAGCCATGCATATTCTCCTGCAAGCCCAATTCCTGCCAGGCAACCAAACCTCTCTGGCAGACAACTTAAGCAGAAATCTCCTACACCCACACGAGTGGCAGTTAAACCACAACACCTTCAGCCTTGTGACCCAGAAATGGGGTACTCTGAACGTGGACCTATTTGCCTCCCCTTACAACCACCAGCTCAGCAAATTCTGCACCATGGAACCTCACAGCAAAGCCTGAAAAATGGATGCCCTGTCCTTCCACTGGGAAAACCTTTCAATCTGTGCATCCCCCCTTCCTCTTCCTACCAGAATACTACTCAAAATAAGGGGAGGAGAGACCAATCCTGATCCTGATTGCCCCAGACTGGCCACGCCAGCACTGGTACCCACTACTGCGCAGTCTGTCTCCATTGCCACCATGGCACCTCCCTCAGATTCCAACTCTCCTGACTCAGTAGCAGGGAGAGTTCTTGCATCCATAATTGCATACCCTGAACCTGGCAGTCTGGCTTATTCCTTGACTTCTCCTCCAGTGGCCAGCCTAAGCAAGCAGGTCCTGGATGTTATACGTGAAGCCAGATGATCCAGTACTAGAAAATCCTTTGCTGACAAGTGGAAGAGGTATTGTTCCTGGATCCAGACTAAAGGAGCTGAACCAGTACAGCCACCCTTGCCTCTCATTCTGGATTACCTAGCAGGCCTACTCCACAGGGGCCTTTCCTTCTCTTCCATTACAATCCATGCCTCTGCCATCTCTGCACATTACAGCACTGAGCCAACTCTCTTCTCATACCCTCTCATCAAGCAGTTCTGAGGGGGGCTAACAACTTAAGGCCACCAAGAAGAGCCCCTACCCCTGCTTGGGACTAACTTTGTATTGGAAAAGCCCACCCCCCCCCTTGAGCCTTCAGCTTCAGCAGAGTTAAAATTTCTCTCTTGGAAAACAGCCTTGCTTTTGGCCATCACTTCAGCTAGAAGAGTGAGCTACAAGCACTTATGGCTGTGGAACCCTTGCCTACCTTTTTCCCTAAACCTCAAAATAAGGGGGGAAGGACCCTGCACTCTTTAGATGTGCACAGACAGCTCAGATTCTAGCTGGGAAGGGTGCAAGGCCATATCAAAACAAACCATCTCCAAATTGATAGCACACTGTACCCATTTCTGTTACAAACACCATGAAAACTACCCCCACAGGGGGTCAGAACACATACCACTAGGGCAACTTCATCCTCTACAGCCTTCTCAGAGGAGTCCCTACCAGGGACAATACTGGAAGCTGCAACATGGAGTTCTGTTCATACCTTCACCAAGCATTACCACCTGCCTATGTTTTCCAAATCCAGGGTGGGCTTTGCAACCGCAGTCCTGCAGGGCATACTAGCCAGCCCCAACTCTTCTTGACTGCATCCACCCATTCCTCAGCTTTGGGAATCAACCCAAGTGTGATGACTGCAACAGTGAAACATGAAGAACATAGTACAGTTGTGTACACTTACCATAAATGTAGATGTTTGAGTGTATTCACTGTTGCAGTCCTGGTTTCCCACCCTCTAGCCCCCTTGTCTCTCTCTTCCTCACTCCTTACATGGCTATTGGTATTTACTTTTTACTGGTGGTATTTGGGGGCTGTTGACATTTGGGGCATCGGCTACCTGTTTTTATACCACTGATGACCTGATGTCAGTCCTGAAGCGACAGCAACCATTGCAGAAATGCTAAGCCTCTAGTATTCAGGCTGACTGAGGGCTACCCCTGGCAGGATAACCCAAGTGTGATGACTGCAACATTGAATACACTCGAACATCTATATTTATGGTAAGTGTGCACAACTGCACTTTCCCAGCTACCTCTTTATTCTCCTTCCCACCTCCAACATTTGTCATCTACCTGCAGAAAAATTATTTGGAGTCTGTGTGGAGTATAAAACTACCAATGCAAACACTTCCAAGCAAATGTCTCAAATCTGCTAGACTATATTTGGGAAGGTTTACATTCATTTCGCTGAGTTGCACAACATTTAGATATTAATTGAACAAATGCATTTACTTGAAAGCTTGAAAAATCGTACTGTATTTCGTTGAATAAATGTTAATGAAAAGACAGTGCCATTCGACCATGACAGCTCAACATTTTGTAGTCTGTTGCTGTATTTATGATTGCACGTGGGTCCCTATCAGTTGCTCGAGCCTTTAAAAACTGGAAAAGCTTTTGACAGGAGACCATGGTACAGTGAGGATCAATAAATTTACCCTTTTCCTCACTGTAGTGTGATCTTGGAGTTGGTATATATATATATATATATATATATATATATATATATATATATATATAAAATTGCAGGGGGTGTGGGGCCACAGCCCTCATATGCGTGGTGGCAAGGGGCCTTCCTCCCTGCAAAAATATACAAAATGTAGATTGTGTGTGTTTGTGGTTTTCTTTTGATGTTCGAGTATCCAGAAACTCGAACATCTGACATAGACCCTTGCAGACTTGTTCTTTTTGGGCTGTGTTACAATTGCGCAATTGGAATTCCAAGCACTCATGAATGCTGACTGCAGTCTTATGTTAAGTTCAGCATTGTTCCTGTTTAGTAGTATGAAATGCTGCAGATAAAACATGAATGTAAGCCATTTGTGGATTATACATATGGCCTCCCATTGTTTCTTTGTGAGTTGCTTATCCAGTCTCTCTCATCTCACTCTTTTGCAACCTCCTCTGATGATTTATATAGTTATTGTGAAAGATTTTATATGTCATACTAATTATCCATTTCTAAGAGCCGCTTCTGTTCTAGATTCAGTTAAAACTGTACCAGTGCAGGTCTTTCACTTAGGATTCCACTATCCCTTTCTCTTTGCCTATATTCTGATATCAGTGCCTAATAGGGAAGGCATTCTGTAGCCTGCAGTCTAATTGGCTTCTTGACCTCTTCCCATTCTATTACCTTTCCCTCTCTAAATTATTTGTTCCCAATCCTTGCTTTTTTGCCAGTTTTGTCCAGTAAATTTCAGCCACCTCATTTACTATTCTCTCTACCCATAATTGCAGTCATCCCTGTCGGCAGAATCTCCTTTCTCCATTCCTGTGTTAGCTTAGTTCTTAGAATACCTTCTGCTCTTTTATGAATATAATATTCTATATGACTGTTATTCTCCTTAATGATCTGCACCTAAAATCCTACTGTCTCCTTATTTCTTGAATTGCCCCATTTTATCATCTCTTTCCACTTGATTTGTAGCTTCCTGCCCACTTCCCCTCCCAGATAAAATCCTTCAACTCTTTATTAATTACTATCCACTGCTTCTCCTCTACTTGATAAAAATATTCCTGACCTGTGTGCAAAACTAAAGGGATTAAAAACATATTTACTACTTGCATCTTGCTATACCCATATCAGTAGATGAGTGTCCAATTTCTCAGTGTTTGTATTATCTTTTGTTTAGATGGAAATGATAGACCTGGGGTGGAAAGTTGATTGAGGAATTTAGTGTGGCAGACCATATCAGAGGCTTTTGATAGATCTCGAAAGAACTGCAGATTCAAGGCTGTCAGAGTTGCAAGCTTTATTGACAGTGTCTGTAAATGATAATAATGCAGTGGAGGTGTTGTGATCTGGCCGAAATCCATGTTGCCTATTAGTGATTAGCTTATTTTGTCAGAGACGTTGGAGGAATTGTTTATGTATACATTTTTCAAGAATCAAGCTAGCAAAAACATCCCGAAGGTTTCTATGCTTCTGGCTAGGAGCCATTCATTATCATTTCAGAGCTGTGTCCTGGTCTCACCACAACTCATAGGCTTTCAACAAGTGGATGACAGTAGTCAGTTCTGGCAATACCATTACCAATGTCTTGGCTGATATGCACATAAGCACTTTTTAATTCTGTTTTAACATTGAAATGGGATTATATGAAGTTTAGCCTGCAGGGTCTTTACCCACTGTGGATAATACAGCCGCCATAGTCTTCTTCTGTGCTGCTGGTATCCTCCCCCTTTAAAATGCTGTTAAATAAAACTTTCCTGATTTTTATCATTTTCTTCCTCCAAACTTCCACAAGAATATCAACTGCTCCTAGGGACTTCCTTATTGATTGATTGTATAACACCATTTTTATCTCATCTCTTCCTTTCCTATCTTTGCTATTAATTGTTGAGCCTCATCTTCCTCAAACCTTGGCATAATTAAGTCTTCCATAAATGTTTCCATTTGTGCCTTTTCTTGGATTCCACATTTCTCTGCTTTATACAGATTTTCATAAGATATCCAAAATATCTGTTAGACCTCTATGGAATCTCCAGTTATTTTTCTTGTCATAGGCTCCCTACATTTGATGGCAAGTCTTTCTACTTTGTTGCTCAAGTTGTGCTAAACGTTTTTGTACTCTAGCGTAGTTATCAAAAACAGCAACCTTACCAAAACTCAACCATATTATCTAAATACTCCCTTATTTTCCCTTTAAAACTCTGCAGTTGCTTCTCTTCTTGTTCCCTTTACAATCCTTAACCTTTGTCAACCACTCTATTCCTATGTTGTTTTCTGTCTTATTTCTAACCATGTCCTTAAACTCTATTTTCATTTTATCCCATTTTTTAGCTATCCCTTCTGAAGAAATATCTATCTTCCCTAATAATGCTTGAATAATTTCCACTGCCCATTCATCTTTTTAACAGGAAACTAGGAAGGTAGCATTGTCTTATTTTTACTTTATTATTCTGCACCTCTATCTCAGTTTTTATTGGTGCATGATCTGAAATAGCTGTTGGATGTGTGTCAGAGCTTTCAATTGAACGAACATGCTCCAGTGTTAATATAATTTCTATCCAGACTTGCAAAGTTATTATACCTGGGGGAGTAATAAGAAAATCTTAGTTCCTACTAGAAAATTCACATCTTCTGTACCAACTGCTCCCATATATTTCTTTAGAAATATACCCAATTGTTTTATTTTCTGTTATTGGTCTCCCTGATAGAGCCCCACTACTGCAAATTAAATTCCAATGCCCATCAATAAATAGTATTCCAGGCTGAAAGTTGATAACTTCCCTCAAAATTCTCTTAAACTCTATACTAGTAGTTTTAGGTGTCATTTAAATTCATGCAGCATAATCTTCCTTCCTTGTCAGTAATCCTTACTACCACAAATCTACCATTATCATCTTTTTCTGCCCTCTAATACCATTGGAGCCTATCTAACAACCTGTATTATTACTCACCTTTTCCTTTGTTCCTGATAGCTTGCTGAATGTGCTTTCTGAAATCCCTTTTCAAATACACATGCTCGTTTATATACAAATGAGTCTTCTGCAGCATTGCTATTTGCAACCTACAGTTCTTAATATAACTCAGTAGTCCTTGCTTTTTGTCTATACGTGTAAGGCTATTTACATTCAGTGGTAGTACAGACAGAATAGTTATTATAATGGAAAAAATATTACTTCCTCCAGTTATACATGACAGGTCTTTTGATTGTGTATTTCCAATGTTTATTTACATGTACATACTAATGTTTGAAAAGCTGATTTTTTTTGTAGTTGCTCTTCTCATCTCTATTTGAATTTATGTTGCATTCCAAGACTTTTGCTTCAGTGAAAACAGTCAAACAAATTACCCTCCCCCTTCTGACTTAAGATCACATTAAACTATCTCCAAGAAATGAAAATTTATCCCTCCATGTAAGGGAAGTTGCTCCAAATTGATGGGTATACCCACAGGCATTACCTATTCTAAAGTTAGTGTTAATTATGCTAAAGAGCCTGTGTTTCTGGTGCTGTCCTGTCTGTTGTTATCTTTGTTTTCTTACCAGATGTAAAAATACCTTGCATGGTAAATATTAATTCTTAGCCTTAAGAAAAAAAATGTGCACTGTTATATTTAATTCATTAAAATATTAAGGCTGCTGCGGAGGCAACCATTTTTATAACTTATTCACTTCCCACAGCTTCAAATTTCATGTATTTTTCACTTGATTGCTTGCCAATGTACCTTTAAAGATTAATTACACTGTGCCTTTTATATTCAAGTAACATACAGTATTTGTACGACTCATGATTAATTGCTTGCACCTGTAGACATTTTTTTCTCCAACTGAGAACACTTGCTAATGGAAAAATACCTGTTTTGCAAATGCAAGAAAGGACTACCATCTTCCATGCCCTTCATCTTTTTCAAGCATATTTTCTTAAAATAAAATCCTTGTCTAAAGCTTTAAACAGGCACATTAATCTAGGCATCCACACCTGTCAAAACATGGGAACTTAATCTTAATTCTCCTAATAATGTGATCAACACTGGCCCAACGCTTCCTGGAATTCATCAGTTCCAATGCCCTGGACCAGCTCATTCTGACCCCCCACTAGAGGAAGTAACATCCTTGACCTGATTATTACTAACATGGGTGACCGTTGCTCTACACCAGTAGTCAATCCCTCCCTGGTCAGATCCAACCATAAACTAATCACTTTGGAAATCCACATCTCACCCACACACCCCGCAAAGGTAACCATCTTGAAAAATTTCTCCAAAGCTGACTTTGGGCTCCTAAAAATAGAGTTGGCTAACTTCACAGCACCCATGCCAATGGAAAATAGCTGCATGACTGTCGAATCATACACCAATGTACTGTACGAACATGTACATAAATGCATGGGACTAACCATACCCAACAGAACCAAGATGCTCTCTTCCAAAAAAAGGAAGCCAATCTGGTGGTCCCCTGCCATTAATAAACTCTACAACAGAAGGAAGTAACTGTTGCAGAAAAAGGTGAAGTCTCAAGACTGGAAAAACTCCCTTATTAGCCAAAACAAAAAGTTGAGCTCCCTCATCAAATCCTCCAGAGTCAGCCATGAAGGCAGAATTGCGGCAGACACTAAAAACAATCACAAATCATTCTATAGTTATATCAAGAACCTCCACAGCAATACCCAGATTTGCTCTGAGTTACTGCACAATGGTACCTCCTATACTGAGCCAACAGATACTGCCAACATACTGGCCGACAGATTCAGTGCCAACTTCACCCCCCCCCCCCAAAGTATCACTTTCAATACCGGAAGAATGCCAGACACCCAGCATTACTGCAGCACAGGTTAAAGCTGCATTGTTCAAGGCTAAGAATACAGCTTCCATGGGACCCGATAATATCCCTGGCTGTGTTCTACATGAGCTACAAAGTGAACTGGAACCACATCTGTGTGCCCTGTTCAGTCACACCCTCACCTCAGGCTTTGTCCCCACTGAATGGCACACTGCTACAGTCATCCCTCTCCATAAAGGGTGAACAACTACAGACCCTGGGAATTATCACCCATTAGCCTGACAAGTCTGATATGTAAAGCTATGGAGTGCAATCATCATGGACCTGACTAACAAAATATGGGAAATCTCCAAACTCTAGACCCCATGCAGTTTGGCTTTGTGAAAGGGAGATCACACCTGCTCAACCTGGTTGACTTCTTTGAGTCTGTCACCAGGGCTGTGGATGAAAGTAAGGCAGTGCATACATCCTACCTTGATCAGGCCAAGGCCTTTGATACCAGTCCTTACTCAGGAATTATTGATAAATTCACCAAACTATGCATCAACCCCTACATCACTAGGTGGGTTGCAAATTGGCTCACAGATAGAACACAGTGTGAAAGTAGCGGACTCCAAGTCAGACTGCCAACCAGTCATGAGTGGAGTCCCACAGGGATTGGTCCTGGGAATTGTCCTGTTCGACATCTACTTCTCAGAAGTCCAGACCAACACAAAGGGACTCTGGCTGACCAAGTTCATAGATTACTGCAAGCTGTGAGCTATTATTAACTCCCCAAGTGATGCAGACATACTACAGAAAGGCCTCACTGAGATCAGTGACTGGTGTCAAAACCATGGCCTTAAGCTTAACGCCAAAAAATGCATCATCATCCCCTTTGGTAAAAACTCAATTCCCACTAATTACCACATTGATGGGAGCCCACTGAAGGCATTATAAGAGCTCTGGGGATGCAGGTTGACAGCAACCTCTCCTTTGACCACCACATTGCCACTGTGGTCAGAAAGTCCTTCTATGTGGCACATCTCATTACCAAGGGGTTTGCATCCAGGAAGAAAGTTGTCATCATCTCTCTCTACACTTCCCTCATTAGACCAATCAAGTATAATGCCCCATTTGGCATTTACTGCACTAGACACCTATAGCAGCTGGAGAGGCCACAGAAGTACCTCATGAAGAGGATCCTAGACATTAAACACATGTCCTACACAGACAGACTCAAAAGACTCCAGCTATTCTCTGTCTTATATCATCTACTTAGAGGCGATCTCTACTCGACTTACAAAACCATGTCTGACCCAGCTCTGTTAGAAATGCTACATCTAAAAAAATCCTAATCCCTCCACACTACATGCTGCAGAGACCTCACGTCATTACCACAATCAACAGAACATGCTGGTGGGACAGGTTCCTCACCCAGAGACTGCTCATGCTCTGGAATAGATTTCCCATACATATCAAGCAGAGCCACCTCGCTGTCCCTCTTCAAGAGAAATCTTGATGAGTGGATGGGTAATAGAAAGTTCACCCCAGGGATTAGTCCAGTGGGGTCTACTTGATAGAGGCACTGGGAACTAACTTTGGGTGGCACGATGCCAGGGCACTTCTATGGGCTAGGCTTGTAAACACTCCAGGGTAATTAACTTAGTACACACTTATGAACCTATGAATACATATTTATATTCCCTACCTCAGCAGCCCAAGATCACAACATTATATGAACTTTAAATTGCTTCTTTCTGTTTTATCTTAGCTTTGTTAAAGTGTAAAGTCTGGATACTTTAGTAGTAAGAAAAATAATTTCTTGCTTTAATGTCTTTAAAAAATACAGCAGGCACTGATAAATCTCTCCCACCTTACATTTTAAATACACCTGACTGCAGTCTTTGTAAAACTGCTTTACAACATAACAGGCAGTTTACATACTGATTATTTATATAAATAATATCAAAAACTATTTACAATTACTTATTCATTCCCCTTTGTGTCCTTGTAAAAAGGGTAGTTTATGCTTTACAGTTCACTAGTTCAACACAGTCAACACAATTATAGTCTGTCTTAGTTACTTCTTGCAAAGACACGTTTTACACATCTAATACAATATCTAATGGGATTATTTTAATCTTCCATTTCTGAAATAATGTCACAATCTTGTCAGTCTTCTTTCTAATCATCTTTCCCAGTCCCTGGTTCAACTCGAAGGTACGGTTAGTTCTAGTCAGCTTCTGTGCTTTTTTTTTCTTCTGTTGCTCAAGCATTTTTCTATAGAACAATGGAAAAAGATTTCACTGAAAAAATCTCACTGTATGCTTTATTGTCAGAAAAATGAGAAACACAGTCCCCTTCTGCTTGCTGGCTCATTGTACATTGACTTAACTTTATTTCCTCCTTAACCTGATCAATATCCAAAAATGTATTTGATTTTCCAGGAAAATATATTCTGAAAACAGCCAAATACAGCAACTAGAAACTCACACCTGCCTCCCATCATTCACCAGTTGCTCAGATAAACTAGCTTCTGTTCTGCTTAGTATGCGGTGAATAATCATTTTCCACAAATACTCTTCTGTCCACATTTTTTAATACTTTCCCTTCCTGGCACAATTTTGTCAGGCACAGCTCTTTCTTCTGGTGTGATTGCACCTTTATTGATATTGGTGTTTGGTTTCTCATGCTAGATGTGGAGCATAAACATGGTGTACCCTTTTAATTAGTAAAGCCAACTGTAGAACACTGGTCAAGTTGCTTATTTGTACTTTCACAAAAATTAATGTATTCTGGTCCTTCCATTTTCACAGGTACAGCAGAAAATCTCAGATTTTAACTCTACTAGTTTTTCAACTGCTCTTCTTCAGGAACCTCTTACTCAGCCAGGCTTTTCTTCATTTCAGCCTCTGATTTTTCTGTTTGAAGTTTTATAAGTTCATCTGAGTAGCCAGTTAAAACTTTTCATTTTAAATGGTCCTCTGTGTTTCACTTATTTTAAATATGTCTGAGCGCGTTTAATTTATTTTTCCTCTACATTACTAGATGCCATCTCTTGTGCCAAAGCTGAAACTTGAACCGATTTTTAGATGAACTGGTGAATGATTCTTCCAAACCAGCGTGGGATTTTTTACTTTCTCTACATTTCTTCTTTGCTGGCATACAGATAGTGTAATTTACTAGGCAATAACTGAAATTTACCCAGATTGATATCTTTTACTGACGTTTGTTTCTCAGTTTCAGTTTTCACAGTAGGAGAGCACTAATCAACCTGGTGGTCTAGAATGCAGCCATTTAGAAAATTGATCAGGTACCCAGTCCATTGGCAGTGTTCTTTGCATTTTAATCCCTCAGTAGAAAATCTTGCCTCGTCATTGTTGATGTTGGTATTAGGAAAAGGTCACTGAGACAACAGTGACCTCATAGGCTTTTTTTATCATGTGGGAGAGCAATGTCTTTGGTACTGAATGTGTTTAGATTGTCCGTTATGGGTTAGGAGACAGTGAAAATGCAACCCCATCTTGTTTTTGAGTCCTTGAGGTCTACATCCCCATCCTTTCCATGTGAGAACACGTCTCAGTTAAATGTCTTGGTCCTTTCATCCTTCTCCCAGAGGGACAGGTGGGTGTATAGCCACTGATAATCCCAAGTATGTAGAGCTATATTCTCCTCCCAGTGCCCGTAGCAGGTATTTTTACTTTTTCATGGTGTTTCGCACCCCAGACACTAAAGTAGGGGAGGCTTTCCCAGTACACTCCTAATGACTCCAATTTCAGGGAAGTACTAGAACTCATGCATCAGAAGAGATCATGATGAGTTGACAGCCTCCTGTGTGGAGGAGATCTTGCAGGATGCTTTCCATTCTGTCCTATCTACTTTTTTGGTGGTTATCCTTGCTGACAGACTGACTGCACTGATAGTAGATATGGCATGTGAGAACCAGATGTGGTGAAGCCCACCTCCAGGGGATGGAATAAGATCCTTTAGCCCTCAAGGACATATGGATTTGGTGCAATTATTTTTTGACTAACTGCATTGTGATGGCAGCAGCTGTCAACACAGAGGAATCGGATGAGAGCACTGCCATGCATCCATCCATCCAACAGGGATTTATGGACTCTGGACCAATTTGGAAATCATTTTTACAGAGTTACCAAGTAATAAAACACACCAGCCACTGATGTGAACATTAGACAAACCAAATAATATGATTGTATTCATTCTTTTAATAAATAGAATGTCTTCAGAACACTAAAAGCAGTAAACCACCATCTTAAATCATTTTTATATCAAATCACATGACAAACAGAGGATGTTCTTCATGTTTCACTATTGCAGTCATTACATTTGGGTAATCTGCTGGCAGGTTGCCCTCAGTTGGCCTGAATAACAAAGTCTTGGGTCCTGCGTTGGTTGCTGTCTCCTCTTCCATGACGTCAGGTCGTCAAGGGTATAAAACATGCAGCCGACGCCATTTTATTCAGTCTTTCTTGCCGCATGGTGCCCGAAGCAGAAGCAGTTCGCAAGTGCCGGTCGGCCGACTCCTGAAATTTTCGCATTCGAGTTTCAGAACCGAAGTCTTCAACTAAAGCTAAGTACCACGTTGGGGAAACCTTTTCTTGCTCCTTACCAATGTCAGTAAAAGTTAATAATTTCATTACTTGTGGGAAGCAAATACCTTATAAAGATTTTCATTTGTACTGTATTCCTTGCCTAGGCCCAGATCATAACGTGCCTTGCTGTCGGTTTTGTGCTAGATTTAACCAACGCACTAGTAAACGTCTGTATGTTTTTGCTTCAAAATATTTTGGATCCAGATTTAATTACACTGACATGTCGTCGGTTTGCAATCCGACTGCCGGAGTTCACAAAAAAATGCAAAGAAAAAGACAGAGACCAGACCGTTGAGGTCCAAAACCGACAACGAAGTTTCTCCTAAGCCAGTCGCCGGTACTCAGTGAGGCTCTTTCGCAGCCCCTGGTACCTGCTACTTTTGAGTCGCAGGCCTCTACTGAGGCCCATGCAAAGTCCGGTATGCCGCAAGATTCTCAGAGTATTGAACCCACGGATGTCTCTCCCTTGGATGGGTCCGGAGCCGCTGAGCAGGTACTGGCTTCTGAGGGTGTTTTCAGGCCTCAACATTTTTATATAAAACCGACACCAGCTTCAAAAACATATTCTATGTCTAAAAACCCGACGCATGAGCCACGTGCTCATGCCCAAAAAACAGATGATCAAAATGGTTTCCATTTCTTCTGATTCTTCTGATCAGGAATTTTCTACACCACCCTATTAGGATTCAGATGCAGAAGAATCCATCCCATCTGCATCCCCTCCTGAGGATTATTCTTTTAGAGAAACCTTGCATACTTTAAGGGAACATTTTCATTGGAAGAGTCAAGATTTCTCTGAATCAAAAAAAGAGGCGTAGGGACTTCCTCCTTCTTCATCAGCATAGGCCTTTGGCTATACCTCCTGTATTAGACATTTTTGATGTGTTTTCGGAATCAAGCATGGCTCCTGATTCCCTACCACCGGCTCCTAGTAAGCCAGACAGATATTATAGGATTCCTGACTCCCACAAATTTCTATTAAAAAATCCTGCTGCTGATCCTGAAACTATCTCACAGTGTCTCAGAAGTGTAAAGGCCTCTAATTTTCAAACTTATTAAATACAGTATGATTTGTATTTTAGAACACTAGAAATGGAAATATGCTCATTGATGCCAGGTACATTACTGGCATTAAGTCTGAGTTGCCATAAACATTCCTTCGTTTCCAGTAAGTTGTTCACATCTAGTGTTCTAAAATACAAATCATACTGTATTTAATAAGTTTGAAAATTACTACATGAAGAAACTTATGTAGATTAAATTAATTCAAACCAAAACAAAGAGTATACACACAACAAAAAGTACATAAATTAAATTAAATATATACAGTATTTTACTTTATTCATTATTTATTTACATATTTAGGACTCAAAATTTAAAATTAAAACCATGATTGAATATACATACATATTATTTTTAGTATAAGAAGTCTTTTTATATTTATAAGTATTTATTTTATATGGACACATTTATTATACATTAATTATACAATTTTGTTATGGATTTTAACATAGGCTGTATTTAGGAATTAGGACTAGTGTATTTGAATTTGAATTTTAACTTTATTATTTTTTTTGAAATAATGATTTTATTCATCAATTTTGAGGCGTTATGCTGTTACTTTAACAAATGTAATCAAGAAAGGTATTAATTGATGATAAAAATTACAATTTAATTGAAGTAGATACGTGATTGGGTAGAGAGAGGTTTGAATTGTATAAACTACAAAAAGTTTCTAACGTTTTTTACTCTGATGATACCCACAGACTGGCTGGGTGAAAACGCTTAGTGTCATAACAGAATTTGGAATAAACGGTGCTACCAGTTTTACGGATTACATTTTTTCTTTTACATTCTAGAAGCTGCTACTTGGAGGTCTGTTCACACCTTCACAAAGCATTATGATTTGCCTCTCTTCTCTAAATCCAGGGCAAGGTTTGCCACTGCAGTTGTGCAGGGCCTTATAGCCGCTCCTAATGCTATTTAGGTCCGTCCTCCCATCCATAGCTTTGGGATTCTACCCAAATATAATGACTGCAACAGTGAAACATGAAGAACATAGTACAGTTGTGTACACTTACCATAAATGTAGATGTTTGAGTGTATTCACTGTTGCAGTCTGGGTTATCCATCCGCCATCCCCCTTTTCTATAACTTCTCTTTCCGTCACTATATTCTAAAGCCTTTATGGTGTATTTGCTTTTAGATGAAGGTAAAGTTTATGTTGCTAAAAGTGTATATATATTGATGTTTTATATATATATATATGTATATATATATATATATATATATATATATATATATATATATATATGTATATATATATATATATATATATATATATATATATATATATATATATATAATTTTTCTCCCCATTTGGGGGGCACCTGACATCTGGGGCAAGAAAAACTGAATAAAATGGTGTCGGCTGCATGTTTTATACCCCTAACATCATGGAAGAGGAGACAGCAACCGACGCAGGACCCAAGACTTTGTTATTCAGGCCGAATGAGGGCAACCTGCCAGCAGGTTACCCAAATGTAATGACTGCAACCGTGAATACACTCAAACAGCTACATTTATGGTAAGTGTACACAACTGTACTATGCATTGTCTGCAGATTTTACAGCACAAATGCATAGAAAAAGACTTAACATTGTATTGAACATGTACAAAATAAAAACAAAAACCGGAATGTCTTTTACCGAAACTGCAAAACAAAGTCTTCTCTTCAATTTTTATCTTAGACTTGCTAGTTCTCTCCTCTCCTCTCCTCTCCTCCACTTTTAGCTTATCAGCCTAGCACTTTACCAGACTTCTTGTAGCAATTATTGTAGCACACAAAAGTGCTACCAGCACTAAATGTTCTACAAGGAAACAGCTCCACTACTTATTAATACCCACCCATCCAGGCATGTCTAAAGGTCAGTTCCCTGTGCTTTCTCCTATTAACCTGGTGAACTTGGGCATCCTGAGGCAATATAGCAACTGCCTCATGTACACCAACAACCCTCTCCTCTTACCTCCCAACACTCAGACTTGCGAGAGATGCACTTATATATCCAAATTGGAAGCCACGCACTCTCCAGCCAAGACCGGAATAGCTGGTCAGGAGGAGAAGATCAACACTTGCACCACACCACATGGAACACATAGCCCTCCAGAACACACACCAGCACTGCCTTCACATAAAAACACAAACCACACACCCACCTTTGCGGAGGCTCTCAATAAAATCTACCCAAACAGCAGAGACCTCCAAGGCAGAAATGCACTCGACCACCACAACACAACCCTAATCACAAGACAAACAACTCTCCTAAACAGTGTGCCACTCAACTAAAGCCCCTAAGGCAGAACAGCATGCCAAACACACTAGTCATAGGTGACTTGATAGGCATACTAATGTCCCACTCACAGGGTTGAATAAGGAGAAAGTAATGGTCAGCTGCTTGTCAGGTGCCAGGATCCACCACATAACGCATGCACTCAGGTCCCTCAACAACAGATGCAAATATGACTCTGTCATTTTACATGTGGGTGCGAATGACCTGAGCATACCTCCCTGGACTACATGAAAAGAGACAAGGAGGAGCTCTCGGATTATGTAGCCCATGCTGGTATGACAACATCCCATCTCCCAAAATGATACAGTACAAGAAGAAAATGATCGATTTCAACAATTGGCTAAGTTTCTGGTGTCATTCTAAGGGGATCCACTATCTGTCTGCCTGGGATGACATGATTAACAGACCTCAATGCTTTGCTAGAGATGGCCTGCATATGTCAACCCTGGGCTTCCGGATACTGGCCAAGGATCTTGCCACCCCTATAGTGCCTTTTTTAGGCAGTGTTCCAAAGACCAAATTACCAACATAACAGTTTTAAATAAAGGCAGTCTGAGGGCCATGCTGCTCAACGCTAGAAGCCTAAATCTGAAAATGCACTCACTCAAAGCACTCCTTAAAATGGAGAACATCGACATTTGTGCTGTAACAGAGACCTGGTTCAAGGCAGCAGAAAGCACCCCTACACTACCACGCTGTAACTCATTCCACACCTTTCGGACCCAGAATTTGGACCGAAACTCCAAAGGCGGTGGTGTTTCCATATTCATAAAGGATGCGCACACCTCCAGACTGGTAGCCCAACATAATGCATCAGAGATACTTCAGGTGCAGCTAACATTGGATAAGGCAGCAATTCAGGTCTTAGCCTGCTATAGGTCTCAAGCTATGACCCATGACTTGCACTCCATGTTCCTAAGCACATTGGAGAATATTAGGGTCCAACCTAACAATCTCATACTGGGCGACTTCAACTACCCCTCCATTAACTGGGAAAACTGCTCATGTACCAATACACTTGCCCAACGTTTCCTGGAATTCATTAATTCAAATGCCCTGGACCAGCTCATTCTTACACCCACTAGAGGTAGCAACATCCTTGACCTGGTCATTACTAACATGGGCGACCATTGCTGTACACCAATAGTTAACTCCTCCCTGGTTAGATCTGACTGCAAACTAATCACCCTGGAAATCCACATCCCTCCCACTCCACCCCTCCCAAAGGTAACCACCATGAAAAACTTCTCCAAAGCTAACATTGCGCTCCTAA
This sequence comes from Protopterus annectens, assembly GCF_019279795.1. Lineage (NCBI taxonomy): Eukaryota > Metazoa > Chordata > Ceratodontiformes > Protopteridae > Protopterus > Protopterus annectens. The sequence continues at coordinate 995,137,147 of NC_056731.1, read as the reverse complement.
AAACAGAGGTGGCTAACTTCATGGCATCCATGCAAATGGAGAAGCGTTGCATGACCACCACATCATACACCAATGCACTGTACAAACCCATACACAAATGCATGGATCTCACCATACCCAATAGAATCAAGACACTCTCCTCCAAAAAAAAGGAAGCTAATCTGGTGGTCCTCTGCCATAAGCAAACTCTACAACAGAAGGAGGAAACTGATGCGGAATAAGGTGAAGTCCCAAGACTGGAAAAACTCCCTTATCAGCCTCAACAAAAAGTTGAGATCCCTCATCAAATCCTCTAAAGCTAGCTATGAAAACAGAATTGCAGCAGATAGTAAAGACAACCACAATGCTGTCTATAGTTATGTAGAGAATCTCCATGGCAATACCCAGATTTGCTCTGAGCATCTTCACAATGGTACCTCCTATACCAAGCCAACAGATATTGCCAATATACTGGCCAACAGATTCAGTGCCAACTTTACCCCTCTCTCCCCTCCAAAGGACCAATCACAATACCAGTAGATTGTCAGGCACCCAGTATTACTGCTGCACAGGTTAAAACAGCACTGTTCAAGGCCAATAATACAGCTTCCATGGGACCTGGCAATATCCCTGACTGTGTTCTACATGAACTACAGAGTGAACTGGCACCTCACCTGTGTGCCCTGTTCAATCACAACCTCACCTCATGCTTTGTCCCTACTGAATGGTGCACTGCTACAGTCATCCCTCTCCACAAAGCAGGAGTGATTACAGACTCTGGGAACTATCGTCCCATTAGCCTGACGAGTCTGATATGCAAAGCTATGGAACACATCATCATGAACCTAATAAACAAGGATATAGGGACTCTCCAAACTCTGGATCCCACGCAGTTTGGTTTTGTGAAGGGGAGATCATGCCTGCTCTACTTGGTTGACTCCTTTGAGTCAGTCACCAGAGCTGTGGATGAAGGCAAGGTGGTTCATGCAGCCTACCTTGATCTGGCCATGGTGTTTGATGCAATTCCCCATTCAGGAATCATAGAAAAACTCACTAAGCTAGGCATCAACCTCTATATCACTAGGTGGGTTGCAAACTTGCTCACAGATAGAACCCACAGTGTGAAAGTAGTGGACTCCAAGTCGGACTGCCGATCAGTCACGAGTGGAGTCCCTCAGGGTTCGGTCCTGGGTCCACTCCTGTTTGGTATCTACTTCTCTGAAGTCCAGACCAACACAAAGGGTCTCTGGCTGACAAAGTTCGCAGATGATTGCAAGTTGGGAGCTATTAACTCCCCAAGTGATGTTGACATCCTATAGAAAGGCCTCCCTCAGACCAATGACTGGTGTCAGAACCATGGCCTTAAGCTCAATGCCAGAAAATGTGTCATCATCCCCTTTGGGAAAAACCCGGTTCCCATGAATTACCACATTGATGGTAGTCCACTGAACACAGAAGGTGTTATGAGAGATCTGGGAATATAGGTTGACAGCAGCCTCTCTTTTGACCACCACATTACCACTGTGGACAGAAAGTCCTTCTATGTGGCACATCTCATTACTAAGGATTTTGCATCCAGGAAGAAAGAGGTCATTGTCTCCCTTTAATCTTCCCTCATTAGGCCAGTCATCGAGTACAATGCCCCATTTGGCATGTACCTCACTAGACACCTGCAACAACTGGAGAGGCCGCAAAAGTACCTCACAAAGAGGATCCTAGGCCTTAAACACTTGTCCTATATGGACAGACTCAAAAAACTCCAACTATTCTCTGTCTCATATCGCCTACTTAGAGGCGAACTCTGCTTGACATACAAAGCCATGTCTGATCCAGTTCTGTTAGAAATGCTACATCTAAAGAAATCCCAATCCCTCCGCACCACATGCTCCAGTGACCTCAACCTCATTACCACAATCAACGGAATGTGCTGGAGCGACAGGTTCATAACCCAGAGACTACCCTTGCTATGGAGTAGACTTCCCATACATGTCAGATTACCTCACTGGCCTTCTTCAAGAGAAAACGACGAGTGGATGGGAAATAGAAAATTCATCCCGGAGATCACTCCAGTGCCTCTACTCGACAGAGGCACTAGGAAATAATAGGTGGCACAATGTCGGGGTAATCCTATGGGCTAGGTTTGTAAAGGCTGCAGGGCCATTAGCCTAGTACAGACCTATGAACCTACCAGTATGTAATTCTAAGGATTCTTTGACCTTCAGTTTACAAAGTGACATTTTTAAGTAAGCACTTTCATTTAGTATTGGCAACTAATCTGTTTTTAGCATAATCTGCCGTTTCATTTCTTTATTTTTCCAATCCAGTGTAAACATTACCTTCTTTTAAATCAGTTGTTACTTTTCCATTACAAAAAACAAACATTTGTGATAATCTTTGCAAATAAAAGTATGCTTTGATAAACTAATGTGTTAACTCCTGGTGTACTGAAAAGGGCTAAAATGGAATGCTAAGAAATGTAACACCATCTGCTTTAGAAAACAACAAATTCCTACCACCTGTGTATCAGTAATACCCCACCCTCCAGTAAGTCTGTTGTTGTTCCATGTACTGTTCCCTGGTTAGACCCATTATAAGATATAATACACCCATTGGCATGTACCTCATTAAACATACCAGAAATTTCAAAAAAAAAACTGCAGAGGTTTGTAACGAAAAGGATCATAGGTCTCAAAAATCTTAGTCATCAGGAAAGGCAGAAATTACTACCCCTGTGCTCCTTGTCATGTAGGCTGTTGTGAGGAGACTTGTGCTTTGTTTTCCGAGGTCTCTCAGACCTTATTATCCACAACTTCCTCTTTCTGAATATATCAAGTAAAGTACAACACTGGTATGTCCTTAAGGGATCATTTGCATATTTCTCTTGGATCTCCACTAAAAGAAGTTTAACATATTCCACAGCAAAGATTCTAGCTTTGCTGTTTTTTCTTTTAGATTTTTACTAAATGGGTTGTTTGTGTGACCATTTTACCCTTTGGTTTGAACACTAAAACAAGAGATCTTAATTTACATCAGGTAATAAACAAAGTTAAATTAAGAGGTAGGTTTATTACCCAGCTCCTCCCCTTGCTCTGTGATGTTAGACTTCAGACATTGCATAGACGAAAGGGTGAGTGCTCTAAATTACACCCCAGATTTCAAAGGCTTTGCCATCTTTGAAAGGGTTGGTAGAACCTGAGGTTTGTTCTTGGTAAGGCATGCATAGCCTCTGGTTGAATGGCCTCATGTTCCCTACGATTCATATGAAGTTAAAAGGAACACTGGCTGTATGCAACCCAGTTAAACATATGCATTAAACAGTGAAAGATTCCTATTTTAATATTTAATCTAACACGCATGAAAAGAAGAGAAGGCACTGGTTGGAGGGGAAGGCAGACAGAAAGGCTATCCTTATAATTAATACATACACAAAAAAGCCATTTAACAAGACTCTGACTATAAGCACTTTTTCAAAAAATTATCCCCCATTAAAACATACAGTTTAGGTTATGCCTAAACAACTTTTTGGTCATGCAGAAAATAGCTCATTAACAAGTCAAGCATGTTTCAAGCTCTGTGCTAACTGCCCTACTGCCCTACCAACACTGCACTGTGTCATCTCTCCATATAAGATTGTTCTGGTTATATCATTAGCACACATACGAACATCACTGTAGTTTGTACTGTACACAGGCTACATTCTTTAATAGATGACTGGATCTGTGTTTGACATTCCACTGGGTAAATCAAATGAGACAGCTGGCTCTTTGTTGGACATATAACTGAGATACACAGTGTCTCACCTCATATGCTTACTGCTTATACATGTAATTGCATATATATGTAGTGATCATGAACATGTGATTAATGTACTGTAATGCAGTGTGTGGGTGTTGACACACACACTGGCGGAAGACAATTTTTGCATACTTATTCATAGTACTGTATTATTATACATACACAAATCATAGCATTAAGCACATTATCAAAGGGAAAGTGAGAAATCTATACATTGTAATGAACGGTATAACAAAATTCCAGTACAAAGTAATTTATTCTTGGTTCTGTAAAGTGTAAAATTTGTGTCCTCTTTGTTAAAATTATTGCTGCCACATATATTTTGCTCATGTACTGCAGTTGTTGGTGTACTGAACAGGTTCAAAATGATGTTAGTGAGGGGAATTTGAATATATGATGAAGGGTACATCACACCTAAAAATACAGACATAGATCCAATAGATGTACAGTGGTAACGCAAGCTTGCCAACATGTACATTGCTCTAAAATAGGTACAGCTGTCATGTCTGATGGCAGTGTCATAATGTATTGCACCATTGAATGCAATTTTATTTTATGCTATATTATGCAGTCTGGAACACGCGCCAGACCACCCTTCAGCAGGCAATGGCATACATGCAGAGAACACCTGCTGCCTGTGGAATTGGATTCTGAGAATGAGGGAAAACAGTACCACAATGATAATGATGACAGACTAGGACCATCAGGTGTGGTTGCTCCAGCTGATTGATGACCGTGAACTCTACCACCTGCAGCAGATGACTCTAGGGATCTGGGATGTTGTCACTGATGTCTTCAAGACCTGGTGGGAAACTTTTTTTAAGACATAGTGTGGGAATTGCACAACTCTTTCTAGGAGATTGTTAGAGAAATCATGTGTGAGGTTCAGCCCAAGCAAGGGGATTCCTTCAGAGAATAATTTTAGTCTTTGTATTCCTCTCTTGTAATGTTACCAGCATGGGTTTGCTATGCTTTGTGTGGTTTATTATACTGGCACCTGTTTATTTGTACACATTTCATGTGGCAGTCATGCTTTCCTTTTTGTACATGTCTTCTGTGCAGTACATTTCAAAGAGTAGCTCTCATGTACCCATGGCAGTTGTCTGCTGAAAAATACGTTCTCCTTTGTGGTCATAACATATGGCCTTTCTTTTCACAGAATCTGTACACTGCATTCATCACCACTGGGACTGTTAGACATTCTTGTTTCTTTTGACTGACATCTGCTGGAGTTAATTAATAATGTCTTTGCATGCCTCCAGCTGTTTGCATGTCTGTGCCTATATGGTCATGCTTGACTTCATTTATGTACACCCTCCCTCAGTCCCTGCTTGCATCCACAATGCTGTCAATATTGACAGAGTGTTTACAAATGACAAAATGCACTGCTGATGGAGGGTGGCATGCATGTTCCCTTCCTCCCGGTATTCTGTATGATTCATGCACACATTCCCCTTAATGTAGCGCTATACACCTGAGTTGGGATATGATTGTCTTGTCTTTTTGTATTCTCTTACTGAGATTGAGTCTCTTTATGGACGGTTATGATCATCTCGGGGTTGGACCAATGTTTTATGTTATGTACCTCCAAGGAATGTGTCGCTTGTATATGTGACTATTCTGCAGTATGACTGTGTCCCATATGTTTACTATCACATATATGTGTGATGTACATACCACTAGCCTTTCCACATGTACAGGCATTCAGTCTTATTGACATGTGCCATTTTACAGATGCATTTCATATACACAAGATTGTATGTTTGTGTCTTCACTGAGCACTTTTTTGTTGTAGTAGTGTTACCATGTGTTCACTGTCATGCACATCCTTTGTGTCTGAGATTATTGTGACACACTTCCAGAGACTTACACACACTACACATGGGTTACACTACAACTATATTTTGAGTGCGTGGTGCACCTGCTCACATTTAACAGCACACCACAATATGGATTCCCTGCATGATGCATTCTTATGGTACCAGAGTTGTACCCTACCATCACATGGCTATCGTCTGCTAGGTGTGCTATACATGTGTGTTACTCCACAGAGTGGTGGGTGATTTGCATTCCAGTATTTCCTATTTTCCATTAAGTGCGTGCACTTCTATCTGTGTTGTGGGTGTACTACATGTTTTAAAAAGTTAGCATTACACTACATATGCATTATGTTTTACCACTCGTTGTTTTTGCACTTTTGTTGCAGACATGGTTTGTGTTCAGTGTGACAATGTTGCATGTCTGCTTTGCACACTCACAATCTTTACATGCTGTCACATGTGCTTGATGTACAAATATATAATTTTCTGCACCATGCAGGATGCACTGTTAAACCGATTGTCTGTAGCACTTTGACATTGTACTGTTTTCTGGACAATGCATGCATGATGCTTTGCTGCAGACATCACTGTAATGCTTATTTACCGTATGCATGTTTCACAATCATAGTGCATTATATGAGGGGTCTTTCTGTAACCTATGTCATTCCTACAGACATATTTTGCCCGTATGATGCACGTATGTATGGCATTTGACTATGGTGTTTTAATGTTCAACTCTACATTTGTGTGACCATTGCATTAGTTGGCCTGTGACAGTACTGTGCAATAGGGGCAGTCTGCTTGTTCAGGTGTAGAAGATGGCTATGTGCACCACACAGGCATAATGCAGACAAATATAAATCTTCCCATGTGTGTTTTCTGACATGGGGTCACATGAACTCATAGGCCTTAATGCAGGTGGTCAGCTACTTACTGTATTTTGTACATATTCCTACTTTATTTAGCTTTTTCTGCAAGTTCTTAATGTGTTCAGTTGCATTTAATCTGCTGCATTTATTATTCCTTGTCAGTAGGCTGATTACATTGTAACTGTTATTCTGAGCCTCTTAGTTCTGATTTAAGCACTTGAGCTCCAAACTAGTTACATTAGGAAGGTTTGTGGTCTGCACTCTTATTGGAGAGGTGATTTACACCCTTCTGAGCTGGGATTTGCTAGTTGAAGGCTTTTTGAGTCTATTATTTTAAATGTGTCTTGTAAGTCCTTTGGTACCAAACCAGTTATTTTACATTAAGAGGGTTTGTAGTCTACACTCTTGTGAGAGGAGAAGGTAGCCTCCACACTTCTGAGCTGGGAGTAATTGATAAAGGCTTATGGTGTGTGTTATGCTATGTGTCTTTGTTCTGGTTTAATCACTTGGGTTCTAAACTAGCTATGTTAAATTAGGAAGGTTTGTGGTCTACACTGTTGTGGCAGGAGAGGATAGCCTAAGAACTTCGGAGTTTGGCATTGCTGGTATAAGTCTTATTGTGTCTTTATTAGATTGGCTAGTGGGCTAGCTTGTTTAAAATTTGAGTCTGTGTGCCTGAGATGTTTGGCAACCACAGTACTTGAGAAGAAGAGTGTTGCTGGTTTCTACTAAACTCTACAAAAGTAAATACGGTCCAACAGCAATCAAAAACAGCACTGCTGTTTCTGCTGCATTAATCAAATGTTTCTGTGAATATTTGCACTTTTTGATCTTTTTTTACAACTTTGGTTCCACTTAAGTGAGAGTAGAGGACAGCTGAGTAATTTTTTGGTCTGGGATTGTGTAAAGGAAAGAAGAGTGTGCTGTTTGATTGGCCACTTTGCCTCGTTTATTTTTTTTTATTGAATCTCCGCTGCTGTTTAAGTGTTACAGTTGCACAATGCTTGATTCATAACCAATGAGCTTTGAACTATTTGCCAATGTTTGGTGACTGCGCTACTTGAGAAGAGTGTTTCTGATTTCTGCTAAACTCTACAAAACCTAAGATTTAAATTAACATATTTACTGTTTTGGCACTTGTTTTGCATTATTTTCCTCACAACTGCATTAATTGAGTGTACCGGTGTAGAATACCTGCATTTTTGTCCTTTTTTACAGTTTTTAGTTAGAACGGCCTTGGTTCCACTTTAGTGAGACTGGGAGGACCCGAGTTATCTTCTGGCCTAGGATTATGTAAAGGAAAGAAGAGTGTGCTGTTTTTGATTAGCCACAGGGCCTTTTTTTTAATCAAATTGTGTCTGCAGTTTAAGCATTCTAGTTCACAATGCTCGTCTCATAACCTATGAGCAAGCTAAGACTTGCATTACCATAGCCACTGTTTTGGCAATTGTATTTTGCATTGTTTTTGTCACAGCTGCATTAATTGAATATTTCTGTGTTGATTGTTACTTTCTGACCTTTTTAACAGTCTTTAGTTAAAACTGCTGTTCTCCACACACACAGCGACTAGCAGTGATCTGTATAGACACTCCTATCTTGCAGCATCATTCAGCCTTGTAACCTGTGTAGAAGCCGAACTCTGTCAATCTGTTTCCCTTAAAATAGCTTTGCTGTCTAGACAGATTTTTTAAACTACTAAAGCATCTAATATATGAGCATAGCTGAGTGTTGCTCATCTAGTTCCTTGTATTATACACCTATTAAATATTTGAATTTCCCTCACTCCTCCCAAATAAATCAGTCACCATAGATATGCACTTTCCAGCTCTCTTCTCTGGCCAATCTGTTGAGATGGGTATTCTCAGGCATTGTAGCAATTGCCTCATATACACTGACAGATAAAGTATGCAAGAATTGTAAATACACTTTAATGCTGGAGGCAAAGCTCTCTCATACAACCAAAACTAATCCTATAGAGGTTGTCAGTGACAAAGACCCTACATATAAAACAACGTATGTTGAGGGACCTACAGCTAACCTTCCTAAAACATTAAAATCTCCTGAGCAGTGCAATCAAAAAGGGTCCTCTGCCATCATGTAAACACTCAATTAAAACACCACCCATAGCTACACATAGTAACACTGTATTTAATGACTCTACTGAAAAGCCCTTAAGACAAACCAGTGCACTGCCAAATGTTATTGGTGATTCTATAGTGAGGCCCACCAATGTCCCCTTCACCAGACCGAGTAAGGAGAGAGTAACAGGCTAGCTGCCTTTCTGGGGATAGGATCTGTCAAGACACACAGACACTCAGATCATTGAACCACAGGTGCCAGTATGACTCTGTCATAGTCCAAGTGGGTGTTAATGACCTGATACGTACCTCCCTTGGCTATATGAAGTTAGACATGGTCAAGGTAGCTGCTTACATGTCTCAAGCAGGTATGAGCCTAGCACTGAGCAGCATACTACCTTCTCCAAGGAAGATGCCACATTATCCACAGAGAATGACTGAGTTTAACAATTGGCTTAGCTTCTGCTGTCACTCCAAGGGGGGACAATATTTGATGTCTTGGGAGGATATGGTTGACATACCATGCTGCTTTGCCAGGGATGGTTTGCACTTATCCCCTCTAGGCTTTTGGATACTAGCAAAGATCTTTTCCATCCCCATAGTGCCTTTTTTAGACCATGTCAGACTGATAAACCTCTTGACTTAACTGACACTACAAAGGAATATCTGAAGGTCGTACTGCTCAGTGCTAGAAGTCTTAACAAGAAACTCCACTACCTGTGAGCCTTCCGCTCCCTGGAGAGTGTAGACATCAGTGTAGTAATCGAAGTTGAGTACAGTACCCTGACAGTGCAGTGTTGTAATGCCTTTCACACAATTAGACCAGCTATTGCACAAGAGGAAACTAAACTTAGAGAAGTCTGAGTCTATATTGAAAACAACCTCACATCCTGACTAGTTAAAGTGAATGACTCACTGGAACTCATACATGTGCAACTCTTCATAAACAGGGTCTTGTACCATATCCTTTCAACCTATATGTTCCCCACCATGTCCTAGGAAATGCACACTACCTCTCTTAATGTACTGGGTTCCCTCACCATTCAGCCCAATATGATCTTCATGGGGGATCTCAACTTACCCCTCTATACATTGGGAATCCAACACCACTTATATTGCACAAGCCCAGTAATTCCTAAACTTTGTTAATGCCAACATCCTGGAGTAGTTGATCCATTCTCCTGCCAGGGGTACAAACATGAAGTAGCAATGCTCCTCACCCAATGTAATGTCCATGCTCAGACTGAACCATAATGCAGTATTGTTTGAAATAAGAATTAAATCTGGGGGGACACACAACCTAAAACCTTTAGGAACTATTCCAAGGCTAACCTCTCTCTACTATGCAACACCTCCAGACACCCCTAAATCCAGTAAACACCATAGCATATGCTGAGCTATTTATAAAATCCCTGTATAGCCTTATTGATTATTATAGAGTGAGATGTGCTTACTTGTATTAAGAATAAGACAAGACAAGCCACCCTGGTGGAATCACAATATCAACTGGGTATACAGCAAAAGAAAAAATCTTGGTCAAGTGTGGGAAGAACAAAGCCCAACATAATAAAAGCTCCCTGAACAATCCAAACAGGCAGCTAAGAGGGTTAATTAATACTTTAGAGGTTAAAGTTGAAGAAAAAATAGCTTTTCAGGCAAAGGACAACCACAAAGCTTTCTACAGGTATGTCCGTAACCTCAAGGTAAATGCATAACAATGTGCAGAACTTTGTGAATGACATCACCCACACTGAAATGGAGGTCAGTGCCAATCTTTTGGCTGACAAGTTCAGCTCAAATTTCTATTTTCTACTCCTCCCTGATAGTCCAAAGAAATACTGCATACTATAATCCCACCAACCATTACTAGGAAACACATTATCGGTGCATTTTCCAAGGCCAAAAAATGCATCAGTGGGCCCTGCTGACATCCCTAGATGTTTACTAAATAGCATAAAACATGACCTGTCTGGTCTACCTGAATCACTTTTCAGCTGGAGTCTACAGGTTTTTTGCCCAAGGAATGGAAGATGACTACAGTCATTCCCTTGCATAATGGAGGTTCAACCACCAATCCAGGTAATTTCTGTCCCATAAGTCTGACCAGCTTCATATGTAAGGCTATGAAAAGAATCTTCATGGACGTGATAAATAAGGATATGGGTAACTTGCAAATTCTGGACCCATCACAGTTTGGCTTTGTTAAATGAAGGTCATGTCTATAAAATGTAGTGGACTTCTTTAAGAGGGTCACCAAAACAATGTGAGGGCAAGACTGTACACACAACTTACCTCTAACTGGCCAAGGCTTTTGATACAATAGCCCACTCAAGCATTTTAGGCAAGCTCTCTAAATTAAATATAAACCCTTTTATCACCCATTGGATAGCCAACTGGCTCACTGATAGAACCCAGGAGGTCAAACTTAGTGAGGCCACCTCTATTAAAAGGCCAGACACTAGTAGAGTACCTCAAGGCTCGGTACTGGGCCCGCTCCTGCTCCTTTTTAGCATCTATTTCTCTGACTTGGAAGTAAATGCTGAAGGTTTATGGCTGACTAAGTTTGCAGATGATTACAAGCTTGGAATCATCATCTACTCCCATACAGACACTAGCATTCTTCAAGAAAGCCTATCTCTGCCTAACAAATTGTGCCAAAGCCACGGTGCTAAACTCAATACTAATAAATGCATAATTGTACCCTTTGGGAAGTCGATCACCCCAGCTAATTACCATGTTGATAATACACCCCTAAGATTCGGCACATTGGTCAGGGATCTGAGTACACACATAGTGGTCGACGGTAAGTCTACTGCCTATGTGGCCATTGTGGTGAGGAAGTCCTTTTATGTTGTGCAACTTCTAAGTAGAGCCAAGGCATCCAAGTCCAAAGAGGTCATTATCCCACTGTACTCTGCCCTTATCAGACCAATTATAGAGTACAATGCTCCCTTCAGTATTCATCTCACCAAACATATGCAGCAACTAGAGACCTCAGAGGTTCTTTACAAAAAGAATACAAGCCATAACAAACCTGCCTTACCAGAGTGCCTTATAGCCCTTTCCTGCTGCTCAGTCTCCTATAGATTGCTGAGGGATGATCTATGCCCAACTTAGAAAACATCCACAAACCCCACACTTATGAATCTCCTGCATATTCGTAAGTCAAACAGTACCAGAAATACAAAGTCTAGGGACCTGAATGTTGGCTGTTACTTAAACAGAACATGCTGGAGAGAGACATGTGTGTCCCTCCTGTGGAACAGGCCTCCTGTCCATGTGAAGTTGAGTTCATCTATTACTCAATTTTAGTGCAGTTTAGACCAGTTGATGGGCAATAGGAAATTTACACAGGGCCTGGCACCCATGTCTCTTATGGACAGAGGTAGCTTATAAATGCCTGGCCCTCAATTCCCTGTTTGGATACAGGACATCATTATTCTTTCAAGAAAATTTGGCTAGGCTTAGAAAGGTCCTCCAAGTCATTAGCCTAGTAATTTATGTAACTATGATTGTGTGGTGATTTATATAAATTTTCACTTGTGTGATGTGCTATGGTGCTGTGGCCATGTTTTGCCCACATCACCATTTAATGCACAAGGTCATAACATTGTGTATGCCATTGTAGAACATGTGATTGCAAAATATCAGGAATGACCATGTTATACATGCATTTCTGACAACTAGTCATCCATGACAAACCTGTCCTGCATCACTACTGTAGCAGGACTGTGACATTCCTTTTCCTGGATTGTGAAGCATCTCCTAACCTGCCATACCTTTATGCTGATACCTTGCCAATAATACAAAAAGTTCTTGTGGGACAGGACTGGTGCTTGCCTTGATGGACAGATGGATACCTGATTAATGCATGGCTGGAGGTTGTATCTTGATCTGTACTTCAGGGATCCTACCTTTATTTGTGTGGATCTCATTGATTACTGCTTTGTGGGCATGTGAAGTCCTGAAATCCAAGAGCGTTGTTATCAATGTGTGTGCTGCATGCTCTTTTTGTACAGATATTGCTCCCGGTCATATACATACATGGGTTCATAGGTGTTTACTAGGCTAATGACCGCAAGGGCATTTTTGAGCCTAGCCATGCGTCCGATACCCTTGAGGAGTATAAGCAGGGGTTTGGGAGAGGAAGCATTTACACAGGGGCCAGGGAGATGAACCATTTACTGGTTGCCTGTGTCCATTAGAAACATAGGTGCCAAACCAGGGATGAATTTCCTGTTCCCCATCCAATTATCAAAGTTGCACTTGAATTGGCTTAGGGAGGAACTCTGCTTCACATGGATGGGGAGCCTGTTCCATAGATGGGGTAGTCTCTGGGATACATACCTCTCTCTCCAGCAGATCCTATTTATATCACAGGCAATGTTTAAGTCTTTAGAATGGGTAATTATGGCATGGTTTGTTTTGTGGATATGCAGGAGGTCCATCAGAGTGGGGTCTGACAATGCCCTGTATGCCAGGCATAGATCTATCCTCAGCCTGTAGGAGACAGAATACAGGGTTAGGGCCTTGAGGTGTTCTGTATAGGGCATTTTACTTGTGCACTGTATTCTTTTAGTGAGGAACATCTTTAGATGTTCCAGTTGTTGGATATGCCTGGTTAGGTACATACCAAATGGGGCATTGTGCTCAATGATAGGTTTGATGAATACCTAATACAGTTTAACAATGACCTCTTTGGACTAAAATGCCATACCTTTGTTTATACATTGAGCAACATAGAATGATTTCCTCACTACTGTCGACACGTGATTGCCAAAGGCTAGATTTCTGTGCATGTCCCTAAGTCCCTGATTACTGGGTGTGTTGTCAATATGATAGTTACCAGGAGTGGATGACTGCCCAAAGGAATACTGTTATGCATTTCTTGGCATGTGGTTTTAGTCCATGGCTCTGACACCAGCTGTTTGTCTGTGTCAGCCCCTCCTGGAGAACATTTGTGGATTCAATGACAGCTCCTAATTTGCAATCATCTGCAAACTTAGTCAGCCAGAGACCACTGACATTGGCCTTGGCTTCAGAGAATTAAATGCCCAAAAAGGAGCAGTCCAAGTACAGATCCCTGAGGGACTCCACTTGTGACTGACCTCTTTGTAGAGGTGGACTCCCTAATTCTAACTTCCTGTGTTCTGTCTGTGAGGCAGTTGGCTATCCACCGGGTGACATACGAGTTTGTACCTAACCTCCTGAGTTTGTCAACAATAAATGAGTGGGGTATTGTGCCAAATGCCTTGGCTAGGTCAAGGTAGGCAGTGTGAACCATTTTTCCCTTATCCATTGCTTTGTTTACCTTCTCGAAGTCCACTGGGTTAAGTAGGCATGATCTGCCCTTGACAAATCCAAACTGGGTTGGGCCCAGTGTCTGGAGGTTTACTATATCTCTAGTGATCATTTCCATAATAATTCTTTCCATAATACTAGTGAGACTTATGGGTCTGTAGATGGCCCACCTTTGTGCAGAGGGATGACTGTTGCTGTTTTCCATTCATGAGGCATGAAGTCTGTTTGGAGGCTACAGTTAAATAGCAATTCCAGAGGCTCTGACAAATCATGTTTCATGCTATTTAGAAGGCATCCAGGGATATTGTCTGGGCCCATTAATGCAGTGTTTTTGGTCATAGAGAGAGCATTAAGAACCTGTTCCCAAGTGATAGTAGGGGGAGTTAAATTTGATGGTATTTCCTGAGGGAAGGTTGAGGGGGGGAGAGGGGTAAAGTTGGAGCTGAATTTATCAGTTAGGAGGTTTGCTATATCTTCTGGCTCAATACAGGTGGCTCCATTTACAATGAGCTCTGCACACAATTGTGTTTTGCCTTTGAGGTTGTGGACATAGCTAAAGAATTTTGTGGTTGTCCTTGGCCTGGGAGGCCAAACTTACCTTAAATTTGACTTTGGTAGACTTTGTGTCCTCTGAGTTGTTTGCTTAGTTTGATGAGAGTGATTTATATCCTGATGGGTGCTGCACCTCCTAATTTTTACCATGATTTTCTTCCTTCTGTTATACAGTCTATTGATGTTGTGATTCGACAAGGGCAGCTTGTTTCTTGAGTTAGTTCTGTACTACTTCCTGGTCGGTACAGCTGCCTCTCTGCAGCTATTAACATGCTTGTACAGGGTTTTTGTGAACAGTTCTTCATAGGCAGCAGTGTTCTCAGGGTTTATGGGGCCTTGAAATTTTGCCAGGTTATAACTTAATAGCAGGAGGATAGCGTTAGAGTAGTCCCTGAATATTCCAGGTTTAGCTGGAGGTCCCGGTTTATTGTTACTTCAAAGGAGACCATTGTGTGGTCTGACCTTACCAGGGAAGATATTACAGTAGGGGGTGTGCAGCACTCTCCCATATTAGTGAGGACCAGATCCAGTATGGTTACACCCCTGGTTGGTCTGTTGACTATCTGGTGCAGGTAGTTTGTGTTTACAAAATCCAGGAATCCCTGATCTTGTACGTTTGGTGTCATATAGGATTCGCAGTTAATAGTGGAGTAATTAGTCACCCATGAATATGGTATTGGGTTGGATGGTTCTTTTTTCTAATAAGTATAAATACATGGTATGGGTTTCCTGGGTCATAGATGGGAGCCTATAGCTTGCAAAGAAGTGATATTGGATTTTGCCTATGGTGATTTGAACATGGAGCAGCTCAAGTGCATTCGCCTGTTTGATCAGCCTTGAAGAATATTTATTTTTGATGTAATTAGAGACACCTCCACCTTTACTCCCTGCCTGTGAAGTAGCTGGTCTAAATGTGTGGAAGGCATTATAACCTTGCACTATTGGTGTGCTGTCCGTGGCTGTAAACCATGTCTCAATGACGGCACAGATGCCAACATTCTCTAGTGTGAAGAGAGCTTCTAGGGAGTGGAGTTTTTTGTTTAGACTCCTAGCATTGAGCAGTAATACCTTTAGATTTTCTTGGTTTTGATTTGCTTTGTCAGAAGTACATTCAGTTTGGCATTGCCTAAAAATGGCACTATGGGCGAAAGACGATGTTTTAGCTAATATTCAAAAGCCTAAAGGGGAGAAGTGCAGACAATTTCTGGCAAAGCAGCATGGTCTGTTGACCATCTCTTTCCACGCTGTCAAATGTTGCACCTCTTAGAATGACGCCAGAAACTAGTCAATTATCTTTTGTTCGTATTGTGGCATTATCCGTGGAGACGGTAAAATGCTGCTCAATGCTAGGCTCATACTGACGTGAGACACATATTCTGAGAGCTCCTTTATGTCTCTCTTCATATAGTCTAGGGATGTATATCTCAGGCCATTTACTCCCAACATGGTCTATGAGTCATATCGGTACTTGTGGTCCAATGACCTGTGTGTGTGAGTAATGTGGCGGATCCTAGTCCCTGATATGCAGCTGACCTTGACTTTATCCTTACTCAGCCTGGTATGAGTGACATCAGTGTGTCTCACAATGGAGTCTCTAATGACTACAATGTTGGATTGTGTGGTGGCTTGCCTTATGAGCTTTAGAGGTAGAGGCTCCATGAGATGTAGCTCTGTGTTGATGTGGGTATTGTTTTGAAAACGTGCATTTGGGGCTGCTGAGGGTATTTGTTATGTGTACTTCATGTAGGAGGTCTTTGTGGTTTACAAAGTTTACAAGTGCATCAGCATATGTGGGTCGATAAGTCTGCTTTGAATTGTGTGTGATGGTTGCACCGTGTGTACTACTGACAACCTTATTCAAGTTAGGACCACTTATGTGAGAGCTTTGCCTCCAGTGACATTGTGTAACTGCATCTCACATACTATATCAGTTTTTTTGAGAATCAACTGGTTGTCAGTAAACATGAGGTAATTTCTGTATTACCTCAGGATGCCCATGTCCACCATGCTGGTAATGGAGACAGAAGGAAAGTTCTTATCCATGGCAACAGACCCTTTTTTATTGATTAGGCAGTTGCAGTGAGACTGCGGTGGTGGTGCTGCGGTAGCATTGTCGCCTCACAGTAAGATGTTGTCCTGTTCGATTCTCAGCTAGAGCATCTTCTGTGTGGAGACGTGTGAATGGGCGTACCTTCGTTGAAGGTTGTGCATCAGAGCTGGCAACTCAGCACGTAAAAATCTACTGCCAATCATTAGCGGACCGGAGTTCCGCTGTGGTGACCCCTAACCGGGAAAAGCCAAAAGACACAACAACAAGACAGTTGCAGTGAGAATATCAGCCAATGTCAGGAGTATCCGGTTTGCAACTACAGGGACAGTGCTTGTTACTGCAAACTAGTTGTCCTGTGTGCAATTAAGTACTGGAGAAATTTCAGTTGTGCTTTTGCAAGAAAAATGTCACTCAAGATGTTTGAGTCTGTACAGAGCACTGCTGAACAACTGAGAGGAAACTAATACAATACACCCTGAAACTTCATGGATGAAATATTTAGGCAGATATTCAGAAATTAGAAACTAATCAAGCAGTACTTACTGAAACAAAGAATTAGCTCGTCAAGAATGATGAAGAGGGGAGTCGCATAAATGCCTACTGCCTGGGTACTACTAATGCTGGTCTCAGCACAGCTTCACTCTGTTGGGATACAATACTCCTTTGCTTCTTTTCTCACCATAAGCAAAATGTTAGCACTAATCCAAAGGTATGAAGCAGGCCAGAGCCTGTTTGGTGATCCACAGTCTTGTCCCAAATGATGCAAGGGTCTGTAGGTTTGTTGTAGCCTTTTCCTGGTAGATGTCTTGAATAGCAACCAGACCAATCAGGAATGTTGAGCAGAGACATTCACTGTCCAACCAGGAGTCAGGAATCGATGCACTCTGTTCCTTCTGTCACCAGAAACAGAATATAAGCACAAATTCCAAGCTGCCACCTATAAAGCAGTTATTAGGCTTTCTGGTGATCAGCATTCTCCAGGAAATGTCCCTATGCTTCTTCTCTCACAGGGACATTTCCTGGAGACTGCTGATTACCAGAAAGCATTCATTCCTGACTGTATTTGTAAGGGGTACATATCGCGTTGTCTGTTCGAACGTCATATGGTTGACACCATATGATCGAACTTTTAAAAGTTTGAACGTTTCAGCAGAGATCTCCATACAGTGCGGAATGGGAAGATTTCCCTTTCCTGTACTGTAGTGCAATCTCTGAGTTGGTTTATTTTAAGAGAGCAGGGGGTATGGGGGGACAGGGGTACTTGCCCCCTGCTTTAAGCGGTTAGGTAGGTTTTTTTGTTTATTTTTTTTTAGGTTTTCGAATTGATCATATGGCTTTGACCATATTACATTCGAACTTTTAACAATTCGATAACGTAATATGAACCAGTTTGTAAGGGTGAAACATTTGACAGCATTATACCAATGCTATTGTGTACAGTGGTACATTATTTTTATGCAGTTTTGCATGATGAACCGGAGTTGGACTATATCACCACACCTTTTGTTATCTTTCCATGACCCCTTCTGTGCAGTCTGTGTATGTATTGTCTGTGCTGGCAGTTGCAAAAGAAAATTCTTCAAAAATTTGTTTGTATGTTTTTTGACAGAATCCACAAAAAATAGCACTTGACTGCAGTGGAAACCACAGTACAATTTCAGATCTATAAGGCATACAATAACTAATTGTTGGTTATTTACACTCAAAGCAATAAGGAATATTGCAACAGAAAAAGAACACTTGTTTATACACCTTAATGTGTTCCATGACTTCCAGCAGAATCCACTAGTTTTCAAAGTATGACCAAAGTTTCTCATATAATTATATTTTCTTAAAGGCATTTTTTGCTATATGTGCATTTATTGGCAACCCAATAATTACTGTTGCTCTCAACTTAATGGCAGCCTCTGATTTCCAAGCCACACAGCAGGTGTAGTACTCTGATATACTACTTGTGTGATGCACCTTATTGGCATATTACCTGGATTCCCACAAGTTTTGCACTGAACTGCATTCTGCAGAGCTGTGTACATCTTTTAGAATCCAGACCCATGTGACAGTAGTTAAGCTGTTCAAGTCATAAATAAGCTTTAGAGTTAGCAAGGTAAAATAAAATATTAATATGTAATGGGTATGTGAAGAGGTAAAAAAGTTTTAAAGGTGATGGAGATGGATGTTTCCTCCATCTACATAATGTTAGGTAAATTTTACATAGCAACTTCAAAATATATTGAAGTTAGTTAATAATAAGTAATGAAAAAAACTCAGACTGGAAGAGAATCCATCTTTATACAAATAGTTTTACTTTTTAGCTCAACAAGAAGTAATGTAAAAGAATGGGCATGGAAAACAGAAACATGACTATCATAGCTGGTATGTACAAAATTAATTACAAGGAAACATTTATTAAAAATAATTTTAAAAAATGTCAAATAATATAAAGCTTTGTATGAATATCTGCAGATCCTGGTGTATGGCTTTGCTTTGATGTGCAGAAAAGCAGATGAAATTCAGTGCTTGTAGACCCAGATAAAACTGCAGTGTTAGAAACAGCAATAATGCACCATAACTATAGTGCAACACAGATCAAGGTTCCCCTTAACGTCTGCTTTTGTCAGTATCTCGGCGAATTGCATGATTATAATCTGAGTACTGGCTTGCAGGCTGGGGTCAGAGTGCATGTCCATACTCATTACTTTCCACTGCAGATTTCCTGCAGGTCAGCCTTTCGTGTCACCATTGAAACAGTTACCTAAAAATGGAAATAATGGGTCTTTTATTTGAATATGTCCCATCAGTCTTTGTCCATGAGACTAAACTCATGACAAAAAAAGTGTCTAGTCTATAAAGGGTCAGCTCAGATAGCCTGTTGACAAACTATTTAAAATGTCTTTATTTGTGTTGCGAAGTCCAAGTCAAAGCATATCCTGCATTTGGAAAGGAATGATATTTTTTAATGTTTCCTTTTCCTTCTTGTTTGCTTTGATATGTCTTTCTAGAAAAAAGTAGGAGATTAAATGTTCAAGGATGCTCAAAGGATGCATCAACAATATTTTAAAAGTAAGATGACAGTACATTTGCCAAAATGTTGTCAAGTTTCACTCTAGTTATGGTGCATTAGTGCGGAGGTCAGATCTAATCCTAGTTTCTCTTTAGCAATTTTTGTAATTACTGCTTTTATCTCTCATCTTATTTCTCTGTATTGAATGAAAAGAATGTTCATTAGCAGCTCTGACATTGTCAAGAGAAAAGGAAACAAATTAGTGTCTAAGAATCTGTGATGATTTAATCAATGCTTTTCTTTTTTTGATACATACTTGCCTTTCTAACATTGCAGTTTTATCTGGATCTACAAGCACTGAATTTCATCTGCTTTTCTGCACATCAAAGCAAAACCATACACCAGGATCTGCAGATATTCATACAAAGCTTTATATTAATTATTTGGCATGTTTCTTTCTTCTTTTTTTGTTCTCTTTAGTGTGGTGGACACTATGAAAATATGTGCTGTATGAGAATTACACTATTTACTAAAATCTTTACTTAAAATAAAATTAACACTTTTTTCCAACACAATGTTTATCGTGCTAGTAGGGATAACAAGCTGATGCCATTTCAAATGTTTCTTGGCAGAAATGATAACACAGACAACCAAAAAGAATTAAAACTGCATTCCGAGTTTGTCTTATTTTCTGCTTTTTAGTTCAGGCATTATCTTATTAAAGTCTAATGCCTATAATTCAGTATAAAATTATAGACAGGCCTCACTATGGAGTCTTAATTATGTTTTTGTTTATCAGTTATCTTTTTTTTTTCATTATCGGACAGATGGCAATAAGCCTGTCAGTTCTGTGCAGACCCTGGGGTATATTTTATTGGCTTGAAACTATTTACTGCAGATTTTACATAAAGTACAAAATGGGAAAGAGTTGAAAGTCATGTGGTTCTTTGAGCAGTTTGCTCATCGTGTATATTATTACAAATAAAGAGGATGGCTTAATGTACTCCTAATATGCTGATTATCATAATTTTATGCTGCAGAGGTCCATTATGAATAATTACGTCTCATTTGATCATTGGATCAATTTGTAATTATTTAACCCTAAAACATCATAAAACTTGGGATGTCAGTAGACAAAATACTTACAAGGTCACAAAGCACAACAAAGTTTTTTTTTCATGGGTGTACATGACATGGAAGCAAGCCCCCACATCTTCAATATATAAACTCAGAGAAGAGGGAGAATGTGATGAAAATCCTCCAGTCACCTTATTGCTTTTTTTTCCTGAGTATGGCATGACAGGATGCCAACAATCTGTTTAGTTCCATTCTCTGAACATCATTCAAGAATGGGGTAACAAACAATAGTCCTACCAGTAAATTGCATCTTGTTTGATCGACTTGTGATTATCTTACCACAAAACAAAAACTTTGTGAGGTCACTAGCCAAAAAACAGCCCTCCCAAGTTCGCAAAACACAAGAAACATCTTTGTTTTTGTAGGGGGCCCCTGAAGTAGGGGAAAATGCACATATTCCATATCCTTGAGGTTGCACAAACTCAGAGTACAGGGAGAGAGAGTGAGAAAGATGTCACACTCATTTTGTTCTTTTCTAAGTCTGACCACCATTACATGACAACGGCAGTCTCTTCAGTTTAATGCTCTGAGCACTGAAAGTAGGAGGCAGCATACACTTGGACTGCATGCTTAGCAGATTCAGACTAACCACACATAAGCTTCTGAAGTTAGTAGCTCAGACAGAAACTGTAAATTCAGCAATCGCTGATTTTCAGTGAATTTCTATTGTGTTTTTAGTAAAGAATTTTAAAGGTACCATAAAAAAATCTTTAAGGAAGAAATAAGAAAGGCAATATATACAAGAATACTGCCAGTATGTCAGAGAATACTTTATTTTACATAGAGTGCTGCACCTGAGATACAGGGAATCATGACAGTAGTTTATCATGATTACCTGTGATACAGGTAATCATGATAAACCACGGTCTGCAAAAACAAAACAGCCTCCTCTCTCCATGTTGCCTTGAACCTGTTACATTAAAATTTAACCTGCTGTGCAGCAGCATTATTGAAGAAAAAGACTTTAGAATTATTTCCAAAATTTAATAAAATGATATGAGAATAAATAAATATCTATATTTCATGACAACAAAATAAATAAAATTTGATGTGACCAAATAACTAAATTAAACAATTTTTATTCCATGGTATACAATGCATAGCATCTTGGCTAACACCTTTAAATAAATAGACATCTGTCAAACTTAGATCATAATGTGTTTGTTTTATTTTACTTTTTTTATTGACCAAGGTAGAGTCATGATCCATGTGGACCTGTTCCATGCCCATCCTTGGTGTGAAAACATTTTATAATGACATAGGTGAAATTTACAAAACATTTCATAACTTTTAGTTCAATTAAAAGAACAGCAACTTCAAAAGGGTGTAAGTGACAGGCAGAACTAAAGAGGGAGTAAGCTATCCACCCAGAGGCAAAACAGCATCAGTCAATTTCCTTTCAAATTGATAATATCTCAAAAATCAGTAGTCCGAAGTCACCTGTGGATTGTCTGGATTATTCTTAATTATCTATTTACCTCCTACAAGTGCACTGGATTCAACTTTCTCCTAAGTATATGACCTTTTGCTTCTTGCACTACAGCTGAATCTTCACTGCCTCAGTTAAAGAAAGTGGCAAGGAATCATCTGACACATGTAGACAGAGTGGGCATTAGTTATTGTTTAAATAATCTTCCCCTCTGAACCTTCCACTCATGAGTCATACTGACTGAGACACGATACATGCTTCAAATCATGTGACCTCCCACATTCAGGCCTGTTGCTGTTTGTGATCTGTTTCCTCTCATAGTCATTACAAGTAGGCAGCTCTGCACCACACATTCCCCTTCCTTGTGCTTACAGCTTCACTACACATGCTTCTCCCACAGTGTGATTACCAGCTTCACTACACATGTCCCTCCCCCAATGTGATTAGCAGCATCACCACACATGTCCCTCCCCAATGTTACCAGCTTCACCACAAACGCTCCTCCCCCAGTGTGATTACCAGCTTCATCACACGTCCCTCAACCAGTGTGATTGCCAGCTTCACCACACACATGCCTCCCCCATGTGATTACCAGCTTCACCACAAATACCCCTCCCCCAGTGTGATTGCCAACTTCACCATACACACCCCCCAGTGTGATTTCCAGGTTCACCTCCCATACCCCTCCCTCCCCCGGTGTGATTACCAGCTTCACCACATATACCCCTCCCCTAGTATAAGTCCCAGCTTCACTAAAGATACCCCTCCCCTGGTGTAATTACTAGCTTCTGTATATTATTTTAGCACTTCAAAAAAAGCTATCCAGCAACCAAGGCACTTTCTGAAAGCTGACAATCAAAAGTGGAATAATTGATTAACATAAGTTAGTATTGTTGGAAATACCCATCCACAAACACATCCCCCAAACCGTGCATGTCTTGGGGCTGAATACTTAACTGAAAAAAAATACTTGCAGTGAGCAAAAGTCCAATTAACCAGCCAACCATTAGGAATTATTTTAATCTCTAGCATTTAATTTCTCATAATAAGAGTCCCATTTAAAGCACTGCATGCTACAGTACATGTGGTGCATGCATGACTGCTCTCACTTTATATGGAGTGCTCCCACACTCGTCTATGACCGCATGACTTCTATCTGCAATTAGCTTAGACACTTTTGGTTTATGAGATCCGAGTGTGGCAAAGCTACCAAAACAGGAGACAGCAGTCATCATATGATACTGTGAAGGATCCAGTAAGGGCTGAATCTGAGGGACCACTGAGGGTCACATGACATCACAAGTACTGCACCAAAACAATGGGAGATCATCTTACACTATCCCTTTAAATTCAGAAGAGATATATGCAGTCATGTCAGAATTTGCTCATCTCTTCATCACACACACATGGAATGCTTTTCATAGCACCAGACACTTTTCTGCATCAGATCCTTGGAATACCTAGAACAAACCAAACTCTCCCCAAAGAAAATGAAAGCTTTCAATGGTACTTAATATTCCCCTGTCCAGATTTATACTACCCAGATCCATTCTTGAACATGGGGCCACTGGAATTACTACATGAAATCCAGCTACTTAATGACAAAATTGACCACATGAGTTTTGTTAAAACTCCTCAGAAAAATACTTATAATTATACCTCTCAACCTCTTAGTGCAAGAAATTTGGACAAAGCCCAAAATAATATGGCGACAAAGGCCCACAATAGGGACAGAATTTTAAGTATCGCTCTTATAAACTTAAAAAGTTGCTAAAAGATTTGGATTTGTGTTGGGATGCATTTTTTGAAGTGTGAAACAAGTGTGAAACTGAAATGTATGTCATTATTTAATGCCAGAAAGATTTTATGAAAAGCAGACCAAAAGTATGAGGAAAAGATCTGGACATTTTGCAAAAATCTTAACAGTTGAGCTGTATTCTTATAATAACTCAAATAATTTCACAAAGTCTACACGCTCAGTATGAGAAAATTAGTTTAGTCCAAACTAGAAACCTACCAAAAAAACAATTTAAAAAAATTATGTTCCACCAGAAAAGTGTTATAAATAAACTTTGTTAGTTAGAAACAGGCATATACTTTTTTTGCATATTATATTTTTCATTTTCAAGGTATGTGTAGAATAAAATACTTAAAATCATACAAGTGAAATTCTCAGATGTAAATTAGTGTCCACTTGTGCAACAGTTAAACTTTAGAGAAAGAGATAAACAAATCTAAGCAAAGTGAGGCAAATAAACTAATACCACAATAAATAACAGTACAGTATGTAATAAGAAAGTAAAAGGAAAGAGATAACAAGTGTCTGTACAGAGGACCACTGCACCTCTTAGTGAAAGAGCAGTACTAGTGTCTGCACGAAGGGAATGGGTGACCATTGCACCTTGCAATGTAAGAAAACTAGTATCTGCACAGAGGGAATGGAGAACCACTGCACCTTGCAGTGTAAGAAGAATACTCATGTCTGGACAAAGGGAATGGGGGACCATTGCACCTCAGTGTAAGAATATTACCAGTGTTTGCACAGAGGGAACAGAGGACCACTGCACCTTGCAGTGTAAGAACATTACTAGTGTCTGCGCAGAAGGAATGGGGGGGCCTGTGCACCTCACAGTGTAAGAACCCTACTGGTGTCTGCACACAGGGAATGGAAGACCACTGCACTTTGCAATGTAAGAATATATTAGTGTCTGCACAGAGGGAACAGGATACCATCCTGCAGTGTAAAAACACTACTACTGTCTGCATAAAGGGAATGGGGACCATTGTACCTCACAGTGTAAGAATACTACTAGAGTTTGTACAGAGTGAATGAGGGACCATTGTACCTTGCAGTGCAAGTACACTACTATGTCTGCACAGAGGGAATGGAGGACCACTACATCTTGTAGTGTAAGAACGCTGCACAGAGGGAACAGGGGACATCTACACCTGTTAGTGAAAGAACACTACTAGTGTCTGCACAAAGGGGAATGTGGACCATTGCACCTCACAGCATAAGAACACTAGTGTCTGCACAATGGGAATGGGGGGTCTATTACATCCTGCAGTGTAAGAGCACTGCTACTGTCTGCACAGAGGGAATGAAGGACCACTGCACCTTGCAGTGTAAGAACACTACTACCATCTGCACAGAGAGAATGTAGGACCACTGCACCTTGCAGTGTAAAAACACTACTAGTGTCTGCACATAGGGAATGGGGGACCATTGCACCTTGCAGTACAAGAAAATGAGTAGTGTCTGCACAGAGGGAACGGGAGACCATTGCACCTCACAGTGTAAGAACACTACTCGTGTCTAGACGATCATTGCTCCTCACAAGAGCACTACCATGTCTGTACAGAGGTATCAGAGGACCACTGCACCTTGCAGTGTAAGAACATTACTAGTGTCTGCACAAAGGGAATGGGGGGAACCACTGCACTTTGCAGTGTAAGAATCTATTAGTGTCTGCACAAAGGGAATGTGGGACCATTGCACCTCACAGTGTAAGAACACTTCTAGTGTCTGCATAGAAGGAATGGAGGACCACTTCACCTTGCAATGTAAAAATACTATTAGTGTCTGCACAGAGGAAACTGGGTACCATTGCACCTCGCAGTGTAAAAATGCTACTAGTGTCTGCACAGTGGGAATGAGGGACCATTGCACCTCGCAGTGTAAGAACACTATTAGTGTCTGCACAGAGGGAACACAGGACCACTGCATCCTGTAGTGTAAGAACACCATTAGTGTCTGCACAGAGGGAACAAGGGATCACTACACCTCTTACTGTAACACTACTAGTATCTGCACAAAGAGAATGGGGGACCACTGCACTTCACAGTGTAAGAAAACTACTACTGTCTGCATAGGGAACAGAGGACCACTGCACCTCTTAGTGTAAGAACATTACTAGCATTTGTGCCAAGGGAACAGGACCACTGCACCTCTTACTGTAAGAACACTATTAGTGTCTGCACAAAGGGAATGGGGAACCATTGCACCTCACAGTGTAAGAACACTACTAGTGTCTGCACAGAGGGAACAGGGTATCATTGCACCATGCAGTGTAAGAAAACTAGTAGTATCTGCATAGAGGGAAAGGGGACCATTGCATCTCGCAGTGTAAGAACAATAGTGTCTGCACAGAGGGAAAGGGGGGGCATTGCACCTGTCAGTGTAAGAACACTACTAGTATTTGCACAGAGGTAATGGGGGACCACAGCACCTTGCAGTGTAAGAACACTACTAGTGTCTGCACAGAGGAAATGGAGGACCACTCTACCTTACAATGTAAGAATGCTATTTGTGTCTGCACAGAGGGAACATGGGATCATTGCACCTCACAGTGTAAGAACACTACTAGTGACTGCACAGGGGGAATAGAAGACCACTGCAGCTCTCAGTGTGAGAACACTACTAGTGTCTGCACTGAGGGAGCAGAGGATCACTGCATGACGCAGTGTAAGAACACTACAAGTATCTGCACAGAGAACAAGGAACCACTGCACCTTGCAGAGTAACACTACTAGTGTCTGCACAAAGGGAACTGGGCACCACTGCAACTTGCAATGTAAGAATAATATGAGTGTCTGCACAGAGGGAATGAGGGACCATTGTACCTCGCAGTGCAAGAACACTACTAGTGTCTACACAGAGGCAACAGGGGACCACTGCACCTCTTAGTGTAAGAACACTGCTAGCGTTTGTACAATTTGAATAGAGGACCATTGCACCTCGCAGTATAAGAAAACTGTTAGTATCTGCACAGAGGGGAGAGGACAACTATATGTCATACTGTAAGAACACTACTACTGTGTGCACAAAGGGAATGGAGGACCATTGCACCTCTTAGTGTAAGAACACTACTAGTGTTTGCACAGAGGGAATGGGGAACCACTGCACCTTCCAGTATAAGAACACTACTAGTGTCTGCACAGAAGGAACAGAGGACCACTGCACCTTGCAGTGTAAGAACACTACTAGTGTCTGCACAGAGGGAACAGGAATGCTGCACCTTGCAATGCAAGAACACTACTAGTGTCTGCACAGAGCATACAGGGGACCACTTCTTGCAGTGTAAAACACTTTGTGTCTGCACAGAGGGAGCATGGGATCACTTCACCTCTTAGTGTTAGAACACTAGTAGAATCTGCACAAAGTGAATGGGGGACCATTGCACCTTTTAATGCAAGACCACTGCTAGTGTCTGCACAGAGGGAATGGAGGACCACTGCACATCGCAGTGTGAGAACACTACTAGTGTCTGCATATCGAGGGAACAGAGGACCACTGCACCTTGCAGTGTAAGAACACTACTAGTATCTGCACATAGAGAACAAGGGACCACTGCACCTAACAGTGTAACACTACTAGTGTCTGCACAAAGGGAACTGGGGACCACTGCACTTTGCAATGGAAGAATGCTACTAGTGTTTGCACAGAGGGAATGGGGGCCATTGCACCTTATGGTGTAAAAATACTACTATGCACAGAGGGAATGGGGACCACAACTTGCAGTGCAAGAACTCTAGTGTCTGTACAGATGGCCTTGAGGGTCCACAGCACCTCGCAGTTTAAGAACACTACTAGTGTTTGCACTGAGATAACGGAGGACCACTGCACTTCACAGTGTAAGAGCACTACTAGTGTCTGCTCAGAGGGAACAAGGACCCACTGCACCTTGTAGGGTACGAACACTACTAGTGTTTGCATGGAGGGTACTAGGACTACTGCACCTTGTAGTGTAGGAACACTACTAGTTTCTCCACAGAGGGAAAGAGGGGACCATTGCACCTCACAGTGTAAGAACACTGCTAGCGTTTGCACGAAGGGAATGGGAGACCATTGCACCTTGCAGTATAAGAACACTATTAGTGTCTGCACAACAGAGGGAAGAGAAGACCACTGCACCTCTTAGTGTAAGAACACTACTAGTGTCTGCACAGAGGGAATGGGGGACCATTGCACCTCACAATGTAAGAACACTAGTGTCTGCACAGTGGGAATAGAGAACCACTGCACCTTCCAGTGTACGAGCACTACTAGTGTCTGCACAGAAAGAACAGAGGACCACTGCACCTTGCAGTGTAAGAACACTACTAGTGTCTGCACAGAGGGTACGGGGGACTACTGCAACTTGCAGTGTAAGAAAACTACTAGTATCTGCACATAGAGAACAAGGAGCCACTGCACCATGCAGTGTAACACTACTAGTGTCTGCACAAAGGAAACTGGGGACCACTGCACCTTGCAATGTAAGAATACTACTAGTGTTTGCACAGAGGGAATGGGGACAATTGCACCTTGCAGTGTAAGAACACTCCTAGTGTCAGCACAGAAGGAACGAGGACTGTTGCACCTCACCATGTAAGAATACTATTATCTGTACACAGGGAATGGAGGACCACTGCACCTTGCAGTGTAAGAAAAATACTCCTGTCCGGACAAAGGGAATAGTGGACCATTGCACCTCACAGTGTAAAAACACTACTAGTGTCTCCACAAAGGGAACAGGGGACTATTACATCCTGCAATGTAAGAACACTACTAGAGTATGCACAGAGGGAATGGAGGACAACAGCTTGCAGTGTAAGAACACTACTAGTATCTGCACAGAGGGAATGGAGGACTATTGCACCCTGCAGTGTAAAAACACTACTACTGTCTGCAGAGAGGGAACGAGGACTGTTTCACCTCACAGTGTAAGAAAACTACTAGTATCTGTACAGAAAGAATGAAGGACCACTGCACCTTGCAGTGTAAGAAAAATACTGTCCGGACAAAGGGAATAGGGGACGATTGCACCGTGCAGTGTAAGAACACTACTCATGTCTGCATAGAGGGAGTGGGGTCTACTGCACCTTGCAGTGCAAGAAAACTACTGGTGTCTGCTCAGACGGAGTGGGGTACTACTGCAGTGTAATAACACTACTAGTGTCTGCAGAGAGGGAACGAGGACTGTTGCACCTCACTGTGTAAGAAAAAACTACTAGTACCTGTACAGAAAGAATGGAGGACCACTGCACCTTGCAGTGTAAGAAAACTACTGGTGTCTGCTCAGAGGGCATGGGGGACTACTGCACATTGCAGTGTAATAACACTACTAGTGTCTGCACAGAGGGAACAGGAGACCATTGCACCTCACAGTGCAAGAACACTCCTAGTGTCAGCACAGAAGGAACAGGGGACCACTGCACCTCTTAGTGAAAGAACTCCACTAGTATTTGCACAAAGAGAATGGGGTACCATTGCACCTCACAAAATAAGAACACTGCTAGTGTCTCCACAAATGGAATGGGGTACTATTACATCCTGCAATGTAAAAACACTACTAGAGTTTGCAGAGGGAATGGAGGACCACTACACCTTGCAGTGTAAAAACACTACTAGTATCTGCACAGAGGGAATGGAGGACCACTGCACCTTGCAGTATAAGAAAAATACTCCTGTCCTGACAAAGGGAATATGGGACGGTTGCACTGTGCAGTGTAAGAACACTACTAGTGTCTGCATAGAGGGAACAGAGGACCACTGCACCTTGCAGTGTTAAGAACGCTACTAGTGTCTCCACAAAGGGAAAGGGGGACCATTCCACCTCGCAGTATAAGAACACTACTGGTATCTGCACAGAGGAAATGGAGCACCACTGCACCTCAGTGTAAGAACACTACTAGTATCTGCACAGAAGGAATGTGGGGCCAGTGCACCTCGCAATGTAAGAACACTTCTAGTGTCTGCACAGTGGGAATGAGGGACCATTGCACCTCACAGTGTAAGAACACTACTAGTGTCTGCACAGAGGGAACACAGGACCACTCCATCGAGTAGTGTAAGAACAGTATTAGTGTCTGCATAGAGGGAAAAAGGGACCACTGCACCTCTTACTGTAAGAACACTACTAGTATCTGCACAAAGGGAATGGGGGGACCATTACACCTCACAGCTTAAGAACACTACTAGTGTCTGCACAAAGGGAACACAGGACCACTGCATCCTGTAGTGTAAGAACACTATTAGTGTCTGCACAGAGGGAACAATGGACCACTGCACCTTTTACTGTAAGAACATTATTAGTGTCTGCACAAAGGGAATGGAGGACCATTGTACCTCGCAGCGTAAGAACACTACTAGTGTCTGCACAAATGGGAATGGGGACCATTACATCCTGTAGTGTAAGAACACTACTAGTGTCTGCACAGATGGAACGGGGTATCATTGCACCTTGCAGTGTAAGAAAACTACTGGTATCTGCACAGAGGGAATAGTGGATGACTGCACCTTCCAGTGCAAGACCACCACTAGTGTCTGCACAGAGGGAATCAGGACCATTGCATCTCACAGTGTAAGAATAGTAGTATCTGCACAGAGGGAGCAGAGCATCACTGCATGTTGCAGTGTAAGAATGCTACTAGTATCTGCACATCAAGAACAAGGAACCACTGCACCTTGCAGTGTAACACTACTAGTGTCTGCACAAAGGGAACTGGGGACCACTGCATCTTGCAATGTAAGAATACTACTAGTGTTAGCACAGAGGGAATGGGGAACATTGCATGTCATGGGGTAAGAATGCTACCAGTGTCTGCACAGAGGGAATGAGGGACCATTGCACCTCACAGTGCAAGAACACCCCTGGTGTCAGCACAGAAGGAACAGAGGACCACTGCATCTTGTACTGTAAGAACATCTGCAGAGAAGGAACAGGGGACCACTGCACTTCTTAGTGAAAGAACTCCACTAGTGTCTGCACAAAGAGAATGGGGTACCATTGCACCTCACAAAATAAGAACACTACTAGTCTCTCCACAAATGGAATGGGGGACTATTACATCCTGCAATGTAAGAACACTACTAGAGTTTGCAGAGGGAATGGAGGACCACTACACCTTGCAGTGTAAAAACACTACTAGTATCTGCACAGAGGGAATGGAGGACCACTGCACCTTGCAGTATAAGAAAAATACTCCCCTCCTGACAAAGGGAATAGGGGACGATTGCACTGTGCAGTGTAAGAACACTACTAGTGTCTGCACAGAGGGAACAGAGGACCACTGCACCTTGCACTGTTAAGAACACTACTAGTGTATCCACAAAGGGAACGGGGGACCATTCCACCTCGCAGTGTAAGAACACTACTGGTATCTGCACAGAGGAAATGGAGCACCACTGCACCTCAGTGTAAGAACACTACTAGTGTCTGCACAGAAGGAATGTGGGGCCAGTGCACCTCACAATGTAAGAACACTACTAGTGTCTGCACAGAGAGAAAACAGGACCATTGCATCCTGTAGTGTAAGAATGCTATTAGTGTCTGCACAGAGGGAACAAGGGACCACTGCACCTCTTACTGTAAGAATACTACTGTCTGCACAGAGGGAACACGGGACCACTCCATCCTGTAGTGTAAGAACACTATTAGTGTCTGCATAGAGGAAAAAAGGGACCACTGCACCTCTTACTGTAAGAACACTACTAGTATCTGCACAAAGGGAATGGGGGACCATTACACCTCACAGCTTAAGAACACTACTAGTGTCTGCACAAAGGGAATGGGGGATCATTACACCTCACAGCTTAAGAACACTACTAGTGTCTGCACAGAGGGAACAATGGACCACTGCACCTTTTACTGTAAGAACAGTATTAGTGTCTGCACAAATGGAATGGAGGACCATTGTACCTCACAGCGTAAGAACACTACTAGTGTCTGCACAGATGGGAATGGGGACCATTACATCCTGTAGTGTAAGAACACTACTAGTGTCTGCACAGATGGAACGGGGTATCATTGCACCTTGCAGTGTAAGAAAACTACTGGTATCTGCACAGAGGGAACAGTGGATGACTGCACCTTCCAGTGCAAGACCACCACTAGTGTCTGCACAGAGGGAATGGGGACCATTGCATCTCGCAGTGTAAGAATAGTAGTGTCTGCACAGAGGGAGCAGAGCATCACTGCATGTTGCAG
Organism: Protopterus annectens; assembly: GCF_019279795.1. NCBI lineage: Eukaryota > Metazoa > Chordata > Ceratodontiformes > Protopteridae > Protopterus > Protopterus annectens. The sequence continues at coordinate 995,105,165 of NC_056731.1, read as the reverse complement.
TGTAATAATGCTACTAGTATCTGCACATAAAGAACAAGGAACCACTGCACCTTGCAGTGTAACACTACTAGTGTCTGCACAAAGGGAACTGGGCACCACCACTTGCAATGTAAGAACACTACTAGTGTCTGCACCGAGGGAATGAGGGACCAATGTACATCACGGTGCAAGAACACTATTAGTGTCTACACAGAGGCAGTGGGGGACCACTGCATCTTGTAGTGTAAGAACACGGTTAGTGTCTGCATAGAGGGAAAAGGGTACTACTGCACCTCTTAGTGAAAGAACATTGCTAGTGTTTACAGAAAGGGAATGGGGACAATTTCACCTCGCAGCATAAGAACACTACTAGTGTCTGCACAACGGAAACTGGGGACTTGCATCCTGCAGTGCAAAAACACTGCTATTGCCTGCACAGAGGGACTGGAGGACCACTGCACCTTGCAATGTAAGACACTACTAGCATCTGCACAGAGAGAATGTAGGACCACTCCACCTTGCAGTGTAAAAACACTACTAGTGTCTGCACCGAGGGAACAGGGGACCACTGCATCTTAGTGTAAGAACACTGCTAGCGTTTGCACAAAGGGAACGGGGGACCATTGCACCTCAAAGTATAACACTACTTGTGCCTGCACAGAGGGAGTGGGGTCTACTGCACCTTGCAGTGTAAGAACACTACTGGTGTCTGCTCAGAGGGAGTTGGGGGCTACTGCACCTTGCAGTTGAGCATTACTAGTGTCTGCACAGAGGGAACAGGGGACCACTGCACCTCTTAGTGTATTAACACTAGTAGAGTCTGCACAAAGGGAATGGAGGAACATTGCACCTCAGTGTAAGAGCACTACTAGTGTCTGCACAAAGGCAAGAGAGGACCACTGCAACTCTTACTGTAAAAACACTATTACTGTCTGCACAAAGGGAATGGAGGAACGTTGCACCTCAGTGTAACACTACTATCATCTGCACAGAGGGAACAGAGAATAATTGCACCTTCCAGTGTAAGAACTCTAGTAGTGCCTGGACAGAAGGAAGAGGACCACTGCACCTTGCAGTGTAAGAACACTACTCGTGTCTTCACAGAGGGAGTGGGGTCTACTGCACCTTGGAGTGTAAGAAAACTACTGGTGTCTGCTCAGAGGGAGTGGGGGACTACTGCACATTGCAGTGTAAGAACACTACTAGTGTCTGCACAGAGGGTACAGGGGACCACTTCTTGCAGTGTAAAAACACTATTAGTGTCTGCACAGAGGGAACAGGGGACCACTGCACCTCTTAGTGTAAGAACACTAGTAGAGTCTGCACAAAGTGAATGGGGGCCATTGCACCTCTTAGTGTAAGAACACTACTGGTGTCTGCACAGAGGGAATGGAGGACCACTGCACATCACAGTGTAAGAACACTACTAGTGTCTGCACAGAGGGAACAGAGGACCACTGCACCTTGCAGTGTAAGAACACTACTTGCATCTGCACAGAGGGTACGGGGGACTACTGCACCTTGCAGTGTAACACTACTAGCATCTGCACATAGATAACATGGAACCACTGCACCTCACTGTGTAACACTAGTGTCTGCACAAAGGAAACTGGGGACCACTGCATCTTGCAATGTAAGAATACTACTAGTATTAGCATAGAGGGAATGGGGAACATTGCATGTCATGGGGTAAGAATACTACCAGTGTCTGCACAGAGGGAATGAGGGACCATTGCACCTCAGTGTAAGAACACTCCTAGTCAGCACAGAAGGAACAGAGGACCACTGCATCTTGTACTGTAAAGAACATCTGCACAGAGGGAACAGGGGACCACTGCACCTCTTAGTGAAAGAACCCCACTAGTGTCTGCACAAAGAGAATGGCGTACCATTGCATCTCACAAAATAAGAACACTACTAGTGTCTCCACAAATGGAACGGGGGACCATTACATCCTGCAATGTAAGAACACTACTAAAGTATGCACAGAGGGAACGGAGGACCACTACACCTTGCAATGTAAAAACACTACTGTCTGCACAGAGGGAACAAGGACCATTGCACCTCACAGTGTAAAAAAAATACTCGTATCTGTACTGAGGGAATGGAGGACCACAGCACCTTGCAGTGCAAGAAAAATACTCATGTCTGGACAAAGAATAGGGGACCATTGCACCTTGCAGTGTAAGAACACTAGGGAACAGAGGACCACTGCACCTTGCAGGGTAAGAACACTACTAGTGTCCACCAATAGAGAACAAGAAACCACTTTACCTCGTACTGTAAAAACACTACTTGTCTGCATGAAGGGAAAGGGGGACCATTCCACCTCACAGTGTAAGAACACTAGTGTCTGCACAAAGGGAACAGGGGGGTATTGCACCTCACAGTGTAAGAGCACTATTGCTATCTGCACAGAGGGAATGGAGCACCACTGCACCTCAGTGTAAGAACACTACTAATCTCTACACAAAAGGAATGGGGGGGACCAGTGCACCTCGCAGTGTAAGAACATTTTGTGCCTGCACAGAGGGAATGGAGGACCACAGCATTTTGCAATGGAAGAATACTATTAATGTCTATGCAGAGGGAATGGTGGACCATTGCACCTGTCAGTGTAAGAATACTACTAGTGCCTGCACAGATGGAATGAGGGAACCATTCCACCTCGCAGTGTAAGAACACTTAGTGTCTACACAGAGGGAACAGAGGACAACTGCATCTTGTAGTGTAAGAACACAATTAGTGTCTGCACAGAGGGAACAGGGGACCACTGCTCCTCTTACTGTATGAACACTACTAGAGTCTGCACAATGGGAATGGGGGACTATTGCACCTTGCAGTGTAAGAACACTGCTACTTTCTGCGCATAGTGAACGGGGACCATTACAGGATAGTGTAAAAACACTACTAGTGTCTGCACAGAGGGAATGGTGGACCATTGCACCTCATGGTGTAAGAATACTAGTAGTGTCTGTACAGAGGGAATGAGGGACCATTGTACCTCGCAGTGCAAGAACACTACTAGTGTCTGCACAGAGGAAACAGAGGACCACTGCATCTTGTAGTGTAAGAACACTGTGGGTCTGCACAGAGGGAACAGTGGACAACTGCACCTCTTAGTGAAAGAACACTACTAGTGTCTGCACAAAGGGAATGCGGACCATTGCACCTTGCAACATAACACTACTAGTGTCTGCACAATGGGAATGGGGGACTATTACATCCTGTAGTGTAAAAACACTTCTATTGTCTGCACAGAGGGAATGTAGGACCACTGCACCTTGCAGTGTAACAATACTAGTATCTGCACAGGGGGAAGGGGGGACCATTGCACCTCGCATTGTAAGAAAACTAGTAGTGTCTGCACAGAGGGAATGGGAGACCATTGCACATCGCAGTGTAAGAACACTACTAGTGTCTGCACAGAGGGTACTGGGACCACTGCATCTTGCGGTGCAAGAACACTACTAGTGTCTGCACAGAGGGTACTGGGACCACTGCACCTTGCAGTGTAAGAACACTACTAGATTCTGCGCAGAGAGAACAAGGAACCACTGCACTTGAGTGTAAAAACACTACTAGTGTCTGCACAAATAGAACGGGGGACAATTGCACCTTGCAGTCTAAGAACACTGCTAGTGTCTTCACAAAGGGAACATGGGGCCATTGCACCTCACAGTGTAAGAACATTACTAGTATCTGCACAGGGGGAATGGAGGACTACTGCCCCTTGCCGTGTAGGAACACTACTCGTGTCTCCACAGAGGGAGAGGGGGACCATTGCAATTCCCCAGTGTAAGTACACTACTAGTGTCTGCACAGAGGGAACATGGGACCACTGCATCTCTTAGTGCAAGAACACTGCTAGCATTTGCACAAAGGGAATGGGGGGACCATTGCACCTTGCAGTGTAAGAACACTATTAGTGTCTGCACAGATTAAAGGGAGGACCACTGCATCTCTTACTGTAAGAACACTATTAGTTTCTGCACAAAGGGAATGGGGACCATTGCACCTCTTAGTATAAGAACACTACTAGTGTCTGCAAAGAGGGAATGGGGGACCATTGCACCTCACAGTGTAAGAACACTACTCATGTCTGGACGATCATTGCACCTCGCAGTGTAAGAGCACTACCAATGTCTGCACAGAGGTAACAGAGGACCACTGCAACTTGCAGTGAAAGAACACTTCTAGTGTCTGCATAGGGGGTCCTCTGCACCTTACAGTGTAAGAATAATAGTGTCTGCATAGAGGGAACAGGGAACCACTGTACCTGTTAGTGTAAGAGCACTACTAGTGTCTGCACAAAGGGAATGGGGGACCACTGCACCTTGCAGTGTAAGAACACTACTAGGTTCTGCAGAGAGAAAACAAGGAACTACTGCACCTCAGATTGTAAAAAATGCTACTAGTGTCTGCACAAAGGGAATGGGGGACCATTGCACCTCGCAGTGTAAGAACACTACTAGCATCTGCACAGAGGGAATGGAGGACTACTGCCCCTTGCAGGGTAGGAACACTACTAGTGTCTGCACAGAGGGAACAGGGGACCACTGCATCTCTTAGTGTAAGAACACTGCTAGCACTTGCATAAAGGGAATGGGGGACCATTGCCCTTGCAGTGTAAGAACACTACTAGTGTCTGAAAAGAGGGACCAGGGGACCATTGCACCTTGCAGTATAAGAACACTACTACTTTCTGCACAGAGGGGAATGGGGGACCATTGCACCTCGCAGTACAAGAACACTTCTAGTGTCTGCACAGAGGGAAACGCAGGACCACTGCATCTTGCAGTGTAAGAACACTTAGTGTCTGCACAGAGGGAACAGGGGGCCACTGCACCTCTTAATGAAAGAACACTACTAGTGTCTGCACGAAGGGAATGGGTGACCAGTGCACCTTGCAGCATAAGAACACTAGTAGAGTCTGCATTGAGGGAATGGAAGACCACTGAACCTTGCAGTGTAAGAACACTACTAGTATCTGCACAGAGGGAATGGGGGACGACTGCACCTTGCAGTGTAAAAACACTACCAGTGTCTGCAGAGGGAACAGGGGACCATTGCACCTCACAGTGTAAGAAAATTACTAGTATCTGCACAGAGGGAATGGAGAACCACTGCACTTTGCAGTGTAAGAAGAATACTAGTGTCTGGACAAAGGGAATCGGACCACTGCACCTTGCAGTGTAACACTACTAGTGTCTGCACAAAGGGAACAAGGAACCACTGCACCTTGCAGTGTAACACTACTAGTGTCTGCACAAAGGGAACTGGGCACCTCGCAGTATAAGAGTACTAGTACTTTCTGCACAGAGGGGAATGGGTGACCAGTGCACCTTGCAGCATAACACTAGTAGAGTCTGCATTGAGGGAATGGAAGACCACTGAACCTTACAGTGTAAGAACACTACTAGTATCTGCACAGAGGGAATGGGAGACCATTGCACCTCACAGTGTAAGAACACTAATCGTGTCTAGACGATCATTGCACCTCAGTGTAAGAGCACTACCAGTGTCTGCACAGAGGTAACAGAGGACCACTGCACCTTGCAGTGTAAGAACACTAATAGTGACTTCACAGAGGGTCCAAGGATCCACTGTACCTTACAGTGTATGAATACTATTAGTGTCTGTACAGAGGGAACAGGGGACCCCTCCACCTGTTAGGGTAAGACCACTACTAGTGTCTGCACAAAGGGAATGGGGGACCACTGCACCTTGCAGTGTAAGTACACTACTAGTGTCGGCACAGAGGGTACTGGGACCACTGCACATTGCAGGTTCTGTACAGAGAGAATGGAGGACTACTGCTCCTTGCAGTATAAGAACACTACTAGTGTCTGCACAGAGGGAACAGGGGAGCACTGCATCTCTTAGTGTAAGAACACTGCTAGCATTTGGACAAAGGGAATGGGGGACCATTGCACCTGGCAGTTTAACACGGTGTCTGCACAGATTAAAAAGAGGACCACTGCATCTCTTACTGTAAGAACACTTAGTTTCTGCACAAAGGGAATGGGGGACCATTGCATCTCTTAGTATAAGAACACTACTAGTGTCTGCAAAGAGGGAACAGGGGACCATTCCACCTCGCAGTATAAGAAAACTAGTAGTGTCTGCACAGAGGGAATGGGAGACCATTGCACCACAGTGTAAGATCCCTACTAGTGTCTGCACGATCATTGCACCTCGCAGTGTAAGAGCACTACCAATGTCTGCACAAAGCTAACAGAAGACCACTGCACCTTGCAGTGTAAGAACACTACTAGTGCCTGCACAGAGGGGAATGGGGGACCATTGCAACTCACAGTATAAGAACACTACTAGTGTTTGCACAGAGGGGAACGGGGACCATTGCACCTCGCAATATAAGAACACTACTAGTGTCTTTACAGAGAGAACAGGGGACCACTGCACCTCGCAATATAAGAACACTACTAGTGTCTTTACAGAGAGAACAGGGGACCACTGCACCTCTTAGTGAAAGAACACTACTAGTGTCTTCATGAAGGGAATGAGTGACCATTGCACCTAGCAGCATAAGAACACTAGTAGAGTCTGCATGGAGGGAATGGAATGGAGGACCACTGAACCTTGCAGTGTAAGAACACTACTAGTATCTGCACAGAGGGAATGGATGGACCACTGCACCTTGCAGTGTAAAAACCCTACTAGTGTCTGCAAAGAGGGAACGGGGACCATTGCACCTCACAGTGTAAGAAAACTACTAGTATCTGCACAGAGGAAATGGAGAACCACTGCATCATGCAGTGTAAGAACATTACTAGTATCTGCACAGAAGGAATGGGGGTCAATGCAACTCGCAGTGTAAGAACACTACTGGTTTCTGGACAGAGGGAAAGGAGGACCACTGCACCTTGCAATGTAAGAATCTATTAGTGTCTGCACAGAGGGAATGGAGACCATTTCACCTCAGTGTATGAACACTTCTAGTGTCTGCATAGAAGGAATGGAGGACCACTTCACCTTGCAGTGAAGAATACTATTAGTGTCTGTGCAGAAGAAATGGGACCATTGCACCTCACAGTGTAAGAACACTACTAGTGTCTGCACAGAGGGAACAGGGTATTATTGCACCTTGCAGTGTAAGAACACTACTAGTATCTACACAGAGAACAAGGAACCACTGCACCTTGCAGTGGAACACTACTAGTGTCTGCACAAAGGGAACAGGGCACCACTGCAACTTGCAAAGTAAGAATACTACTAGTGTCTGCACAGAGGAAATAGGGGACTATTGCACCTCACAGTAAGAATACTACTAGTGTCTGCACAGAGGGAATGAGGGACCATTGTACCTCGCAGTACAAGAACACTACTGGTGTCTGCACAGAGGGAGTGGTGGACCACTGCATCTTTTAGTGTAAGAACACTTATTGTCTGCACATAGGGAACGGAACCACTGCACCTCTTAGTGAAAGAACACTACTAGTCTCTGCAAAAAGAAAATGGGGGACCATTGCACCTCGCAGCATAAGAACACTACTAGTGTCTGCACAAAGGGAATGGGAGACTATTACATCCTACAGTGTAAGAACACTACTAGCATCTGCACAGAGAGAATGTAGGACCACTCCACCTTGCAGTGTAAAAACACTAGTAGTGTCTGCACAGAGGGAATGGGGGACCATTGCACCACAGTGTAAGAACACTACTCATATCTGGACAAACAGAATGGGGGATAATTGCACCTCGCAGTGTAAGAGCACTACCAGTGTCTGCACAGAGGGAATGGAGGACCACTGCACTTTGCAGTGTAAAAACACTACTGCTGCCTGCACAGAGGGAACAAGGACTGTTGCACCTCACAGTGTAAAAAAAAACTATTAGTATCTGTACTAAGGGAATAAAGGACCAAGGCACCTTGCAGTGTAAGAAAAATACTCCTGTCTGGACAAAGAATAGGGGACCATTGCACCTCACAGTGTAAGAACACTACTAGTGTTTGCACAGAGGGAACAGAGGACCACTGCACCTTGCAGGGTAAGAACACTACTAGTGTCCGCACATAGAGAACAAGGAACCACTGTACCCCGCACTGTAAGAACACTACTTGTGTCTGCATGAAGGGAACAGGGGACCATTCCACCTGGCAGTGTAAGAATACTACTAGTGGCTGCACAGACAGTGAGTGAACCATTCCGCCTTGCAGTATAAGAACACTATTAGTGTCTGCACAGAGGGAACAGGTGACCACTGCTCCTCTTACTGTATGAACACTACTAGAGTCTGCACATTGGGAATTGGGGACTATTGCACCTTGCAGCGTAATAACACTACTACTTCTGCACAAAGGGAATGGGGGACCATTACATCCTGAAGTGGGAATGGGGGACCATTACATCCTGAAGTGGGAATGGGGGACCATTGCACCTCACTGTGTAGTGTCTTTACAGAGGGAATGAGGGACCATTGTACCTTGCAGTGTAAGAACACTACTAGTGTCTGCACAGAGGGAACGGAGGACCACTGCATCTTGTAGTGTAAGAACACTGCACAGAGGGAACAGGGGACTAACTGCACCTCTTAGTGAAAGAACACTACTAGTGTCTGCAAAAAGGGAATGTGGACCATTGCACCTCGCAGCATAAGAACACTACTAGTGTCTGAACAATGGGAAAAGGGGACTATTACATCCTGCAGTGTAAGAACACTTCTATTGTCTGCACAGAGGGAATGAAGGACCACTGCACCTTGCAGTGTAAAAACACTACTAGTGCCTGCACAGAGGGAACAGGGGACCATTGCATCTCGCATTGTAAGAAAACTAGTAGTGTCTGCACAGAGGGAATGGGAGACCATTGCACCTCAGTGTAAGAACACTACTCATGTCTGGTCAAATGGAATGGGGGATCATTGCACCTCGCAGTGTAAGCGCACTACCAGTGTTTGCACAGACGTAACAGAGGACCACTGCACATTGCAGTGTAAGAACACTACTAGTGTCTG